>NW_015547713.1:758825-769373 GCF_001515605.1 Sinocyclocheilus anshuiensis
TTCATAAAATTCAGATTGAACCACTGATGGCAGATGGACTATTTTGACGATGTCTTTCATACTTTTCTGGGCCTAGACAGTGTTATTTACTTGGCAGTCAATGGGACTGTCACAAGCCTCCTGGTTTTCATCAAAAATATCTTAAATTGTGTTCCGAAGACGAACGAAGCTTTTACGGGTTTGGAACGGCATGGAGGTAAGTGATTAATGACAACATTTTCATTTTGGGGCGGAGTATCCCTTTAATACATTTTTTTGTTGTTGTTCTTGTTTTGTTTTGTTTTCTGTCTTAATATGTTTGTAAAGAGGAAGCCACATGATTAAAGAAAGTTCAGTTTTTCCACGATAATAGTAATATATAGAAGGTGCATTGTTTCATACACTCAAATACAAAACACTATCATGGCAACACACGTGACTCTAAAATAATGCGATAAACAACACTTAACAACGAAAGATATAACATATGTAACAGCAAATCCTATACGACTAAAAAGGAACTTTATTTAACTTAATTGAATGAAAAACCATCAATAGCTGTAAGCTGTCACACAGAGATTCTGGGAATGTCAATTTACAGTTTTCACTGTAAATCATACAATGATTTGTTCTTTTTTACTTCCAAAAGCTGTTAACAGTATTTTTTCTGTAGAAATACATGAAATTAGATCTATTACAGTTTTTCACTGTGTAGAACTCAATAACCACATGTTTTTACCATGACGTTTTTAAACACTTTCATTTCACAATCATAAAAGTTTTTCAATGGCATAAGGGACTGCCTTTCAACCAATCAGGTAGATAAAACTGATGTGACGTAATCAGTATTTATAAGCCAAACTGATCATGACGTTTTATGCCATTTTTTGAACCTGTACTGTGATAATACCATGATTTTCTTGGAAGTATCTTGAATTCCATGTAAATATCACAGTATGTGAATTAATGAATATATCAAACACCATGATATTACCATCTGACATCATCATTGTACCATCTCTCTCTCTCTCTCTCTCTCTCTATATATATATATATATCTGCTTTATGTGTTAATGTCTAAATGTTTTTATTCAGTGAGTTTCATGCATTCATTATATTATTATATTTTTAAGTGTAAGTCTAAGATACAATGCATACAGTATATTTGTATGTATAACTGTAAACTTCAAACAAAAGATAGAGATGAGACATTGATTTTGGTTTTGTCGGCGGGCCGTGTGTGGGATGTGTGAGATAAATGAGTTGGTTCTGATGTAGCAGACAGACTGTCAGAGAGGAACAGCTGGTGCTTCAGCAGGAAATGGCCAGAGCTCAGTCTCAGTCCGTCAAGAGCACTGCAGCACACACATCACTGCAAAAATAACTCACTCTCCAATATCAAGACAAGATCCATTACCAGATCTGTTGTGTCTATGAGGATGATTTGGGGTTCAATAGTTATTATTCTCATTTACATTACCAAAAAATAATCTAAAATAGAATTAAAATGTATTTTAAATAAAATAAAAAGGAACAGAAAAATAAACATTTTCAAAGAAAAAAAATTGTCAAAAAAATTCTTAAAATGTTTTGAACTTGAAAGATAATGTCCATATTATTTTAATTATAATTACAAAATGATTATTAAATGATTAAATTAGGCGTATTAATATACAAATGTACTGCCCATTGTTATGTAATATTAGTTAATGCATTAACCAATGTTAAATTGAACCTTACAAAAAAGCCTCGCATTGTGTTTGATGTATTACTTTGGAGCTGTCCATCTGATTCCCTTCATTTTCAAAAGATTAAAATCTGTCACTAGCACAGTGACACTGTTGAGGTGAGAGCTGCACAGTTGAAAATATCAGGACTTAATATTAAATGCACACAAATCATTGAAGTCAATTTGAAAATTAAACTCAGTGCACTTCAAAAAGGGTAGGCCTATTAAAATCCTCAAAGACTGCATGGCATCAAGTAGAGAGAGGGCATGATTATTTCTGCTTGTCTCAAAGACGGGTCACATGTCTCTTTTTAAAGCACACACACTCATGCTTTTACAGTTCCATACAGTTTCTATGTATTTTCCTTACACACATGCCTTGTTTTATTCTTTTTATGACTCTGTGCTATGTCAGTCTTTGTTTGAAGGACACTGGCAGACATCCAAAAATCTTCTGCCTCTCACGGTCTTTAATTGAAACCTTAAAGACGTTCTTGGCTCAGAAGCCCTTATGTGGGCTTTGTCACAATTAGATTGACCATAAAGGGCACGCAAGCTGATGAAACAGGATTAGAAGGGGGAACGTATTGCCTGGATATTATATGTGCTCTGTGACATGTTCATCTGTGCAGGAATTAACATGGATTAACCTGCAGTGGATAGAGATGGGATAGTAGAATAGCCAAATAATAGAGTCACAGGAAATAGCCATTTTCTTGTAAAAAAAAAAAACATTGCATTAGTTCAACTCACTTAAGCCCAGTGTTGCCAAGTCCGCGGTTTTCCCGCGGAATTGGGCTACTTTAACACTGTTGCCGCGGGTTGTTTTTCATGTCCGCGGGTTGAGGCGACCCCAATCAGTGTTAGGGTTAATGCATTACAAGTAACGCGAGTTACGTAATCAGATTACTTTTTTCAAGTAACTAGTAAAGTAACGCATTACTTTTACTAATGTAGTAACAAGTCACTTTTTCAAATAAGTAACGCAAGTTACTTTTTTTTCCAATTTATTGATTGACAGCTCTCCTGTCCCCATGTTGAGAGAAATCAGGAGATGTTACTGTAGATCTAAAATAAAGATGAATATGCATTAATTCATCTCACTCACAAAAAAAAAAACAGATTCAATATTCCTCAAAATGAATAAAAATAATGCAACTCAGAATATGACGCGAACATGCAATAATTAAATGTTAAAGAACACAAATATCCCTTATGTATTTAATCCCATTCTATTAACCAATGTCTTTGCTTCTGACCTTCGATGATCCAGTTCAACCGTACTAATAAGCACAAATTACTTTAGACAAACATTTGTGTGTCTTTTTTGATTGCTGAAGTGTGTTGAAATTTCTTCTTCTGCATTCTACTATACGGACGTAAATTTACTTTCCCTTCAGCCTGAGGCTTATTCATTTCACTTTTGGTGTGAAAAGGCTTTTATATAAGGCTTTTATATTTGCCAAAAAAAATAACTTTTTTATTTTAAAAACAAACAAGCAAGCCCTGTCCAAATTTAAAAAGTAACGCAAAAGTAACGTAACACATTACTTTCCATAAAAAGTAACTAAGTAACGTAATTAGTTACTTTTTTTATTGAGTAACGCAATATTGTAATGCATTACTTTTAAAAGTAACTTTCCCCAACACTGACCCCAATAACGTGATATTTAGCCCCTGCAATGCGAGATCTTTACCAGGGGAACCTCGCCAAAAAAATCCCATTATTGACCCGCCTCGAAACGTCATTGGGCCAGTTTTGAGGTAGTTTTGAGTAGCAATTGGGCGGGTTTTGTTGTGAAAACCTGGCAACCCTGCTTAAGCCTTTGAACTGAAATCAGAAACATAAGCGCCACACTCATAAGACCTCTACCCTGGAGGCTCTCCTGTAACTGGGATGGAATTATCAGGAAGTCAACATTCCCTAGCGTGGTGAACGCAGTAATTGTGCCTTTTGTTCTGCGGGTCACGCAGAGTGCTTTGTAATGTGAGGTCATTTTTTTATGTTGCATGTGGTGGTATATTAACAGCTTCTTCAACTTACAGAAACCTGTAATGGTAATTATTATGTGGCTATTAATTAATTTGACCAAAAAAAAGGTGCACAATAGATTTAAAAATATTTTCTTTTGTTTTAAAATAATATAATGCTTTCATTGCTATTATTTCAGGAATATTTATTGTAGAATATTAATTTAACACAGAATGTAGAACTTATATTAAATATTTTTTGTATTTTAATAACAGTTAATTTACATTATTTTGAAATTGGTTTTGTTCGTCCTGCAGGAAAAAAAAATAAAAATTTCAAAATCAACAAAATTTATGAGTGTATTTCTTTATACATGTGTCCTACAATATTTTTAAAAAGCGCACATATACACAGAAAATATAATTTTATCTAAATATGATGTTGTACAATTGTCTATTATCAGTCCAGGGTGCATATGTGATGCATTTTTTTGATTGACAGGTGGACCCGCACAGAGGAGGACGGTGATGAATGATGTGTTCAGACCTCTATGATGGGGCAGGGCAGCTGGTGTTGTGAATCAGGCCGCCGTGGTGAAAGGGTACGGCTTCTTCACAACACCAGGGTCTCACCTCTTTCACACACTTGCACATGAACCTGTCAACTGACCGAGTGAGAGGATACAGCTTTCCCACCATATGTCATAAAAATGAGCCTGCGTCCGCTGATGACAGATGAAGATATAGTAGAGTTGCTGTATATTCTCTGCTCTGTACTTACTGATATTTTAGTGTATTATTGTGGCTGCGTGTTTTAAAGTAATTCAGTGGTCATGTCAGTGGATTAAATTGTCATATCGGACAGATAAGCACAGTGAATTAAATTCCAGTGAGTACTGATATTAAAGACATAAAATGAATATCATTGTGAGGCTAGAATTGCACTTGAATATTTGTTTAGCAGCCAAGGTAAACTTTAATGTCTTGTCATATGATTTCTGAAACATACTTATTTTAAGCAGCAGAAGTATATCGGAACTTAACTTGCATGATAATAAAAATAAAAGTTAATAAAATGACTGTGTGGATTTCTTTATTAAAATTAGGATAAAAGTACGGTGGCCGAGAAGTGCAAAACAAATCACAATTCTGAAAACAAAATAACAAATTACAAACGCAAATGCAAGTCTAAAAAACAAAATAACAATTCAGAAAACACAACAACAATTCAGAAAACATTATAACAAGTCAGAAAACACAAGGGAGGAAAAAAAGTTCGGCAAAAGACGGGATCGAACCTGGGTCGATCACATCAAATAACCAACAACACGCACTTATCCATCTGCACCACTGGAGCTGATAATTTACAGCCACTTTTAACTAAATGTAAATATACACCCCGTATTTTTTATTCCATAGTTACAAGAGATACATTTAATCTATTTATTTGGTCACACTTTAGTTTGGGGAACAATTCTCACTATTTCTCACTATTTACTATTGATAGTTATAAGGTAGTTGTTAAATTTATGCTAGTAATATTCACACTAATAAGCAACTAGTTAATAGTGAGAAGTGGTCCCTAAATTAAAGTGTTACCTTTTTTTATTTAATACTAATTATATAAAGAAATTCTATAAAAGACTTTAAAGTCAGTTGAACACAAACTTCAAGTGAACAAATAATAATGAATTTAATAATGAAGTCCAATTAGCTTCTTTTCTTTTTTACATCTATTTATTTATTTTTTCAACGTTATTATTATTATTATCCTATTATTCATTATATCATCATCATCATAGTAGCAATAAATACCAAATTCTACATCTAAGTGGCATTATTCAATAAATACATGTTGGTTAAGTTCCGATAAAGTAGTACTTGCTCCCTCTAGTGGATGCAGGCCATCTTAACCTCAAAACACAATGAAATGTCTAGTCCTAGTGATCTAGTCTGACTAACAGTGTGTCACTATGGTTTCCCAGAGGTTTCACAGACATCAACACACTCTCTCCTCTTTTCCAA
The DNA here is from genome assembly GCF_001515605.1 of Sinocyclocheilus anshuiensis. Classification (NCBI taxonomy): domain Eukaryota; kingdom Metazoa; phylum Chordata; class Actinopteri; order Cypriniformes; family Cyprinidae; genus Sinocyclocheilus; species Sinocyclocheilus anshuiensis. Next base: position 764,530 of record NW_015547713.1, read on the forward strand.
TAGCAGCTGATGCCACTGCTGACAGGTCCAGCACAGTTCTTTACACAAAGGACAGCAGCATGTCTGTCGCTGATGCCGCCATTGTCTCTGCTCAATGTTTTGGCAGCAGTACCGGTGCCATATCAAAGATTTCTACAATCTGATTTGTGAGTCCTGCTCTGGTCATTCAAGAGTGACCAGATCTGTTCTGACCCTGAAGCAGTCGAGATGTCTGGCAACTCGGGCTCATGACATGTCTGCCTGCAGCACGCCAACGGCTAGCGCCTTTAGCTACTGTACGCCTGGTGACAGTCACACTATTACAGAATGTACAAAACCCTTAAGTGTTACTTCTTTCTTACAGTGAACGTATCAGCATTATTCCACTTTCATCTCATAGGTTTACAGTGTTCCCAATATGTATTCCTGTTATTGGCACATTGCAATGTGTTACAACAGAAAGTTTCTGCCAGAAACTGTATTTAAGATGACTTGACACAAATTGGGGCTCCTTGTTGAAGTATAAGAGAGGTAAAGACAAAATAAAATGTGAAAAGTACAAGAAAATATATTCTTTTAGTCATAAATAATACATTTATTGATATATAACATTAAAAAGTTCAACAGTATGTTTTAAATATAAATGTAAAATTAGAAGCAGCAATAACAATCAACCCTACTCACTAACATTCAAGAGTTTGTATAATTTTGTCTTTCTGTTCTTTTTTCTTTTCGTAAGAAATTAAGGGTCTACAATACAAAACGGTAAAAAAAAAAATAATAAGACATTTATAATGTCACAGGAGATTTCTATTTCAAGTAAATGTTATTCTTCAAACTTTCTGTTCATCAAAGAAACTTGAAAAAAGACACTTTATTGCGGTTTTCACACTACATTAAGCAGCACAAACATTTTCAATTGTCATAATAATAAGAACGGTTTCTTGAGCACCAAATCAGCATATTAGAATGATTTCTAAAGGACGTCATCTGTGCAGAAGGTGGTACAAAAATCAAATAATACGGCAGTAGATAATATATGAATATCATAATTCAGTAACAGTGTTGGGGAAAGTTACTTTTAAAAGTAATGCATTACAATATTGCGTTATTTCATTAAAAAAGTAACTAATTACGTTACTTAGTTACTTTTTATGGAAAGTAATGTGTTACGTTACTTTTGCGTTACTTTTTAAATCTGGACAGGGCTTGCTTGTTTGTTTTTAAATTAAAAAAGTTATATTTTTGGCAAATATAAAAGCCTTTTCACACCAAAAGTGAAATGAATAAGCCTCGGGCTGAAGGGAAAGTAAATTTAAGTCTGTACAGTAGAATGCAGAAGAAGAAATTTCAACACACTTCAGCAATAAAAAAAGACACATAAATGTTTTTCTAGAATAATTTTTGCTGATTAGTACGGTTGAACTGGATCATCGAAGGTCAGAAGCAAAGACATTGGTTAACAGAATGGCATTAAATACATAAGGGATATTTGTGTTGTTTAACATTTAATTATTGCAGGTTTGCGTCATATTCTGAGTTGCATTATTTTTATTCATTTTGAGGAATACTGAATCTGTGTTTTTTTTTTTGTGAGTGAGATGAATTAATGCATATTCATATTTATATTAGAGCTACAGTAACATCTGATTTCTCTCAGCATGGGGACAGGAGAGTTGTCAATCAATAAATTGGAAAAAAAGTAACTTGCGTTACTTATTTGAAAAAGTAACTCAGATATTCTCTTGTAAATTAAAAAGTAATGCGTTACTTTACTGGTTACTTGAAAAAAGTAATCTGATTACGTAACTCGCGTTACTTGTAATGCGTTACCCCCAACACTGGTCAGTAAATGAAAACTATAACCCACACACACGTATTTAAAAACTACCATCTTTCACTAAAAAATAAATAAATGAATAAAAAACATACATACATACAAACATACATAAACAGTGTACACGGGGGCTCCAGGAACGTGGTTGACCACTGGTGTACACATTGTAACAAAACCGACAAAATGGGCAGACGATTAGTTCTGCCTGATTCAAGTCCCGCTAGCTGCGCTTGTTTTCTAAAGATAGGCAGATAGGCAGTTGATTACTCTTGCCTGGATGATTAGGCCAGAATGGAGTGTATGACTTCAGGTTTAGTTTTAACAACAGCGAACATGTAAGACTGCAAAATCAAGGTAAATAATTTTATAGTGTTTTGGACATTTTTATCTCATGCTGACATAAATTTTGTGTGTGGCCGATTAAGTCTGGGACTGTTGTTTTTATTTTAAGAGCGCCAAGAGTTTGTGTTTGCCCTTGTTTACAGTGTTGATCAGTGTTTATGTGTTAAGTGTATTGAATGCTGATTAAATCTAATGGCTCTAAAATCTAATGTATAGCATTTTGTGTTGGGTGGAAATGTTTCTCGTCGTGTTTGTTTTTCTCGCTTGATTTGTGTCAAAATAAGCGAGATTTATGGTTACTATTAACAGAAAACACACTATGACCCCTGCTTGCACCTGACCTGAATTAACAGTCTCTGCTCAAGTCCAGTCAAGGTTTTTTTTGTTTTTTCGTGTTCAGCCATATATCGTGTTATATTTAAATGAAACTAATTAGGTGCACGTAGTAGCACTTATGTCTTATTTGTCTTACGCGTATTTTATTTGGGGGTTCTGTGACTAAAACTTTAAATAAAATAAAAGTTATTCAGTGCATACATGAAGGAGGTATAAGTGATCTCATAGAGTATGGGTTGTTGGGATTTTTATGAATAAGAACGTTTACATTTCTGGCATTCCATTTATTCCTAAAAACTCTTATTTGTGAACCTCAGCAATGTCATTTACACTAAATCACAGTTTTTATCAAGGCAAAGGGTGTTTAAAATGTTTTCATTGTGTAATTACCATAATAACACAATGTATATATTACTAACTAACTATATATTAGTGAAAATTAGTGAAAGTTTATGATCTGTAAGATAGATAGATAGATAGATAGATACATTGATTGATTGATTGATTCATTTTTGGAAAGAAATGGATACTTTTATTCAGCAAGGATGCCTTAAATTGATCAAAAGACATTGTTACAAAAATTGTATTTCTTTTTTTTTTTTCAAACTTTCTATTCACAAAAACATCCTGGGAAAAAAAAATCGTCACGGCACCTGTTTGTGGGTGGGATATATTAGGCAGCAAGTGAACATTTTGTCCTGAAAGTTGATGTGTTAGAAGCAGGAAAAATGGGCAAGCGTATAGGATTTGAGCGAGTTTGACAAGGGCCAAATTGTGATGTCTAGACGACTGGGTCAGAGCATCTCCAAAACTGCAGCTCTTGTGAGGTGTTCCCGGTCTGCAGTGGTTAGTATCTATCAAAAGTGGTCCAAGGAAGGAACAGTGGTGAACCGGCGACAGGGTCATGGGCAGCCAAGGCTCATTAATGATGCCTGTAGGGAGCGAAGGCTGGCCCGTGTGGTCCGATCCAATAGACGAGCTACTGTAGCTCAAACTACTCAATAAGTTAATGCTGGTTCTGACGGAAAGGTGTCAGAATACACAGTGCATCGCAGTTTGTTGCGTATGGCGGATCACCGCCGAAAGCACCAACAGTTGACACGTGAGCATCAGAACTGGACCACGGAGCAATGGAAGAAGGTGGCCTGGTCTGATGAATCACATCTTCTTTTACATCACGTGGATGGCCGGGTGCGTGTGCGTTGCTTACCTGGGGAACATATGACACCAGGATGCACTATGGGAAGAAGGTAAGCCAGCGGAGGCAGTGTGATGCTTTGGGCAATGTTCTGCTGAGAAACCTTGGCCTGCCGTCCATGTGGATATTACTTTGACACATACTACCTACCTAAGCATTGTTGCAGACCATGTACACCCTTTCATGGAAACGGTATTCTCTGGTGGCTGTGGCCTCTGCACACCGTGACCTTTTGCTACAAAGCAAAAATGGTTCAGGAATGGTTTGAGGAGCACAACAACGAGTTTGAGGAGTTGACGTGGCCTCCAAATTTCTCAGATCTCAATCCAATCGAGCATCTGTGGGATGTGCTGAACGAATAAGTCAGATCCATGGAGGCCCCACCGTGCAACTTACAGGACTTAAAGGATCTGCTGCTAACATCTTGATGCCAGATACCACAGCACACCTTCAGGGGTCTAGTGGAGTCCATGCCTCAACGGGTCAGGGCTGTCTTTGCAGCAAAAGGGGGACCAACACAATATTAGGAAGGTGGTCAGGTGTACATATATATATATAGCATGAGGGAATATGATTGTATTGTTACAAAAATTGTATTTCTTTTTTTTTTTTCAAACTTTCTATTCACAAAAACATCCTGGGAAAAAAAAATTTTTTTCCAAAAAAATATTAAACCACAACTGGATTCAGTGTATAATAAGAAATGTTTCTTGAACACCAGACAATGAAGATTAGAGTAATAGATGCTTTTACACACACACACACATATATATGTATATATATATATAAATGCTCTTCTTTTTAACTTTTTAACAAAAACATCCTGGGAAAAAAAATTTTTTTTCCAAAAAAATATTAAACAGCACAACTGGATTCAGTGTATAATAAGAAATGTTTCTTGAACACCAGACAATGAAGATTAGAGTAATAGATGCTTTTACACACACACACACATATATATGTATATATATATATAAATGCTCTTCTTTTTAACTTTTTATTTATCAAAGAATCCTGAAAAAAGTGTCACAGGTTCCAAAAAAATATTAAGCAGCACAACAGTTGCCAGAACTGATAATAGATCAGCATATTAGAATGATTTCTGAAGGATCATGTGACACTAAAGACTGGAGTAATGATGCTGAAAATTCA
>NW_015547713.1:770463-771381 GCF_001515605.1 Sinocyclocheilus anshuiensis
TAAAATATTATTACCATTTAAAATAATGATTTTCTATTTTAATATACTTTAAAATATAATTTATTTCTGTGATGGAAAGCTGAATGTTCAGCATCATTACTCCAGTCTTCAGTGTCACATGATCCTTCAGAAATCATTCTAATATGCTGATTTATTACAAAGTCCCTTAAGGCAAGTCATATCACTCGGTGGCCATCTTTGAAACGCCTCTCGGGCATGCAAGTGCAGCTCCTATCACTTTGAATGGAGAAACACCAAAACCGTTCACTAAGCTTACGATTAAATTTTATATTTGAAATCACCAATGAAATCTGACAACAACTGTGTCATAAATGTTGTTTATTTTGCTCAAATAACGTTATAAAAAGCTTATTTTTCAGGCTAGATCAGCTGGTGCGCATGCGCAGTCCTGAGCGCATGTCTCAGAGCGCTGACTGTTTCTATAGCAACCGGGACTTCAGCTGCAGTGACGCGCTGACATATTTTTTTTGGAACCTTTGATACTTTTTTCAAAATAGAAATCTTTTGTAACAATATAGACTACAGTTCATAAGTTTGGGGGCAGTATTTTTTTTTCTTTTTTTTTTTTTTGAAAGAAATGAAAAGAATACTTTTATTCAGCAAGGATGTGTTAAATTGAAGATTTATAAATTGAGAAAAAAGACTTTATATTGTTTATAAATATTGTTTATACTTTATATTGACTTTATATTGTTAGTACCATTTTAAATAGTACTATAAATAAATGCTGTTCTTTTTAACATTATTCATCAAATAATCCTGAAAAAAGTGTCACAGGTTCCAAAAAAATATTAAGCAGCACAACAGTTGCCAGAACTGATAATAGATCAGCATATTAGAATGATTTCTGAAGGATCATGTGACACTAAAGACTGGAGTAATGATGCTGAAAATTCA
>NW_015547713.1:771469-771845 GCF_001515605.1 Sinocyclocheilus anshuiensis
CAGTATTTTCCCTCACCAAACACTGACTGAGCTCTGTCAAGCGATCCGTAAAGTGCACTTTTTCAGTTCATCTGAATGATATCATATTAGAATGATTTCTGTAAGATCGTGTGACACTGAAGACTGGAGCAATGATGCTGAAAATTCAGCTTTGCATCACAGGAATTAATTAGATTTTAATGTTTAATGCACAATATTACATTTTTTCCTGTATTTTTTATCAAATAAATGCAGCCTTAATAAGCATAAGAAACTCATGTAAAAAACATGAAAAATCGTTCTGATCCCAAACTTTTGACCGGTAGTGTATATTACTATAATGATATTTAACACGTCCGTAATATTGCTGCGGATAGGAGGAGGATCTTTAGGAGAT
>NW_015547713.1:772099-781896 GCF_001515605.1 Sinocyclocheilus anshuiensis
AACAGTTGACACGTGAGTATCAGAACTGGACCACGGAGCAATAGAAGAAGGAGGCCTGGTCTGATGAATCACATCTTCTTTTACATCACGTGGATGGCCGGGTGCGTGTGCGTTGCTTACCTGGGGAACATATGACACCAGGATGCACTATGGGAAGAAGGTAAGCCAGCGGAGGCAGTGTGATGCTTTGGGCAATGTTCTGCTGAGAAACCTTGGCCTGCCGTCCATGTGGATATTACTTTGACACATACTACCTACCTAAGCATTGTTGCAGACCATGTACACCCTTTCATGGAAACGGTATTCTCTGGTGGCTGTGGCCTCTGCACACCGTGACCTTTTGCTACAAAGCAAAAATGGTTCAGGAATGGTTTGAGGAGCACAACAACGAGTTTGAGGAGTTGACGTGGCCTCCAAATTTCTCAGATCTCAATCCAATCGAGCATCTGTGGGATGTGCTGAACGAATAAGTCAGATCCACGGAGGCCCCACCGCGCAACTTACAGGACTTAAAGGATCTGCTGCTAACATCTTGATGCCAGATACCACAGCACACCTTCAGGGGTCTAGTGGAGTCCATGCCTCAACGGGTCAGGGCTGTCTTTGCAGCAAAAGGGGGACCAACACAATATTAGGAAGGTGGTCAGGTGTACATATATATATATAGCATGAGGGAATATGATTGTCTAGCCCTGAAATGACCCTCTAGACATGCAGTATAACGTTTGTCCTCTGATTTTGACTAGTTGAAGAGGCTGAAGTCTGTCATGCTTTTCCTTTCTCATGTGCCTTGATTTCTCTTACCAGAAGGAACTAACGTGATGTATGTGACCACCTTCCTGCGTTATGTTAGGTAAGTTTTACCCAAAAAACCCCCCGTAAAAAATGGAAACTCTATCACATTATAGTCGTTATAGACAGCTGCAAAGAAGATTTTGTTGAAAATCTTTATCTAATCAATATCATCCTCATTCTTACAGGCTTGGTGGTAGATGTGTTTCTGCTCGTATCGTTCAGATGAGGAATCTCTCAGGAGCGGATGCCATTAATGCCCTGCGGCCCTTTTACTTTGCAGTACACCCTGATTTCTTTGGCCGGCATCCAAGAGAGAGAGTAATAATAATTAAATAGTTATTATCATAATTATAAGCCCTGAATATAATTTTTATTATATACATAAACTACATAATGGCAATGTATGATAATAATATTTGATATATATATATATATATACCTTTTCCCTCTGCAGAGCAGGTGTGAGTGTTTTATATTGTTTGGATTTGTTTTGTTTTCTCTGTTGTAGGAAGTCAATGAAAACTCCCTCAAAAGGCTAAATGGTTATCTGGAAAATCTTCAGAAGCCTGGGGCAAGATCCCTCAAACCTGCAAACCTCACTTTTTATGTCAGGGACACAAAAGAAAAAGCAGACTCCAGTGGTAGTCTGCTAGCCTCAGGTAACACCAGTTCACCTTTGATTAACACTGTGATTTTTACTCCTAATAATAATAATAATAGTTATAATACTACTACTACTACTACTAATAAATTAATGAATAAAACTAGACCATCTGACTCATGCACTATATTCCAGGTCACCTAAAGTCATGCAGTAACTTTTATAATAGTTGTACCATTGTTATTGTTTTTTCCCTGAACAAAAGTCTTTTATTTTATCTCATTTCGCCAGTATTTTATTTTTTTTAAATCAAGGATGCTTTAAATTGATCGAATGTGACAAAATGTTTATGGTGTTACAAAGGATTTCTATTTTAATTAAATGATTACTTCATAAAATATCCACAAGTTCTCAAGATTGATAATAAAAGAGATTTTTCTAACATTTAAATTTGCATATTCGAATGATTTCTAAAGGATCATGTGACTATCATAATTATAAGCCCTGAATAGAATTTTTATTATATACATAAACTACATAATGGCAATGTATGATAATAATATTTGATATATATATATATATATATACCTTTTCCCTCTGCAGAGCAGGTGTGAGTGTTTTATATTGTTTGGATTTGTTTTGTTTTCTCTGTTGTAGGAAGTCAATGAAAACTCCCTCAAAAGGCTAAATGGTTATCTGGAAAATCTTCAGAAGCCTGGGGCAAGATCCCTCAAACCTGCAAACCTCACTTTTTATGTCAGGGACACAAAAGAAAAAGCAGACTCCAGTGGTAGTCTGCTAGCCTCAGGTAACACCAGTTCACCTTTGATTAACACTGTGATTTTTACTCCTAATAATAATAATAATAGTTATAATACTACTACTACTACTACTAATAAATTAATGAATAAAACTAGACCATCTGACTCATGCACTATATTCCAGGTCACCTAAAGTCATGCAGTAACTTTTATAATAGTTGTACCATTGTTATTGTTTTTTCCCTGAACAAAAGTCTTTTATTTTATCTCATTTCGCCAGTATTTTATTTTTTTTAAATCAAGGATGCTTTAAATTGATCGAATGTGACAAAATGTTTATGGTGTTACAAAGGATTTCTATTTTAATTAAATGATTACTTCATAAAATATCCACAAGTTCTCAAGATTGATAATAAAAGAGATTTTTCTAACATTTAAATTTGCATATTCGAATGATTTCTAAAGGATCATGTGACACTAAAGACTTGAGTAATGGTTGCTGAAAATCCAGCTTTGCCATCAAAGGAATAAATGGATTTTAAAATGTATTGAATGAATATTTTAATCTTACCTATTTTTTAAAACTTGAAACAGTAATCTTTATTCTGTTTTTCAATGCATGCTTTTAATGGGATAACCCTACATTTCCCAGGATTCCGTCCGGTGACCTTCACCCTGCAGTCTAAGGATGTTCTGAGCACAGTGTTGGATGTTCTGAGCTCCTGTAGCCTCTCGGTTGAACATATGCAAGATGTGCTCAAGGCTGAGACCGAGAAGAGCTCGACACAACAGCCTGGAATAGCTTTCTATTGTCCCATCAAATGGGACAAGACTTATTACACTTTCACAGGATTCAGGGACCCAGAGCAGGAGTTAGAACAAGCCAGAAGAGTCGAGCCCACACTAAGGTACTGAGAGAGAGACCACCATTTTTTTTCCCAAACTCATGTAACCCATATGAACACCACTGCTTAATGTGTTAGACTATCTTAATGCTAGATGAGGTCTCCAGCAGCTGCACAAAAGTTTGGTTAATATTCAACTTGAAATTTTGTAGGACTGTTGAGACACCAGCGGCCAGAAAGAGCCCAGCTGGCATTTTTAGTGTCACACCAGCAACCTTGTTTGTGTTTCTACAATTAGCCTTGTCCTTCTCTACAGCAGTGGTTCTCAAACTGGGGGCCACCAGATGGCACTAGGGGGGCCGCATAGAAATTCTAGAATCTAGATTAGGAAATTATTATAAAAAAATATTTTACCTGTATGTAAGTCAGGATTGTCAATCTATGTAAACTATGATGTATTTAATAATAATAAAATAATATCAATTATACGCAGCACACTACGGAAACGCTCCGTTGAAGTACTAGTGCGCAGAACGGTTAGCCATGAACACGCTGATAAATGCTAAGACTCTTTAAAATGGATAAGTTTTTAGATAGAGGATGCAGTCTCTCAGCTGAGAAGGTTAATACAGAAGAGCCTAGCGTGAAATAAACGAAACTGCGTAAATTTGACGACTCGTACATAAAATATGGCTTTATGGAATATAGTGACGGCAGACCACAGTGCACGCTGTGCTTGAAGATTTTATCCGTAGAAGCGCTGAAACCATATAAACTCAACAGACATCTCACAACAATTCATCCGGAGCATGCGAATAAAAGTAAGGCTTTTTTCCAGAGAAAGAAAGAAGAATACATCAAGCAAAAGGTACGACTGACTAACATCACGACAATACCTGAGAAAGCACAGCAAGCATCGTATCTTGCAGCCCTGCGAATAGCCAAATGTAAAAAGCCTCACACGATCGGGGAGGAATTAATACTTCCAGCAGCAGTGGATATGTGCAGAGTGATGGTCGGGGAGGAGGCCACGAACAAGATTATATCCATACTGCTGTCCAACGATACAGTAAGCAGATGGATCAAAGACATCTCTTTTGATGTGAAATCTCAACTGACCGAAAGATTACGATTGTGTGAGCAGTTTGCGCTTCAGCTTGATGAATGCACTGACGTTAGCAGCGCTGCACAGTTGTTAGTGTACGTTCGATATTTATGGGACAGTAAAATTATGGAAGATTTTTTATTTTCAAAAGAACTCAAGAGGAGAGCTACAGGTGAGGAAATTGTCAAAATGTTGGACACTTTCATGGTAGAAGAACATCTGAGTTGGGTAAAATGTGTGTCTGTTTGCACTGATGGTGCGGCAGCAATGACTGGGCACAGGAGTGGAGTTGTCACCAAGTCAATGGCACCCGACCTGCATGATGTTTTGGAAGTAGTAGTAGCGGCTGTCAACTTCGTGAAGTCAAGACCGCTGAAGTCACGTCTCTTTGCAAAACTATGCACAGAGATGGGGGCAGCTCATGATCGACTGTTTTTTTTCTGACCAACAGTGGATGGCAAAACTGGCATACCTTGCAGACATTTTCAGTAGTCTCAATGGACTGAATCTGTCCCTTCAGGGATGTTATTCCACAATATTGGAGGCAAGTGACAAAATAAATGCATTCAGGAGAAAAACTGACCTGTGGGTACATAAACTACAAAGAGGTATCACTGACATGTTTCCAGATCTATCTGAATTTTTGGATACAAACTGCATGGGAGTGGACTTCATGCTCAACACCATTACCAGTCACCTCACCTCACTGAATGAACATTTCAGTCACGACCTTTCTCAGCCATGATGGCAATAAAGACAAAATACAGGGCACGGCTTAATGTGGAAGATGACTTGAGAGTTTGCCTGTCCCCAATAACACCCAGAATTGATAAGCTCTGCAAAGAAAGACAGTCTCACCCTTCCCACTAAGGCAGGTTGTGTGTACTTGTACAGTGGTTACTAAATTGATGTGTCTGCATTGCATGATTTCTTTTATATTGTAAAACTTGTATAATATTGTATATTTCTTTTATATTGTAAACCTATTTCTTTTTAAGTAGAGTAGACATTTTTTTGTTTCTTGCAGAAAAAAAGATTGTTGAAAAAAATCAGATTGCTGTTCAAATCGCAAACCAAACTGTTTAGCCACTGTCATTTTACTACATCAAAATGTAAGAAGTTCAATGCACTTTTTTACAAAGTACATGTAAATTCACTTTTCAGTATTCATCTTCTACTATGGACATCATAAATTACTGTTCAGTATTCAATACTTTTGTTGCACTTTTCAGACAATTTTTATAACAATTTGTTATATTTTATGAAATTTAAGAATTGAACAAATTTTGTATAGTCAACATCAGAGAAATAAGGCTACAAACATAATTTATGTTCCGGCATTGTACAAATTCATTTGTTTTTGGTACAATCTAAAATTTTTAAGTAAATTGTAAGTTTGGGGATGTTTTGCGTCATGAGTTTTCTTTTGGGGGGGGCCACAAAAGGATTCACCCTACACAAGGGGGCCTTCTGCTGAAAAAGTTTGAGAACCACTGCTCTACAGAACACAATGTTCTCAAGCCATTCTTTGTATTTACTATGATTAATGACTCCACAATGGTTTTTGTGCCATTTAGTAAAAGCAGAAATGTGTACATTGAACCACGGATGAGCCCAGGCTCAACAGAAACCTTTCAGTGGACCTCACAGCCTGAGATTAAAGCTCTGCAAACACTGAGGCTTGGAATTGGCTAAAGCTTAACCCGACTGCGGTGTACTCCCTGACCCATTTGAGACAAGGAACTTTGTGCTTTGTAACATCTTTAGAAAGGATTTTGGAGACCTGATATAGAACACACATGTAGGACTATACTATATATAATATATGAACAAAGGTGTGTTATTTCAGGCATAGTTCATTGGCACTATTCTTTAATGATTGTAGGATATATAGTGTTTCATTTAACTCATTGTCAGATCTGAAACATTGTTTTGCTTTTTTTGTTTGTCTTTATATTCAGTTTATGGCTGAGAAACAATGAGCCGGAGGCCACAAAGAAACAGAATGCCAGTCTTCCACGGCGTGAGGAGCTGAAAAGACTGAAAAGAGAGCTGATTCAGAAACTTGGTTTGTTGGATATCAGGTCAGCTCTAACTCCGAATATATGCTCTTATGGTCTGCAAAATCTTACTTTTGGCATTAATTAATTATTTAGATGATATCTTATGGGGTGTTGTTTGTTTGTTTTTGTGAAATACATTTTTCCATTTCTTATTAAATATTGTATTTTCTTAAACCTCAAGCTGTTCATGAAGTGAACAGGAAGTGAAATTGAAAAGATTAGTGACTGCATCTATTACAAATGGTACACATAGGCTAGGTACCAAATGGGTTAAAAATTTGATTTTTATCAATCTTTTTAAGAGTTATTTAGTATAAATTTCTTGAATTTAAATTTATTATAGAAAGGATTTAAAACAATGTTATTATGGAAAGAAATGTAAAAAGTCTATGCACTGGACAAGCAAAAATGGCCCATCAATGAGGTTTTCAATTAAAATCATCCTAGCAACTTTTGGGGTCAGTAAGATTTTGACTTCTGTTCAGCAAGGACACATTAAATTGATCAAAAGTGACAGTTTATAATGTATAAGATAATGAAAGATCAGCATATTAGAATGATTGCTCAAGGATCATGTGACACCGAAGACTGCAGTAATGGCTGCTGAAAAATCAGATTTGCCATCTCAGAAAAACATTTCATATTATAATATATTAAAACAGAAACTTTCACAATATTTTTACGGTATTTTACTGTAAAATGCAAATACCAGCCCCATACTTTTGAATGGTACTGTATGTCTGCTTATGTTGGCATGTGTAAAACTATTGGACAGAGTATTCAGTTCTGTTGTCAGTATATTCACGTTGATCATGTGGTTCTCTGTCCTGTAGGTGGCAGCGCAAATGGGGAGTTGCACACAAATGCTGTCAGCTGCAGAGTCTGGGTCGTCTCTCCACACAAAGCCCTGAGGCTCTGCACATCCTGAGAGGTAACCATGAAAATAGGATTCATGAGATGAAATTAGATGGCTTAAATGTTCAGTGTGCACAAATGTTTACTCAAATTTCGTTCTTTTCCAAACCAGGGCATGTAATAGTTTTTACTGACCAATCAGGGATGAATGCCTCGGGGCATGTTATGTTAGGAACAATGGATGTCCACCATCAATGGACAAAGGTACAGCTTATTTATTAAACCAGTCTTACGGTATTCTTAACCGTATTCTCAACACAAACAAACATTTGTGCTAAGATGCATGTGTTTGTGTCTGTCCGTGTGTTTGTTCAGCTCTTTGAAAGATTGCCTAGTTACAGAAGCATGTTCCAGCAGTCGGACTGGCTGAAGGAGTGCATCAGTCACCTTTTGGGAGGGATTCAGGTGATCCACATCGAGCGGATGGGTCCAGCTCTGCCTCTGGAGGAACATTACAGTACCCTCAACACTTTCCACAAGAGACTGTTGCCTCAGCGCCTCTCCCTGCACCCCCGCAGCATGCAAGGCCTCACAATGAGCTTGGAAAAGTAAATACTCGTATACTTCAATTCCAGCCATTTGTTTGTGTGTATTGTCTGTGTTTATGACCTTCAAGAATGTGAGGTAAGGTCCAAATTGTGTCTCAGTGATACTAGGCTTGAATAGTGCATATGAGCAGGCTAATCTCTTCGGAAAAACAAGCTTAAAGTTCACATGAAATCAAGTCACAAAGTAAATGAATTCTTGTATCAGATTGTTGGATCAGGAAATAGTTTTCTCCACCTCGGAACCAACTTTTCTTTTCTTATGACATAATTAAAGAAGAGAAAAAATAATATAATGTTTTTTATAATATTCCCTATTGTTCAAAATGTTGGGGTTGGTATTTTATTTATTTTTTTTTTAAAGAAATCATTTATGCTCAGCATTCGATGATATATATATATATATATATATGTTTTTACGAGTAATATTGTGAAACATTATTACAATCGATAACTATTTTCTATTTTAACATTTTCTGTAATAATATTAATTTTCAGCAGTCATTACTCCAGTCTTCGTTGTCACATAGTCTTTTAGAAGTCATTCTAATATGTTGATTTTGTGCTCAAGAAACATTTCTTATTATTACCAATGTTAAAAACAGATGTGCATCTTAATATTTTTTGTGGAAATTGTTTTTTTTCATGATTCTTTGATTAATAGAACAAAAAGTAAAAAAAAAAAAAAAAGTATCAGTGTTGAAATGGCAATCTTTTGTATATTTTTTTGGAACCTGCAATAATTTTTTTCAGGATTCTTTGATGAATAATAAGTTAAAAAGAGGAGTATTTATTTTAAAATAGAAATATTTTCTAACAATGTACACTACCGTACAAAGGTTTGGGGTCAGTAAATTTTTATTCTTTCTTTTTTTGAAAGAAATTAACACTTTTATTCAGCAAGGATTCAACAGATTTCTGAAGGATCATGTGACAGTTTATACTGGAGTAATGGCTGATGGAAATTCAGCTTTGCATCACAAGTCTTACTGATCCCAAACTTTTGACCAAAACGCCTGTTCTCCATCGAAGCCACTTCAAAATACAATTTAAATAAACATATACAGTGGGTACGGAAAGTATTCAGACCCCCTTAAATTTTTCACTCTTTGTTATATTGCAGCCGTTTTTTTCATGTCAGATTATTTATTTACCTTTCTTTTGGTGCCATCAGCCAATCAGAATCCACCTGACTTTTGATATTTTAACAGAAAATAACTGTAGTGTGTGCTTAGAACAAACAGACCATACAATCTGTTGTTGTAGATGCCAATATAGTATCAGTGTAGTTATCATTGATATCTTGATGTGAACAGGCCCTAAGAGTGCAGCAAGTGACATTACAATAAATGAAGCACTGTAGCTTTAAATGGGTTGCTGTGGAAATGTTCTTTTTGTAAAGAATAGTATTCCACTAAAAAGACAAGATAAGCATAAAAAATGAAACAGAAGAGAGACCATACTGGACAGTTAACAACAGACTGTAGCTGATTGGTATAGTGTTATCCCTGTGGTTCCCTGTGTTCTATTAATTTCTGTCGTATTTCTGACTGATTTATCCTCACTGTTCACTTGGAAGTCTTTGTACTGCTTAATGTTCCGTCAATCATTGTTTTTTCTATTCTGTTCTGTTGCCATAGTGACCGCTCCACCCCCTACCTGCATGAGATGGGCCACTTCATCATCCCCACTATGTGTGACACCCTCCAGCTGCAGAACTTCCTCCAGAGCCAGGCCCAGGAGGCCCGGAGACGCATGCGACGCAAAGACAAGTGAGTGCTTGACCTATCATTGCACATTAACATGAAATCAGAATTGACCATTTATCTTGTGTCTGGTCTTATTGTGCATGATTCATCAGTATATTATTATAAAGACCAAACATGTTTGTTTTCATAATCAAAATGTTTTCATAATCACAAATTAAAAGGTAATGTTTCTATTTTGCTGTATGTAATAATGTAATGTAATAATGTAACCAGGGCTATGTGTGAAGGGCAGGAAAAACAAAATTAACCACAATTACTGCCTTAAGATTCATATTTTTTGATTGCACCCTACATTATTTCCCACTGAATATTATGGAAGCCCGTTTCCACCACTGAATAAAAACAAAAGATGTAATTGCGACTTTTTATCTCACAATTCTGACTTTTTTTCTCAGAAT
>NW_015547713.1:781906-782075 GCF_001515605.1 Sinocyclocheilus anshuiensis
GTAAACTCGCAATTCTGAGAGATAAAGTCAGAATTGCGTGATATAAACTCGCAATTGCGAGACATAAAGTCGCAATTCTGAGAAAAAAAGTGAGAACTGCGAGATATAAACTCAGAATTCTGACTTTTTTTTCTCGCAATTCTGACTTTTTTTCTCAGAATTGTGAGAT
>NW_015547713.1:782109-793704 GCF_001515605.1 Sinocyclocheilus anshuiensis
GAGAAAAAAAGTCAGAGTTGCGAGATATAAACTCGCAATTGCGAGAAAAAAAGTCAGAATTGCGAGAAAAAAAGTCAGAATTGCGAGATATAAACTCGCAATTGCGAGAAAAAAAAGTCAGAATTGCGAGAAAAAAAGTCAGAATTGCGAGATATAAACTCGCAATTGCGAGAAAAAAAAGTCAGAATTGCGAGAAAAAAAGTCAGAATTGCGAGATATAAACTCGCAATTGCGAGAAAAAAAAGTCAGAATTGCGAGAAAAAAAGTCAGAATTGCGAGATATAAACTCGCAATTGCGAGAAAAAAAGTCAGAATTGCGAGTTTTTATCTCGCAATTGTGACTTTATATCTCGCAATTCTGACTTTATAACTCGCAATTGCGAGTTTATATCTCACAATTCTGTGAAAAAAAAGTCAGAATTGTGAGATAAAAAGTCGCAATAACCTTTTTTTTGTATTTTTTTTATTCAGTGGCGGAAACGGGCTTCCATAGAATATTCTGTTATACCTAAAGAAAAGAAAAATACAATAGAAGTGTTCTTCAATAATTTAGCCTAGTATAAGGGTTATTTTTAGCCATTAGAATTATTGTCTTTTTGGGAAGAAATGAATGCTTTTATTCAGCAAGGATACATTAAATTGATAAAAAGTGACAGAAAAGACTTTAAGATTTTACGAACATTTTCTGATTCAAATAAATGCTGTTCTTTTGAACTTGCTGTTCATCAAATATTAAGCAGTACAACACTGATATTAATAAGAAATGCGTCTTGAGCACCAAATCAGCATGTTAGAATGATTTCATGTGACATTGAAGACTGGAGTAATAAGTAACAGGAATAAGTAACATTTTAAAATATATTTACATGGAAAACAGTTATTTTAAATTGTAAAAATATTTCAAAATATTACTGTTTTTGATCAAATAAATGCAGCCTTGTTTAGCATGAGGAACTTAACATAAGAGCAAAACATTTTTTTAAATCGTCATCCATAACAAAAAGAATGATGAAAATCTCAGTGTTACACTAAAAATCATATAGACTTTCATATTTTTAACAATATCTTATTCTTGTATTCCAGGTACAAAAACAACAATCTAAACATTAAATCATAATACATTTACCTGATCAGCAAAACTGTCAAAAATAAAAAAAATCTTCTGTGGAGCATATGTTTTGTGTCCCTGGATGATATTTTCTCTTGTTTCAAACATAATCAGGATTACAAGACAAAAGGATATATATATATGGCCTTTTATTGTGGCCAGCCTAAGGCACACCTGTGCAATAATCATGCTGTCTAATCAGGTGGATGGATTATCTCGGTAAAGGAGAAGTGCTCACTAACAAAGATTTAGACAGATTTGTGAACAATATTTGAGAGAAATAGGCCTTGAAATGTCAAATTACAACTAATTAGTATTTGGGGTGAAAGTAATCAGTCTTTTTAATATGTCATAAATTGATTTTTGTTGTAAATATGCCTGACAAGATTGTTACACTGAATGACATTTTAGTGGGTCTCTTCTGTAAATCAGGGAAAAATGTATGGTATTTATTTTTTTGCTCAGAAAAATATATAAAATGTATACTTTTTAAGATCCTGATCCTATTCCCTTCTATGCAGGTTGGAGGCAGAGGAAGAAGACATCATTTCCAGTTGTCTGCAGGATTTGTCTCTGCACAGTCTGTGTAAAGAGCCCAGTGTGTCGAGCAGTCAGATGATCCCCTGCTGCAGGCGTCTGATGGAGGAGAGATCCCCTCAGATGCAGGGCCTTCATCTCTGCATCTCTCACTTCTATTCAGTCATGCAGGATGGGGATCTGTGTATTCCCTGGGACTGGAAGGGCTGAAACACTCTGAACTGTATTTGGACTTTATCACTATGCCTCTCAGGCTGTAATAAAGTAGTCAGAATTTTTGGAAGATTTTGGCCTAGTGTATAGGCATAATCATAAATGCACTTTGGTTCTAAAATACTAGCACATATAGTGTTGTGCTTCTGAGGCAGTGGGCCCCAGTCATGTGATATTATAACTTAGCATAGAGGGTTTGATGTTTATTTGCACTGCCAAACCATACACATTACTCATGAGCCGAACACTTCAGGGTCATAATTTTGACAGGGTCATCATCATATCTCAATCTATTATAGAAAATAGCTCTTGGAAAAACTGATAAGGCAATTTTTTGCCTTAAAACAATCAGTTGCTAGCTACACCATATCAGAGGTTTATAATGCTGGAATTATAATCACGTTTTGGTTAGTTTAACATGCAACTTTGGGTTTTCTAATGCACATTTTTGGTTGGTTCTGATGTTCAGTGTAGTGTTGGAATCATGCTCCATATGAGTGACTGAGTCTTCTTTATCATTTCAAAACCCCAGTGTTCCCGACTGACTGGAGATAAACACATTTACTAACTTTACACTCTAAAAAATGCTGGGTTAAATATAACCCAGCGCTGGGTTAAAAAGAGACAAACCGAGCTATTGGGTTGTTTTGAAGAGTGTAATACTATCTGCCGAAATCTAAAATGCACAGTCAAAACTCAGTTGTGTTTGGACAAAAGAGTTTGTCCAAATGCTGAGTATATCCAAGTATTAAGAAATGGGAAAAGTGTTCTCTTCAGATGTAGCGTATGTTCATTATCAATCCTAAATGCTGTAATATTGTCTGTCTTGAGATGTAGTGTACAGTGTATCCATGTTGTTTGCTGCTATTGTGTTTCAAAGGTTTATACTGTGATATCTGTATGTATGATAAATATTGAACCGTGCAACCACAAAATTTAAACAATGGTTCAAATGTTACCAGTCGCTATTGTATACATTGTTAATGTACCTATCTGGTTTACAATGTTTACAAGATTTTGTCATTGACATCTTGACATACAATTCCATGAATTTTCCACTCTAACAGGTATGAATAAATGATAATACAATGATATAATAATTCAGTTGTGTGATATATGAATCTGTGTAATATTAGTATTATATTATCACATCATTTATAGTAGATAAATGTTTTCCCAATTTTGCAGTCTACTGATGATCCATAGTTAGAATAGCTATTTTAAAGGAATGCTCAGGTTAATTACAATAATGATGGCATCAGTGACATGCTGTCACTTATTACAGAAAATACGACTCCTTTTTTTATATGCAAGCAGATGCTAGTGTGTAGACTTTTCTGTCTCTACAGGTGTTTATTCATTAGTGAGCCGTCATAGCACTACATAGCATAACACGTATCACTCTGCTGTTGACAAATAGTTTCTTATTGTTGAATAGATACAAAAAATTATTGCAGAGTCAAAAGTTGCAGTACCCTCTATAATTAGTACAGTTCACCCAAAAATGAAAATTCTGTCATCATTTACTCAGCCTCATGACATCAAAAGAGAATTTAATCCAACTGTCTGAGCCGCTCTCTAACAACAAGTTTAAGGTGACCACAGGTTGTCAAGCTCTCAAAGGACAAAAAAGCACTTTAAAATCATCATAAAACTTGTTCACATGACTTGTTCACTTGATTACAAGTAATAAAAGTTTTGAAAGACATCAGGTAAGTAAAAATAACTTTTCTTTTAAAAACCTTTGTGTTGTTCATATACTATGAGTAACATACATTAAATACCATTCAAAAGTTTGGAATATTTTATTTATTTATTATGTTCTTGGTTGACGTCTCATGCACACCAAAGCTGTATTTATTTGATTAAAAAAAATGCAATAAAAACAGTAAAATATTACAATTGAAAAGAGTGTAATTTAATTCTGTGATGGCAAAGGTAAGTTTTCATCAAGCCATTACTCCAGACATTTATTAACACATGATTCTTCAGAAATTATTGTAATAATTGTAATATGCTGATTTATTATCAATTACTATTGGTGATTAAGTACTAATAATTTATCTTTACTGTAACTGTCTCCTTTGATCAATTTAATGCATCCTTGTTGAATAAAAGTATTCATTTCTTGAAATATTCATTTCTTAAAAATAAATAAATTACTGGCCCCAGACTGGAGTATAACGGCTGCCATAACAGGAATAAAATATACTAAAATATAAAACTGAAAAATTGTACAAAAAAATTATTAATATAATAAATATATAATAAATAAATTATTTTTGAAAAGCAGTTTTTGTGAGTACAAGAGACTCGAAAACATAAAAAAAAAAAATCCCAATTATTTCAAACTGTGACTGGTAGCGCAGATGTCCTGTAATGCATCTCAAAGCTGAACTTACAGGCACCCTCACATTTTTGAGCATTATCTCAGCCCTGAACGACTGAACGTGAATCATCACTCTTACCTGTGAGTCTGTTCATGCTCTGCCCCCCACCCCCCACCACTGTCTGTTTTTAGACAGATTTACTCATGGAGGATTGAGACAGAGGCTATCAGCAAGCAGTCAGACGTATTTGCTTCCCTGTGGGCAGGGAGGATTTTCTTTTTTCTTCTCATTTTAGTCAAAAACCCTGCCTGAAGTCTATAATAAATTATCATTATGAATGAAACTACTTGAAAATACTTGAATATCTACTACTATGATCAACCATTGTTGTTAGGGCTGCGAACAGACAATCAATTATATAGTGTAAATAAATACATACATACATAAAGGCAATAGCTATTAAACTGCGTTTCTATGCCGAATTGCATTTGGCCCCGTTTTGTTCATGCATCTCAAATTGAATGATTTAGGTTACACTATGAACTAAAAGTTCCTATTTGCCCTCCTGATCCACAGTCAGACCATGAAAAATGATATCCATTCACACAAATAAGACTGATCACACAAGCAATACGCATGTATTGTCATGTTGAAGATGTGAATGTTGCCATGAGAGCAGAATCATAGTTTTTGTTTACTCTTATCTCACTAGAGTGTGACAAATGGTCTTTTTCAGATAAAACTTGAATGATGAGCCGTTTTGGAAAAGAAAAGAAAACAAATTAATTAAATGTCTACGCTGTGTTAGTATCCAACCCAATACCCAACGTGCTTTATGGCTTTATAACACTATGCAGATGTGTCATTTAAGATTATGTTTGACATCTTCATATACAACCACATATCATTTTCTAAGGGTAACAAATGGGTCAGCCACAGGAACTCTGACAGACATCCTTCATTTCCTTCATTACTACATTTTAAGAAATCCCCTTAGAATATGAGAGGAACTTTAAAGAGAAGGAGAGAACACAAATATCTTCTCTAAAGAATCAAACCAACACAAACCAAGACTATGCTACTGCTATAAATCTATTTCATCTTGTCAACATTCACAATTAGCAGCTCTGGATATACTAACTATTAATACTTGAAATAACTATTTATACATTTTGCATCATGTGCCATGCCACATTTGACCAAGAACCCATTCATACTTCTTCACTGCATCTTTATATCTTAGTTTACAACCTGTAAGTGAGTGAAAGACATTCGGTAGTTTTCTCTATTCATTTGTTCCAATCAATGACTTTTTCTCTAATAATTCACCATATTTATGACCATCAAAGGGGCATAGTAAATACACCAAGAAACAATGCTGATCATTAGGTTTGATCCATACCAGGTCCCAGAATAAATTTTAACAGATCTCAAGTTAGCATTGATCCTGAATGTAACATCAGTGGACTTAAATTTAACCCACAATCCATCTCTGTATAACCGAGAGTCTGCCAAAATTAATAATGCACAGATTCTTGCTGGATTGTGACCCTAACCCAGGGTTAGGGTTAGGGTGACAATCCAGCAAGAATCTGTGCATTATTAATTTTGGCACACTCTCGGTTATACAGAGATGGATTGTCTAAAATGAGCCTAAAATGTCAATGAATGTTAGACTTAATAAGATCTGTTTTATAAGGTGTTTGTGTTTTTGTATTCACTGCCATTATTACTTTGTTCCACAAATTGTCATAAGTATGGCGGATGAGTGGAAAAGTCGCATGAACTAAATAGATTAATATATGCAATGATATATTTTTGCCAACATTCCATGTATTTTCAGCAGTGTGTATCTCATAGCAATTAAACTGAAAGCTATCTTAAACACGTTCACAAGCTAAACAAGAGACTTAGTCAGGACCACAGTGATACAACAAGGTACGACAGGGCAAGACTCTTTGTTGGGAAAGTGGATATAAATGTAATCCTGTGATTAAGGCAGGCCTGCAGGAAACCCCTGCTGATAACCAATCTATCAATTGCATTGTTGAGGTTTAAGCTCATAAAGCGTATCAAAAATGGACAATAACATACAGAAAGCTTCATTGGGCCACATCCCAACTAATAAAAATATGTTCTAGGAATGTTTTGCTAACATTCCCATTAACGTTGTTTCTCAGTGTTCTAGGTCCAGTTTTTTTTTTCATGTTTTAAAAATGTTTTTGCTAGGTTATGCAAACATTATGAGAAAGTTACTTTTGAATGTTCTCTGAGTATTCGAAAGCAAGTAGTAACATTTCAACTCAAATATTTCAGGGGGGGGAAAAATGTTCCATGAATGATGTATAAATAATGCTTTTGTGCTAACGTTTGAGAACATTATTAAAGACCAGCTAACTTTGAACAAACTTTCTGTTTTAAGGGAATGCTTTTTCAGGACTTTGAGAGAACCTTAGCAAAACATTAGCCAAAGTTCTGACGTTCCCTGATAGCTGGGATCACACTAGTCACAATCAAATAATACAGCCACAAAAGAACATTCCCGTTTGCCCACAAAGCTAGTTTAATAGGAGTTTAATAATCTCATTCATTACATGTTGACTATGAGTGACAGTTAAAAGGACTAGCTACTTCCTGGGCCTGAGAAAGACTCAGCGCTTCATCATGTACACAGATCCACACTCACACGTACACATAATTGCCTGTGGTCATTTCCACCATGTGACATGACCCTTCCTTGCTTTGCTTGGTTTTGCTGAGCATCTGCCCGCACCCAACCCCCGTTCCGGCTTTTTCCTCATGTAGATCAATGGAATTTCCTTGGGATGGCCAGAGCTCTGCAGCTGAGTGTGGGCAGCCTCCACTACCCCTAATCCCAGCCATAATAATGGGGTCAAAGGGTCTTTCAGCTTGGCATCCCACTACTTTATTGGGCAGCCTGCATCTGGAGCCTAAGCCCCACCGAGAAGCTTCCTCCCTTGTCACAAGAGCCACCCCAGCACCCCATCCTAAGTGCCCATAAATGCACACAAAGGCCAGTCCTACACGTGGTAGCTATCTATTACAGGAGGGGCCCTCAGGAGGGGTAGCATTGATTACAAAAAGGTTAAGATTGATTTCATAGGTTCAGGTGTGGGGGGAAATTAGCTGTTATCTGTTGAAAGATGATGCGGGAGAATTAATGAGACATAATGGTAGAACTAATGGTATGCAAAGGGACCTGCATGTCCTAGAACATGTTTACCAACCTTTTTGTCTTATACACACACGGCCTCATCAATAATGCTCAATCATCCCATAATTGACGCCAAGCCAGATGTGTGTTCCTTTTAAAGAACATTATGCTCAATATCATTTAGTGTTATCAGTATAAAGTATATTTTTCTTCAAAAAGGAGCTGGACAATCATGGGATTAATCATGATTCTTTATTTAAATTGAATGGCAGTCCTAGTATTGAATTGTGATTTCTGTTTCACATCTAATCAATCAATAAACACACAAAAACAGAAGAATAATGCAAATGAATGATAATAATAAAATAATAATTTAGATATGGAACAACTAAAATAAAATACAATCAAGCCTTCAGATTAACCAGATAAATTTGACCCATATTAATTTAGTTATACCAAGAGTCAAACAGTCAATAGGCATTTAGGGAAGAAACAACCAACAACTTTTAAAGCCAAGGAGCAAGACATATCGAATAACAACATGACTGCAATAGAATAAAGATATTTCGACAGTAAAAACATAAAGCTTTGGGCTTTCTGTTGTTTCTTGATACATGTAATACAAATATATGAAGAGGATCTGCATTTGTCCCTATACATTCACAGATACACAAGACTAGAACAAAAGACACAAGGATCCACAACAAACTGAAATATCTTCTGATTACGAAAAAAAAAATAACTATCCTAAATATGATATTATAATGTCTCATTGAGCACCATATTGTACTTTCCAGTAATAAATAAAACTAAAAATAAATGAATAATTGGCCCTTGCTGAATTTGTACTACTTTTAATACCCTGCCCGCCCCCGCCCCCTCGCCACATAAACCACGCCCCTTCGAACTGTTCTCAGGAGGAAGTGCGCTCTAGGCTTATTTAGTATGGACGCGTTCGCTTGATGGTCACGCGCTGTAGAATTGTCGTCCGCGCGAGCGTCATTCCCGATGAAAAGGAGTACGGATTGAAGAGGCGCGCGGAGAGAGCGTTTGTTTTGCGAACATGGGCAGCTGAAAGCTCGGGAACGAATGGACACGAAAGGTTGAATGGTTACCTTATACCCCTCGCCAAAGTGTTACTGTAACCGGACTGAAGGAAGTTAAAGGGGCTTTTCAGCCTCACAACAGTAACAGGATCTTGAGGGGCGCTGCGTGCTAACGAGCTACATGGGACATACTTTGAATTATTTAATTGCGGCTCGCGCAAGCGCGTATTGAGAAGAGTGACGCGCAGATGGTAGACTAAAGCGCGTTTATGGAAAACGGACATATTTGCGTGTGGGAAGGAAAAAACTGACACCGTATCGAGCGTGTTTGGCCCCTCTCGTCATGCGGCGGTGGGGGAGGATCGGAGCAGGGACCTCGCAGCGGATCTATGTTTCGCAACAATGTTAATGCCCCATACCGAGGGATTATAAGGCCTCAAAATGACACTTGGTGTCCAAATGTGCACTCGAGAAGTTGCGTATAGAGTTTGTCCTGCGAATTTCTATCGACAATAACCAAAGCTGAAAGCCCAATTCAATCTAAAGTCATTAAACGGGAATGTATATATCAAGTATCGTTGAATGTAGCTCCCAGTACAGCATGCCAAGTCTATGATCTGCATTACTTGCTTGAGTTGATCAGGGAACCGTTTCGGAAGCGTTTGTGTGTTTTAACGCGTCTTTATGTGTGAAGTTATTTTGTGGTCCTCTGCGCAAATGGCGTCTTTCCCAGACACCGACCTGCAAACATGTCCGCTGTGCAAGGAGCTGTGCGGCTGCTCTGCTCCGATCTCCTCCAATTCATCTACCTCCTCCTCGTCCTCCCAGACCTCCAACTCCTCATCTACCTCATCCACCAGGAGGCTGCACGTCCTGCCCTGTCTCCACGCCTTCTGCAGGCAATGCCTAGAGGGCCACAGGAGCCCAGGTGACCCTCTGAAGCTCAGATGCCCCACATGCGACCAGAAAGTGTCTCTGTCGGAATCAGGCGTGGACGCGTTGCCTTCCTCCAACTTTCTCTTCAGCAACCTGCTGGATGTGGTGGTCTCTGCTGAGGAACAGGGCAAGAACGGTCGGTCTTCATCGGTGGTCCATCACCGTGGTCTTCTGAGACCCCAGCACCTCTCAGACCCTCAGTGCAGCTCTTGTGATGAGGGCAACCCCGCTACCTCCCTCTGCCTGGACTGCCAGGAGTACCTGTGCGATAACTGCGTCAGGGCTCACCAGAGGGTCCGACTCACCAAAGACCACTTCATCGAGGGGCTTCTGGAGAGCTTACACCTGGCCAACCGCACCAGCAACTCCAACACCCCGATCAACATCTCCCAGTCCTTCCATAACAGCTTCTCCATGCTGAATGTTTTCCAGGAGAGGATGGGCTTCTGCCAGCAGCATGATAACGCGGTGAGTTTGGTCTCCTGGGATTCATTGTTTGTTTAGTGCATGTTCCAGTTATTTTGTGTAGTGGTTTAAAGATTTTAGATGGCTGCTGAAAGGCTGAAGGTTCGAACCTCAATCAAAGACTGTTACTGTTGTGTCCACACTTTGACTGCAACTGTAATAAGTGTACTGTACATGTATCTGCTAAGTAGTACCCTCATTTACAGTCAGACCTACAAAGAAAGTTGTCACAGATGCACAGCTTCGTGGTCAAGGATGTAACCACTATTCATAATTTAGGGGACCATGTGTAATCATTTAAGGATGAACCATTGGGAAACCCATATTGGTCGACCACTAATCTTCAATTTCTATTTTGGGTAGGAGTCTGTTTTGTGGTGCTTATTGCTAAGAATTAATGCTATAAAGTACTATAGACATCTGCCGTTGTTGTTGTTTTTACCACAGATAAAGAATTACAGTATGGATTTAAATTTAATTGCATTTTTTAAAATATTATAATTTCTGCTTTTTTAGTCCGTATTAATTTTATTTGAGAAAAAACAATGTTATGTATTTAAAATGTTATGAACTTTATTTATTTAAAATGATTACTTTATGCTTTGTTTTATCATTGTTATAATTTCTTTTATTTATGCTACTAGATTTATTATTTTCTCCTCTAAATGGTCCCAGATTTATGAGTAGGGTTTAGGGTGTTAAGCATAAAATGTTTTGTATATAATGAATAGATGTATAAGAATGTACTAATTTGAGTGTCGAAAACCATGAGTACTTTATTACACAATTGTGAATATAGCTACAAATACTGATCATCTGTATTTATGCGTCACTTCAATGATTCATATCTGTTTTTGATAAGGGCTTGTGTGTCATTTCAGGAATTCTTGACTGTGCATCTGTTTGAGGGTTTTAAATAACAGGCCTTTTTCCTGTTATTTTCCCGTTGGAAGTTAGCCTCTCAGACTTTGATCACCCTGTCATGATGCTTTCTAGAAATCAGCACTTTATATATTTTTTTACCGGTGTTATGGATTCCAGTGCAACATGCAGGGCAGCTGCGTGTAGAATGGCTTCAGCCATCCATATGTTTTCTAGATTGATGTGAGTTTCACTGCTGTTTCAGACGTTTTTTTTAATTAATTTTTTTCCTACAGGTCTTTATCTGGGACATGGTGTTCTCTGTTTGAGCAATGTTGTTGCCCAGTGTTGCATGAACGTCACAGGCCTGTAGTATATAAATTCTTATTGTGTTTTTACCTGTGGGTAGGGCTGTCGCGATAACCGTAATATCGCAATACCGTGCTATTGACGAGCAAACCGCAGAGGAATGCAAGAACCGCAGCAACCGCGATTTTTGCGTGTTTTCTTTTTTCGTAAGGTTATGTATGCCCTTCTCGTTTTACACTTCATGCATGTGGACTGAATATTAAACAAGTTAGTAATGATAACATAATGTGTACCCTGCTGATTTGTAGAGGCTCCGTAGATTTGCTCTTAACAAGCCTAAACAGACAGTAAATGAGAGCGATCGACTGAGCGCGTGCGATTATTTGCATCTGTCCTCCAGGCCGAGTCATAAATATTTGTGAAAATAGGTTGTCATGTCCAAGGAAAGCGAAATCTCTGTCTTAGCATGGACGCATAGCTGGTCAGCTGAGCCTTCTAAAGTGGCACTCAAAGTTAAAGTTAAGTTAAAGGCATAAAGAAATATAACTATATACATAATTATTAAAACTATAATATGTGCGTGTGTGTGTATATATATATATATATATATATATA
>NW_015547713.1:793828-794829 GCF_001515605.1 Sinocyclocheilus anshuiensis
TACTCAACTGTTTTAAATATTGATAATCAGCACATTAGAAAGATTTCTGGATCATGTGACACTGCAGACTGGAGTAATGATGCTGAAAATTCAGCTTTGATCACAGGAATAAATGACATTTTAAAATATATTCAAATAGAAAGCAGTTATTTTAAATGGTAAAAATATTTCAAAATTTTACTGTTTTTTGCTAAAATTTTGCTGTACTTTGGGTCAAATAAATGCAGGCTTAGTGAGCAGAGGAGAATCCTTAAAAAAAAAACAAAAAAAAAACATTACAAATCTTACTGTTCAAAAACGTTTGCCTGGTAGTGCAGGCTGATTATTCTTATAGATTGAAACAAATGTGCTTCAGCCAGGATAAAGAGTATGAAAAGTGCTCTGAGTTGCTGCAGAAAAAAAAAAGAGCAACAACAAAAACATGTTTCTGGAGACGGGCTTAATATTGAAAATGCAAACTGATTGTCTGCCAGCAGGAGGCGCTTTGAGAGCGGTAGAACTAGCGGTTTCTCCAGTAACGGCTGTAAACAAAGCAGCTCCGCTCATGAATGCTTCTTTGTCAGATAAAATGAAAATGCCATCAAAACTTTTCTGAAGACAGTCCTTTCCCTTCAGAGATTCATTCATATAAAACACCCGCGATTTGTTTTGATTTTGAAAGTGCAGTGCTCATGTTTATTCAACGAAGTCAAAAGCCACAGATAAATCAATGTATGGGAAACACTGGTAATGTATATTGAAATATCGGAAATGTTTAAAAATCATATCCCCGTTATTGAAAAAAATTATATCACGATACATATTGATATTGAATTATTGTCCAGCCCTATCTTGTTTATATTGCCTCACATCATGTTAATCTTGAGAAAACAATAATATTCACATGAAAGTTGGCTCATCAGTCTGATAACAATAAAAACTTGCGCCGACACCGACGTTCCAGAGTAGGGATATGCCGGTATCAAATTTTTATGTTGCGATTAATTGCTAATGCTTTTATC
>NW_015547713.1:795073-807722 GCF_001515605.1 Sinocyclocheilus anshuiensis
GTCAGAGAGTGAAAGTGCGCTTTCATCCAGAGCGTCTCTCACATGTTCCGCCATGTGCTTCTCGTCCGCGCTTGTTTACATCAGAGTGCGCATGCATCTTTCACGCAGCACACAGCGGTGCATTTTGACCAGTTGATGGGAGAAGTATTCTTAAAATGCATTCAAAATTCTGAATAACTTGTAATATATAATTATTCACGGTATTTAGAAGAGCCCACGATAACAATATCGTGCATATTCATTACCGTGATATATCGCATTACCGAATACCGGCACAAGTCTATTCCAGAGAGACACAAAGATAACGGTATGCTAAGCAAAGTTTCTTACAGCGCTTTGTTTTCTCTGTTCTTAAACCACTTTCCCTCGAGGAAACTTAAATATGTCCCAACATCATTTAGCTTATCAGATAAGCTCTCTTCTCGGCTCACTCGGGGTACAGCTGCGCTTATCTGCAGTTGTGAATGCAGTGATGGACAGCTGTCTTTCCTCACTCGACTGGTGTTTGGATTTCATGTGATTTCTTATTGTGGTGGTGATATTATGGTCCGTGTATCTTTTGGTCATTTGATTTTTTTGTTTAATATTGAAAGTAGAAAGATGAGAAATGGCTTCTTTTTCGTTTTTTAATTTTTTGCAAAAAAACGAAAAACAAGAATTCGGCTTAATTTTTCGTTTTTCGTTCAGGGGTAGAAAAATGAATAAACAGCTTGAACATTCGATTTCTACACGTGGGCGGGAATTAAACGCCCCTTTCTGCTGATTGGTCAGACAAAAAAAGATCAAACCGTGCTGTCATCAGTCCTTCTGCAGTTCCGCGCGGCAGAATATATATATATATATTTACACACACACACCCCCCCCCATACACAGATAAGGGTTATTTATCTGAAAAGTAGCCCTACATAAATTCATCACATACTTGTACATTTTGTCCATGTGCAGGGAGTTTTTAATAGTACATTGGGCATGTTAATTTCTGAATGCAGAACGTGTCGTCATGCTAGTGGTATCAGGTGTGTGCTGTGCGGGCTCATCCTGCATACCTCACATATAGTCCACAATGCACTGCAATGGGCCAGGCAGAAACTCACCACACCATCTATCAGCCTCCATACTCGCATACACACAGGAGGACTCTGGTTTCATTGAGCCCTCATGTTTTCAGAGCTACTGTCGTTAACAGCATAGCTTATGCGTGTTCCACTGACATTATGAACAAATTAACCTGTGATTTAATGCCTAACTGGTGACTAATAAGATGACATAATTCTTTGTCATATTTGTAGCCTGCTGAGCATAAAGTGATCTCAGTGAATAAGGCCATATTTTCCAGAATTATATTCTCCCAGGACAAATTATTGAATTGCAAAATTTAGATTTAAGCTATAGATTTATGTCGTGTTGTTGGCTTCATAGATGTGCAGGTTCTGTGTTTTATGGAAGAGGAATGAAGAGAAGTGCGTGTAGTGGATTAATATGAAATGATTTCTATAGAGTGGAGTTGAGGTGGGACAGGAAGCTCTTGCTCGGAGGCTGTGTCTATGGAATGCTATGACACGAGTTCCCAGAAGCCATCTGGGAGACCGGTGGGATTCTCAATCATTGTCTACATCTCTGTCTGTCAGGTTGGTTTGGTTGGACTGAACCGATCTGGCCATTAGATGCTTTTTACATTCCTGTTTCTCTGTGCATGTGTTAGAGGTAAAGAAATCCTTCAGGTGAAAGGTTAAACAGTAGTAACATCCAACTCCATTCTGCACCTGAAGCAATTGAGTTTACATTTAACAGCACTTCATGACATCTGCTTTTTTGTTTAAACCCATTTAAACAATTTTTTTTTGGATTGTAAGTCTGCAGATGTTAAACATTTTGTGCTCATAAGCCTGAACACACTGAAACCTAACCTATAATCCTCGTGTTCTCCTCTCTTAATTAATGGAAGGACTAATGGTGTCCATCTCCTTGTTTGAAAGTAATTGCCTTTGCATTATTCATGCACTGTCCACAGTTTGCACTATTGACTCTTTTTGTCACGTAAAGGACTGGTCTATTAGGCTGCATTTACACTTCAAGCCTAATGCCCAGATGCAATATTTTTCCGCATCTTTTCTTTTTTGTTTCACCTGTTTACATTTACTTAAAGGAACACGCCACTATTTTTGAAAATAGGCTCATTTTCCAACTCCTCTAGAGTTAAACAGTTGAGTTTTACCGTTTTCGAATCCATTCAGCCGATCTCCGGGTCTGGCGGTAACACTTTTAGCTGTAGCTTAGCATAGATCATTGAATCTGATTAGACCATTAGCATCTCGTTCAAAAATTACCAAAGAGTTTCGATATTTTTCCTATTTAAAACTTGACTCTTCTGTAGTTACATCGTGTACTAAGACCGACGGAAAATGAAAAGTTGAACGACATGCTAACGGTCTAATCAGATTCAATGTTCTATGCTCAGCAACAGCTAAAAGTGCTACCGCCAGACCCGGAGATCGGCTGAATGGATTCTAAAACGGTAAAACTCAACTGTTTAACTCTAGGGGAGTTGGAAAATGAGCCTATTTTCAAAAATAGTGGCGTGTTCCTTTAAGTGACTGCATTTTTTTCATTTAGAAGGATTTTTTTTTTTTTACAGAAAAGAAAAGATTTTCTGATTATTGTTGAGCTGCAGGTTTAGGCTCACTTAAGTGACTGCACTTAATTTAATTAAGAAGAATTAAATTATTTGTTTTAATTATTTAGCCTGACATGTTTACGGTTCCAAAATGTTCTATGTTTCTTAAAAATAAAATGTATTGTGTTCAGTGAAAAATAAAGTTGTCGTTTTTTACCCAGACATTTAAAAATAACATTTTAGAGCTGTAATCGCAATACCGTGAAACCGTGATATTGGTATCTAAGGTTATCATACCGTCAGAATCTCATACCGGCCCATGCCTAGTCCAGTCGTTTGAAAAACTCCACATCACTCTCAGCGATTGATTATTTTCTCATTTTCTGTGGCTGCTGTTTAAATAACTGAGGAAATGTAAGCATTATAATTAGTAACTTCAGTCATATTAAAAATATTTTATGACATGACATCCATATGCTACTTGAAAAAGATATAGGCTAAAGTGTAGTTAATAGATTACACTAATATTAGGTTGCTTTTAGCGGTACCCTGGAGTTGGTCAAATCACCTTTATTTGTATCAGGGGCGAGGCCAGACATGTTTAAGTGGGTGGGCCTACATAAAACTGCATGCAAAATTGCCAACAGAAAATACAGCACAAAGGTTCAATACACAATACTAATAAATACATTAATAAACATTCATTTTTAATTTCAACAATTACTAATACATTATTAAAAATAAATGTTCTGTTAACATTCGTACTAACAAAAATAACAAACAGTTGTATTTTTATTACCCAACGTTAACAAATATAATAAGTATTGTAACAAATGTATTGCTCATTGTTAATGTTAGTTAATGCATTAACTAATGTTAACTAAAGGAAGTTTATTGTAGAGCATTACCTCAGTCTGAGACAATGGGGCTTCGCAGATGATTTTCATAATTAAGTGTCTCTGTCAATTTGCGCACATCGAGGTTGGCAGAAATGTGCGCAGCTGCAAATTATAAAGTTTGTTGTGGTGAACAGGATCTAGCGCAACGTTTATATGTTTCTTTCCTCGAAGGACGCATCTATTTAATGAACCAAACACTACCTATGGTATGATGCTTGAAACGCGCTTGGCTGAAGTTTCCGATCTATAAATCCATCACCCGCAGGTGGTCCGGCTTCATTTGTAAGTTAGACGGTTCGGATTCAGTGCTAAGACTTAGTTTCAATTAGGGCTGCACGATTATGACTAAAATCATACTTGCCGATTATTCCCTTGAAATTGCAATTGCCATTATTAATTACGATTATCACAATTTACAACGAATGATGTTTATATCATTGTTTGAAGCAACGGCATGCTATATTTTTTGTGAAAATAAACAAGATAAAAACACTCTAACTGAAAAACTTTTATTGCTTTTCTGTAGTATTAAGCCTCAAATGTGAACTATACATTGGATTGGTTTCTAATTTAAATAAAGTAAAAATATGCATGGTATTATAATGTTATACTAAAACTAAAATTAAAACAATGGAAAAACCCTTAAGATAACCTGTAGAAAGAAAAAAACACATCTTAAGCACGCAGAATAACATAAGTGGACTTTGAATCACTAATTGCCGCTTTGAACGATTACGTAATTGTGGCATCCGTAATTGTAATTGCGATTAGAAATTCGATTAATTGTGCAGCCCTAGTTTCAATTGTGATATTCAATATATACTTTTTAAAGAATTGATCTGATTGATAGCCTATTTGTTTCGCTATTTTCAAATTCAGCTCCACAAACACGCTTATTTTACTTTTATGTCCTTATGTCGCAAACAACATTGTGGGTGGGACTAAAATAAAGACTAATTATCCTTTTGACAAGTGTATGGTATGTGCCTATAGGAAGAGGGAAAATGAAGAAACTGACAATGAAAACTTGCGTTTAATATTTTTTAAAACTAAATATTTAAAGTTATAGTGAAATAAGACGTTTATTATTATCGTTTAATAAATTACATCCATTTGGAAAATTACCAACTTCTCATTGGGTGGGCCACAGCTGAAAGCCCACCCGTAGCCTCGCCACTGATTTGTATAGCGCTTTATACAATAGCCTACTAGTTGTGTCAAAGCAGCTTTGCAGAGTCAAACAGGAAAATAGTTTGTCATTAATGCAAGAGGACGATAACAAGGAGTCATTTTTCAGCAGGGGTTCTGTTGCTAGGGTTCGTCTAGTTGACATGCTCTCCCCTGACATTCAGGGCTGTAGAGGTCGTCTCGAGGTGCTGATCCACCATCTGGTCTGGATCTGGGTGGTTACGGTGACCATCTGATCTGGATAGAGTTGGGTTACTCTCCGGCTATGAAACGAAGTAAGTAATTAATTAAATTAGCACGCTCATATCGTGCATCGGCAATCTCACAGGCTGACTATATGAATATGGAGCATATTGCCCAACACTAATGTGCAATGTTGTGGTATCTCATTGGTTGTTTTTTTTTATTGTGACATTGACCATTCCAAGATGGCGGACGCATCGCTGTGTCTGGAGTGGTCAACTGTGGCATCTACCTATACATATCTACGGATGTCAGTATGTGCAAATATTTGTCCCAAATATTTAGTTTGCATGGCATACAAACTAATTTTAAATCATAGGATATTAAGAATAGTGCTTAGTTTGTGCCATATGTGCCACATTACTGCCTGCTCTTGGGTAGTAGTAAAGCATGGGAAAGCATAATATCTAAAAGCTTGTTGTCATCTTTTTCTTAAGGCTGTGGGTTAAGGGTCATCCCAAATGGCCAGAATGAATTCTGTGTGGGATTAGTTGGGTCAATGAAGTACCATAGAAACCAACCCCTACCTTGCTCTCTCTTGTGAACTATCCATCATTTTTGTGACATGAATGCAAATTCCTTTCTTTTTTAGTTTAGTTCCCAACACTTGAGTTGCTGGAGCTAAAAATGGAGGAATTGATTGGCTGGACATCATTCATGTTTCCATATTCAGGGCTCGCAAAATTTCAAAATCCCTGGTAGCCCTTCGGGCAGGTACTCTTCAGATTTTGGTAGCCCGAAAATTAATTTAACTAGCCCAAATAAAAAAAGACATTTTTTTTAAATATAGAAAATCAGATAGGAGTTTAAATGTCAATCAAAAATATTTTCAATACACAAATATCAACAAATGTGAAGGAAGGAATTTTATTTCACTATTTACAGGGTATCTGCAGAATTAAAAAAAATAAATTTAAGGCAATTTATGACCCATTTTAAGAGCTGCACAAGTAAAATGAACACCGTATGAGTGGGGTTGGACAATGTCTGTGGTAACATACAGTATTGAGCCATACAATTAGATGATTTACAGTTCAGATACAGGTTTTCACAAAAACAAAAATCTTATACAACAGCATTTCAGCCTTTAGACCATTTTTATGAAAAGGGATAAATCAAGCATATAAATTATTGTCAATTTAAAACGTATAAATATTACTGTCTTAATTGTTTAGATTTTTAGAAGGCACATTAACTTTCTCATTTACAACTCTGTGTTTGCTGCGTAAAATCATAAGTTGATATTTGCATTGATCTGACCATAAACGGCAAGAAAGTCTTGTTGGAAATGCAAATTAATTCTCTGCCACGAGGTGGCGCTTTAGGAGCACTGACAGCCATTCAGCGCTCTGCGGTTTCCCCGGTAACGGCTATACACAAAGCAGCTCCGCCGCGTTCATAAACGCTGCTTTATCAGGAATTATAGGTCAAATTAAATTAAAATGCCAACAGCACGTTTCTGAGGACAGTCAAATTTCCTTCAGATACATTCAAATAAAGACATCTGCGCCGCGTTTTGACTTGAAACGTGCAGCGCTTATATTTATTCAATGACATCATTGCCTTTTGAAGTTTAATCCAGCCGTATCGCGACTCTTGTCTTTCCGTCCCCAACTGCAAGACCTCTTGAAATTATAATTAAGACATTTCTTATACCATTTAACGTATTTAAAACTTTTTATGGTCTTAAGTTTGATACAACTCACTTTAGGAGTTTTTAAGGACCCGCGGGAAATCTGTATTTAAGATAGCCCATCGGGCAGAGTGGTGGTACATTTTGGTAGCCCGACTGGAATACACAATAGCCCTGGGACGTCGGGCTAGCGATTTTGCGAGCCCTGATATTATGTGATCATCCTTTCTTTTGGCCCATGCTGAGAGCTGATCCATGATACAAAATATTGAAATCAAAAGTCAGATTTTTGTGGACTGCTGAAAATTACATTATATTAAAATAGGAAAAAATGTTTTAAATTGTCATACTATTTCACAATATTACTGTTTTTACTGTATTTTTTAACAAATAAATGCAGCCTTCATAAGGCCTTTTTGAAAAATAAAGTTGACCCCAAACTTGAATTTATATTTGCTATTTTTCAAATGCCTTAAATACATGACCCAGAAACAAAATTTTAAGTATAAAAAAAGAAAGTTCCTCATATGAAATACACATTTTTAAAATTATGACGAGGAATGGAAAAATGACCAAATTATCAGGTTTTACACAAATGACGACTCCCTCAGCTGTAAATATGACCAAAGTCTACTGTTACTGATAAACAACACGTTAATGTTTTGTTATGCTGAACTAATTCAGTATTAAGATAAAACCGTTTTATCACTGACAGTTGTCTTGCTGCTCCTCTCCTGAAAGGAGTCTTTTGGTGTCTTGCGAACTTTTCATGGCTTGTATTTGGATTTAGTAGGGGGTCTTCATGAACGCGGGCCAGAAGAGCTGTTCGGCATGTGTTTTACAGCCCTGTCTCAGGAACTCCATTACCCTGGGACTCTTTGTTTTTAACCATTTTCACGTGCGTTCATCTCAGTGCTTTGATATGGAATCTGGTGGTCCACACTTAAAACAAACTGAACTCTCAGGAACCAAGACGCAAGCCATATGGAGGAGAGAGTCTTTCAGGGGTTAAGAGGAGTTTGCCGAGAGGGTTTTCCTCCGATTGAGGCGACGTCTGAGGAATGTGAACTTGTCAGCACATTATGCAGCAGATCCCTCGCTGATACAATGTCTAGCCATCTATAAGACTCCCTCTAAATATTTCCCCATATGTGCTCAAAAACAGACATTTCACATTTCTACTCTGTACAGTTTTATGAAGAGCATCTTTAACAGTAAGAACTTTAATTATGATTTTAACATGACTTGCTATGTT
Source organism: Sinocyclocheilus anshuiensis (assembly GCF_001515605.1). Lineage (NCBI taxonomy): Eukaryota > Metazoa > Chordata > Actinopteri > Cypriniformes > Cyprinidae > Sinocyclocheilus > Sinocyclocheilus anshuiensis. Next base: position 802,906 of record NW_015547713.1, read on the forward strand.
CCATCCTCCGCCAAGCCCTTCTTAAAAGCATTTTAAAAGTATGTCTGGCCAGAGGCTCTGCCCGGAGCTGTAAAGCAGGGTGCAGTGAAAGCGCAACATATGTCTGAACTTTTAATGCTGTTAGAGGAAGAAAGACAGATATAGCCAGTCAGGATGGAGAAAGGGAGTGCACTCAGTAGGACCCACAGTGGAAACTTTTAGTAATTCCACCAGTCAAAACACTCCACAGCAAATTTTACCAGACATCCCACTTCTCTGTCTAGACTTATTTCAAGCCTCAAACAGCAAGATATTATTAAGAGTTATGTAGGATGCCATTTGTCATGGGCAGTCCATCCATGGGTGGCAAATTAATTTTATGAGCTTGAGCTGATATTCATCTGTACATGAGCTCGTTGAATTTACTGCTTCATTCATGGAAATACCGTCACTGTGTGGCAGTGGTCAGTGGTGCATTCTAATGCAAGCAATTCAAGCCCTTTCCAAACCCGACTTCATCATTAGAACTGTTCAGCCTTCACCTCTGACATCTTTACCTAAGTATGTGGAATGTAGACCTGCCTAGATTTGTGTGTGTGTGCTTTGAGGGGGTTAACGGCAATCCACATGGAGTTTCTTCTCTTCTTTTCTATAGCATACATATACAGCAATGCCACATGGAAGTGCTTTCATAATTTTATATAAGAAACCTCTGGCAGCTTATCAAAGAAGCCGTTATGGTACGCAGACCACGCAGGTCTAGTAGTCTCAGCCTCAGACGTCACGCCACGGTTGGCTGACCGTCTGATGCATATGGCACACAAAATTCGAAACACTTCAGGAGTTTCGAAGTCGTCATCTGATTGGTTGAAATATACAGGATTTCCGGGAGACGTGTGTTGCGTTCTTTAATGTTCCACCTGGAAACAAAAATGCCGTGTCGCCAAACCCCCTCATGGCAGAAGAAAGCTGTAATGTTTACAGCTGTGACAATGAGCGCTTATCAGGATAAAGTTTAAAGTTCGCGGTATAGAATCTTTAAAATAAGTCCAAGAGATTTACAGACCGGTCTGTTATTGTGGGGACATAAACATGACGCAGCACAAAACGAAACATGATTTGTTGCTTTAACTGTCGGTCATATGGCCTCTTGGGTGGTCCTTGTCCATTCAAAGACGACTTCTGCCGTCAGTCTGAAGGTCTGGCTACGCGAGACTATAGGTCTCGACTCTAGAGACTTATGTCTTTGTGTATGTTTTGTTCTTCTCCTTGTGGCAGTATGCTGATCATAAGACAGGAAGTTAGTCCTTTACCCACAGTTTCTGATTGGACTAGAACTGTTTTGTGACGCTTTAATAATTTTTCTTTTAATCAGATTGAGGGTGTAAACATTTAGGTGTGAAATGCTTAGCAGCTGAAAGCTGGTCCATCTTTTAATGTGTGAGAATGAGAAATGTGTACCTCAAACTGTCCTGTCATAATAAAAGCAAGAGGCCAAATTATAAATTTAGAATACATTTCAGTACAAAAGTTATTGGGGAATCATAATTTGTTCGTGATAGCATTCGTACGCAGATTTCCCGCACAAATTTGTGCACACTTAGTGACGAAGACCCACTGTTTAGATCAGATATTTGCAGTGTAAAGCTTTCACTCTTAAAACCTAAGCAAGTGAAAAGGTCAACAACAACAACAGCCTGTCACGCAAGGATGATATACTCACTGATATAATCCAATCGCAATGCCATTTTAGCTCAACATCTATTCCTGGTCTGGTGCTTCCATTATTATTTAGCTCATATGTGAGGTTACTGTTGACCCAGTCAATGCTAATGTCATATAGTCTTGTACCAGCCTCTCTTATACGGGCACTTAAAGGTGCAAAGGAAATGCATATATTCGTTCAACGAAATCAGATCAAACCTCAGCCACCTGCATGGCATGTCTGTTCAAACTCATTCACGCTTCACTAAAACACTCGCACATACACACATGTGCACTCTGGAATCCAATGTGCCAGGGGCCCAGCTGATTTTGTTTTTGCTCCTCACGACCAGCCAATAAGGACATTTAAATGGGCAGACACCTCCCACAGCGGGTGGGAGGGTGTAGGGCCATGTGGTTCTGTGTGCGTAGAGAGAGAGAAGATTTTGTCCATGTGTGTTTTAGGAAGAGCAGAAACCTCAAAGGGGATGTGTGACTTCCCAGAAAAAAAAGATTCTGAAGTAGAGGGCAGTTTAAGTTTGCCTGACGGTTACTTCAGAGTGCTTAAATTAGCGTGGCCCTCTGTGGTCTTCAAACAAAAGTTTTGCCCTTTACCCTTGACTTTAAACCTGCCAACGACGCCTGTCATTCAAGATTTAGTGTTTCTGTATATAATTTATATAGAAACATTTATGTTAAAAAAAGGGTACATTTATATTTTGGGGGAAAAAACAGTAGTGGAAAACATTTTGAATTTTTTCTAAATTATTATTATTTTTTTTAAATGGATAAAATGGCATATTGTACCTTTAAGAAAGGCATGGCAAACTCAATATTACTGCTATTGCTTCAGAAAAAGAAAGAAAACAAAGACACATGTGCAATGACTTGCTGAATAAAGCATGTTTGTTCTCAAAACAGCTTGTTTGTGTGTGTGTGTTACAAAGTTACCTAACAGCGAATATCCCATGTGATTTGTGAATAGGGGCTAGCGTATATACTGGTCAAACTTATTTATATTTAAATTAGGGGTGTAATGATTCACTCGTTTTCTCGATGCATCGATTACAAACCCTGACGATGCAATGCATCGATCTTGAAACATGGATTTTTGAATCGTGAATCGACGATTTCGGACAGTAATCGATTTAAAACGCTAAGAATTGAATGAATCGCGATGTCTATAGCGATTCAATGCTTTCAAAATATATACACATTAAATTACTACAAGCAGGAATTAATGGAGACCTTGAACAGTGTTCGTGCCTCGCATCTCTCCTTCACGCCGTGCTCCACTATTTACCGCCTGTGACTGTCACAAGATTGCGCTCGCACTCCGTTTGTCTCACTGACATATTTTTTGAGCAGCTGATGTGTGATCTCTCCTTAGTACTCGTGGCCAGTAATGCTAAAGTGAAGTAGTTTTGCTTTTCTGTAGTTTTTCAATGGCTCTCGGTCATACCGACAACGACATTACCTGAGCAGTCGAAGGCTGCGCATTTATTGCATGGACGGAGCAAAAATGTAAGTGTCTAAAGCATACGCACAGTTTCATTGAATGATAAATCTGTTTTAACAATGTCCTTCAACGGAATGTACGAAGGAAACTGTTAAAATAACCACAGCATTAACAACAACCTTGAAATAAGAGCGCAAAGTTTATCTGATAATCAGATGCATGAAAGTAGCGTTCGTTGCTATAGCAAACAGACTTCGGGTGCGTTTTCTTTCAGAATCATCATTCGCCGATGGAGAGGAAAAGTTAAATACTATAGCAATTTAATTTTATGAAAATTAGATAAAGAAGTTTTCACACTGCAAGAGAAGTGATCTCGCGCTCATAGACGTGCCAGGCTATATCTGCAGCTAAACTGTATAAAAAGCAGAATGAACTGAAACGTTAAGACAAACACAATAAATAAATACAATTTATGAATGATGCAGTGCTAATTGACACATAATTTATTACAGTAGTCTACAGAAACTATAAAATATATATATATTTTTTTACCTTATTCTGTGCAGAAAATTTAAATAATTGTTTGTTGTATATAAAGCAATCATAAAATTGCCATTAGGAAAAAATTATAGATTGCAAATGATTGATTATTGTCCAGCAGTGTATTTGATTTCTTATAGCAAATTCAAAGTAAGAGATAAGAAAATAATTCCTTGTAAAAAAATTAAAATAATAATACATAAAATTATTGTATTTGACATTTGTCACTTCTGAAATGATGGCTATGCCCCTGGTGTGACAAAATGTTAGCCTATATAATACTTTTAAAGCTCTATTTTAAAATCTTGGCTTACATAAATGTCTACATATGCCATGTCATGCCATAGCATCATTAAACTAGCATCTAACAATGGACAAAAGTGTTTGTTTTTTTTCCCTCTAACCTATGGTTCTCTAACCATAAAGGCTACTGTGTAATTTGCCCCCTGACTAAGCATTTAAAGAATTTAGGGGAAGCATTTAAATAATCCTGTGAATGCACTTAAATAATGCAGAATCGAATCAAATTTAATTGTGAATTGAATCGTTGTGAATTTGCAAAAACCGTTCTTGAATCGAATCGAAAACCTATGAATCGTGAATCTAATCGATTCGCTGTCTAGCCAAAGATTCACAGCCCTAATTTAAATTGTGTAAATGATACATGTGTAAATAATATTACTTATTATTTAAAAGAGAGTTTAGGAGGTTCATAAAGTACTCAACTCTGCTTGTAATTCCTCTCACATGCATACAACCATCAACGATTGGTAAAAAAGTTATTGCGAACTCATAAGACAGCAAAATTGTGAGCAGTGTATGCTCAGCATTTGAGGGAAGCTGGTTTTTATAACCAAAGTTATGTAGTGTTAGTTAGCAATCACTGTTTTAAATTGAAAATGCAAAATTATAAAACTTGATTTTTGCAGTATGTTTTTCTTTAGTATGTAGTAGACATGGGCCGGTATGAGATTTTGACGGCATGATAACCTTAAGCAAAAATATCACGGTATCACGGTATTGTCGTTACGGCTCTAAAATGTGTTATTTTTAAAGGGGTCATATGATGCTGCTAAAAAGAACATTATTTGGTGTAATGAAATGTGTTTATGCGGTTTAAAGTAAAAAAAACACA
>NW_015547713.1:808246-808551 GCF_001515605.1 Sinocyclocheilus anshuiensis
TGAAAAGTTGAAAAGTTTTCAACTTCTGCCGCGAGCAACGGACGCGACGCAACGGACCCACAGTTCAGTTCGGCAACGCTTGACGTCACTCCAATCAAAGTGAATGAGAGGCGTTGACGCCGACGCCTCGTGTGAATGGGGCGTCAGTCTTTGAGGAGACATGAAAAACAGTGCATACCGCAGGAACCCAAAGTAGTTTCGCTTTCACAACGAAGCACACAGCTCTAAACGACATGGCGGCGGCAACAATACTACAGCGAGAATAAAAGTTACGCCTTTCTTTGCGTGAACATTTGAGCGGCGTT
>NW_015547713.1:809075-809548 GCF_001515605.1 Sinocyclocheilus anshuiensis
TTTGAAACTGTGACTTTTTCAAATCGCGGTATACCTTGAAACCGGTAATCGGCCCATGCCTAGTATGTAGTTTCCGACATGATGGTTGTTGTTCTGTTAAACGGGTCCACCATGGGTAAACATCCCTCTACTTCAGCCTGACTTTATAATGGTGAAGAACTATGGAAAGATGGATTTAATCGCTTTCAAACCTGTTTGCAACCAAGGAGTACTCTGTCATAAGTAGGGCTGTGACGGTGTCAGATTTTTACCACCGCGGTGGTAATGGACCAGCTACCGCCAGTGGCGCGGTGTTGATATAAAAAAAAAAATATATATATATATATATATATTAGTGGTGGCAATATTAGCGCGTTAACGCAGGCGATTATTTTTTCAGTTTAACACGTTAAAAATACTTAACGCAATTAACGCAGGGGCGGGGCTAGGGTTGGCCACCCCACTCACAACTGCTGCTTTTGTCATTTTTTCTC
>NW_015547713.1:809614-819422 GCF_001515605.1 Sinocyclocheilus anshuiensis
GTGACGTCGCTAGCGGAAGCGCAAGTGTCTGAGAATGCAAGTCTGAGAGTGCAAGTGCGAGGCTGCAGCTAGACCCTTCTCGACGTTTCAGACGCGCGCTCCTCTTCACTTCGGTGCCAGGCGCGAGTCAAGCGAGCGCGGAAACGGTACTGTGCTCGAAGCGCGTGCTCTTCAATTGCACGCACAAAGGCTCCGGTGCGTGCTGTCGTCTGTATCCTTTCATATCAAAGCGCGAAATAACTGACCATGGCATTGCATGCACGTAGTTTAAGTCATGAAGTTACCAAAAAGGTGATTAAAGCTGCCTTAAAACTGTGCATGCATGTAATATATTTTATATGAGTCACATTTAAGAATATGTCTCTGAAATGGTTTTCAAAACTGTCCTGGAGCAGCCCAGCACTGTCTCACTCATCTAACATCTACAGGACGCGAGCTGCGCGGCACGACAAAATACTATAAAACTCATTATAATCAGTGATGCTACACTGGATGCAACACGACATGACAAATCCCCGACAGTAAACTGCCTCATTCTATTTATGAGGTACTGACACGGAGTTCAAATGTCCTGTGTAGACACTAGACAGACTCAACCTGTTGCGACGCGGCACACACATGCTCACCTAAATGTGGTTGAGACATTACGAATCTGTTCAGATACATTTACTTTCACCATTGGGATCTATGTATTTTCCAACATTGATTGTTTTTGTACTTTCTAAGGAATGCATCACAGTTACTATAGCTCAATACTTATGGTTACGGATTTGAAAAACCCATAATCGTAAGTGTTAGGCTTCAGAACATTCTTCGTTTTGCAAAATAATTTTGTCCTACAGACTTGAATCATGAATCATTGATGGTGCATCACATACGAGATTCAGACTGGCGATTTTCTCCTTGTATGCAATAAAATGGGAGACAAATTACATTGAAGAAGGGACCAGAGCCATATCTTAGGATTGGAATGTCATAATTATATATGTGTATATATAAATGAAATTTATATAATTAATTTTCCCTCTAAGGCCACCTGGTTGAGCACCACTGCTCTAGCATCATGGAAGCAACACGGTGTTAGCTGACCAAAACTGAAGCTTCATTCAGCAGGACACTTCTAATTGTTCCTGAAAAATTAACTAGCTTTTCTTTACCTCTGAGAGGAGAAATTTTATCTTTCCCCACCCGTTTTTAAGGAAAAACTGGTGGATGCCACAGGCACAACAAGAGGCCCTCATCCGAGAGAGAGTAGGTGGCGGGGGTGGGCAACAGTGGAAAAAGTTGAGTCCAGTGTAGAAGATAGTGTGCGAGGTAATGGACGCCAATGCACAGGCAGGAAAAGAAGCATGTGTATTTTGTCATATATCTTTTACCAGTCAGTCGTTACAGTGATAGCTTTAGCGTACAGGAGAAGAGGCCAACAGGAAAGTCAAGTTATGTATATGTATAGCACACTAGAGGAACAAATGCATCATCCACATAGCCAAAGAAAATCCCATTCCATCATGCTGTTCTCCTCATCACTAGGGCCAAAAACTCCCTGTAAAATGAATATACAAACAAGTAAATAAGGCAAATTACGGTCAGAATATACTGGGTGCAGCCAAGTTTTTTCTAATCGCACGTATTGTGTATGCTTGTCTTGCACACACCCCTTATTTATATTTTATTTTTTTTAAACCAATTTGTTGGTCCATAACACTGGCCCGGCACAGTGTTTCACAGTTGAAAGAAACTGATAAGGCGGAACAACAACAGGGAAATGCAACGCCACAACTGTGGAGTACAAAAAACAAGCAAAAATACATTTTTATTGGTCATAATTTCTGGAGAGAAATAGTGCAGACACTGGCAAAGATGAAACTTGTGCGCATACTGTATGTCGAGTGCCGTTTGCTAACATTTGCTATCAAACTTACTATACTTTAAAAAAAGCTATGCATTCTGCTGTATGCATACACCCACACGTTCATGTTAAAACTGAGGTATACTTTGGGCTTAATAGTTACATCGTGGGAATAATTTAGGACTTTACCAGGAAACGGCGCTTCTGTTAACAATGTCCACACAGTTCCTGGGCATGAGAAACAGTTATGCGAAGTCACTGGATCCACCAGCCCCTGCAAATATAGTTGTGCTACACATTGTGCCTGTGAAACTTGACGTAATTTAACAGGGCCATTGCTACATAAATGTTTCAGACGGAACACGGGAGTCTTGGGTGGTAAGTTTCCTCCCGCCACCTCTCTGTTGCTTCCTCCTAATTCCAGTCACTCTGAAAAGCTGCTTCCCAAAAAGTGGTTCCATGTGACCTCTGTACACACTAGTGCAGTTGTAGCATCTGGTCCACAGAGAGGGGACCCGCTTTTACGAGCAGGTAACTCGAGTGGAATCATGACTCTAGATTTACACACAGCTGCCGTATAGCCAAGTGAGATATAATTAGCGTTTGATCTGGTCTTTGGTAAAGTCATTAGGTTGCAGGAAGGCGGTCTAGCAGGTTTTGAAAAGGAATACTCTACCTGACACTGAGCTTCACTCGGAGGAAGGTGGAGAATTTGTTTGGGTGATACTGAGTTTAGGCCAGTTACACGGTTTCAGCTTTTAGTTATTATTCTCAGGGAAGTGTTACCCTAAATGGATCTGGTTAGCTTTTGATGCAAGTATGGAATTTTTTTAAAAATAAATTATATTTATTAATTCATTTATTTTTTGTTTTTCTTGAACGTTAATAAGAAGACTTGTACTTTGAAAGTGCTTTTTAGGCAATATATAGAAATATATTTAAAACAACAATGAAGTAACCCTTAAATGGGTCCGGTTAATCGACGTGTGACGACGGCGTGCACATTTTACTTTCACTTTGAAATAGCGGCAATTCGGCGCAATTGTTCGTTTCTAGTTCGTTTGAATTTTCCCTCTTTTCTCTCTTTTTCCTTCGCTTTTAAATAGCTTAAAAGCGCTGTGCGCATTTTACTTTCACTATTACACGGTTTCAGCTTTTAGTTATTATTCTCAGGGAAGTGTTACCCTAAATGGATCTGGTTAGCTTTTGATGCAAGTATGGAATTTTTTTAAAAATAAATTATATTTATTAATTCATTTATTTTTTGTTTTTCTTGAACGTTAAGTTACACGGTTTCAGCTTTTAGTTATTATTCTCAGGGAAGTGTTACCCTAAATGGATCTGGTTAGCTTTTGATGCAAGTATGGAATTTTTTTTAAAAATAAATTATATTTATTAATTCATTTATTTTTTGTTTTTCTTGAACGTTAATAAGAAGACTTGTACTTTGAAAGTGCTTTTTAGGCAATATATAGAAATATATTTAAAACAACAATGAAGTAACCCTTAAATGGGTCCGGTTAATCGACGTGTGACGACGGCGTGCACATTTTACTTTCACTTTGAAATAGCGGCAATTCGGCGCAATTGTTCGTTTCTAGTTCGTTTGAATTTTCCCTCTTTTCTCTCTTTTTCCTTCGCTTTTAAATAGCTTAAAAGCGCTGTGCGCATTTTACTTTCACTTTCGAATTAGCGGCAGGTTGGCGTCAATTGCTTGAATGCAACAACAAAATACAACGTCAAACTCACTTTAGCCTATATATAAAACAGAGAACTTTTATTAACAAAACACATACAAATACACCAAGCTATAGGGCAGGCTATGCCTAATATAAAATAACAAATAACTTACATAAAGTTTAAATGGGTATACAAAACTGGAAATAGGCTAAGTAAACATGTATAATATATAACCAAATAAATAAGAAACGTAGAACGTTTATTAGCAAAACGAGTAAGAAAGTTTGGAGTCACGGCATACACCTTGATGTCAAATAAAATAAATGAAAGTTTAAATAAAGTAAAAATCAGCAAACACTGTGGAACCAATTAAATAAGAAACGAATGTTTAAAAAAAACTTCCAAAATCACCTTAGATAAACTGCAAAAGTCAACAGGCTTTTCAAAATCCAAAATATTGCCAAACAGGAGCTTTTGCATCTCGTTTTGAAACGAAATCATCCGCGATCGTCTTGTCTGTCTCACCTCACTCTTCTTGTCAGTCAGCTCGACTCACTCTCCTCACTGGAGAAATGACATCTGATCTGTGATGCGACTGTCGTTCGGCACGCTGCATTGAGCAGCCGCGTTCAGTTTTTAATTGTAGTGTCTGTTCTTTTACTGAACTAAATGATTTTTATTACTATAAAAAATCTAAACGACGGTGGGGGTCGGTGCCGCGGTGGGCAAGTGACGTAACCGGTGTTGCGGCTTAACACCAGTATCACCGTCTATTGCGGCAAGCCTAATGAGTGACACAACAATAGACTTCAGGCAATCCATCGACAGGCTGTCAGAACACAGGAAGCCCTAAGCAGGACTGAATTCCCATTTTGGGAGAGATCTTTTACTTCTTGCCAAGTCATTTGAAAGAGTCCAGATTCTTTGTGTCATGGCATACATTCTTATTCTTTAAATTAGGTGTTAAGTTTGTGGCAGAATTGAACTAGTCTGTTGAATATCAACACTGTTATACAAGTAGAATTTTGGCATATGCTCATATATTTTATATTAATCACATTTATATAAATTGTTTATTAGATGGCAGAACCTTGACAAAAACGCTATGTAAGCTGCTAAAGCACAGCACATCAACAGGCTAGTTTTAGTTAAATGAATAAATACAATTTAATAGATAAACAGATAAATTTGACTATATATACACTTAAATTTTTTTGGAAAAATCTAGATAAACTAGTCACTGGTAACTGACTAGTTGGATGTTGGACGATTGTGACCCATTCCTATTAGCTGTAAAATCTCCTTAATGTTTGGTCCTTAACGCCATACATTAAAATATTCTTTGCCTTTAGTTTTCTTTTGTCTCTTGTCAGAGTTAAATGTTCTGGGTTTGAGTGTGCTTATATAACGTAGGCTTCTACAAGAACTTTTATGAAAACACATCTCCCTATTACCTTACTGTAAACATTTATAGTCTTGGCAGTTGACCAATGTAACTGTTTATGAGCTCTATATTATAGAGTGGTTTTAGTATAAGTGTGGCCTTTGCCTTTTACATACACTGATTAAATCTCACCATCTGACTGCTTCCTTTTCACACTTGTTGAATTCACTTTTAAATTTTATTTAACTATGGGATAAAACTAGAGGGACATATTTACAATTTGGATCAGCCTGCATGTCAGTACACACACACTCTCTTCCAAGCACATTTTTCTTTCTTCTCAATTTCTAACTTGATTATCAAGATGCCCAAACATCTGAATGTTTATATCCAGTCAGAGTCTTCCTAAAGACACTTTCAAGGCTGATTATCATCACTGATAATGATTGTCAGTATTATCAATGCTTGGGGCTCTGAGGGTTACAAAATTCACATGCAGTGTACTTCACAATCGATCACTCAATAAATTGGACTGCAACTCAGTTAATTTCACACCATTTCTCTTATTTTCCTTCACAGGTGCTGCGGTTTTTCTGTGACAGCTGCGGCGTGCCAATCTGTAGAGAGTGCAGCTTGGGCAGACACGCGGGTCATAGTTTCACCTACCTGCAGGAAGCACTGCAGGACTCCAGAGCGCTGACCATCCAGCTGCTCGCAGACGCACAGCAGGGCAGACAGGCTGTACAGGTTAGTGAACAACCACAATCTCTCATACACAAACACCTGCTGGGTATTTTAACAGATATTTCTTTATTTATCCTTCCTGCTGTTTTACTTGGACCACAGAGTGTTTTACCAGATGCAACAAGACTTGCACTTGCTTTATTTTTCTTACTCTGAATACCAAAATTAATAAATAAGGGCAATAAATAGATTACCATAGAATTCATTGGTTGTTGTTTACTGTGGTGTCTTTTCGGTCCACTGTCATTGTCAATGCTTCAGTGTCATGTTGAGCTGTTGTTTTTGGTACAATACACTGATAAATCTGTGTTTTTTTTTTTGTTTTTTTTTTGTTTTTCCCAAAGATGAAACTTTAGTCAAGCAACGAGGCATTAAATTGATTAAAAGTGACAGACTCTTAGATTGTCACTCTTACTGTCAAATAAATGCTGTTCTTTTGAACACTGTTTTCACAAAAGAGCAACTGTTTTCAACACTTGATAGTTGGTAATAATTATGTAAGGAATAATTAATAATTCAACATAATTGATAATACATAATATTTCTTGAGCACCAAATTAGCATATTAGAATGAATTCTGAAGGATCATGTGAGTAATTGCTGCTGAACATTCTGTTTGCGTCACAGAAATAAATTTTTGTATTAAACAAACATAAATAACATTAAATAATCCCTAACCCAAACGTTTGAACTGTATTGTATGCCATTAATATTCTTATGAGAGAAATTACAAAACAGTCCTAGGCTTCAGTAGCTCTTTATCTACTATAGATTCTTAAAGGAATATTTCGGATCAATACAACTTAAGCTCTTTTGACAGCATCTGTGGCATGCTCAGGTTTTTTCCACCCTTTACAGCAATGCATTTACAATACCAAAAGGAGCAAGTGTACAGCATCAAAATAAATGTAAAACGTATACAAGTACTTAACAAAAGTATAGCCAAATAAATAAACATTAAATGTAATTCAGTAGTTCCATACCTAAATAAAAACTGGGTAAATGTACTGTCCAATAAACTTGTTTTTAAATGGAACTAATTTAAATGAATTAATAGTAGGGATGTAACGATTCACTCAACTCATGATTCGATTCGATTCACTATTTTGATTTCACGATTCAATTTTCTCATGATTTTTTTTAACAAAATGAGATTGAAGACATTATTAAATTAAAAGGTGTCGTTTTATTAGGCTATTGCTGCACGTTTCTTTGTGAAATTGAAATATAACAAAACTAAATTGAAATTTTAAAACAAACCCCAAATCAAACAAGTACCAAGTAAGAAATCTCTTAATATGAACAAACTAAGGCTTTGTCTGTGCTCTTTCCATTTAAAGTTAGAGACAACCACTGGATTTTACCAAGCGGCAACCTCCCGCTCTCTCTCGTGAAGCCAACAAGGAAGTGACTTAAACTGTAATTCGTCAACTGGCCGCTAGAGGCTGGCTGCAAAAGGGAGTCAATCCCATAGACTCCCCATGTTAAAATGACCAACTTTACAGCAGAAAAAAACATGTTTACAGCCTGGTTCAAAAAATTATTTTGGTTTATATAGCTAATTTTGCCCTTCATGACAACTGTGAGGGGGGTGAATTTTTTTATAAGTCATCCATTTAAATTATATTAAGCCTTAAAGCTCTGCATAATTAAGGCGTGGCCACTTGAGTGACAGATGGATTGCCGCTGCTGTCACCACCGTCGAGCTAGGTGGGTGTGTTTTCAGCAACCAGCTCCCACCTTTTTGCCCATTTTCGATTATCCGGGAGTGACGTGCAGTGACGCGCTGCCAAGATGGCGACGGCTGGCTCCGCCTACTTTAGGCTTCAAAACGCTCGTCGGAAGTCTACGGGTGGTGAATTTTTTTATAACTCATCCGTTTAAATTATATTAAGCCTTAAAGTTCTGCATAATTAAGGGCGTGGCCACTCGAATGACAGGTGGATTGCCGCTGCTGTCACCACCGTCGAGCTATGTGGGCGTGGTTTCAGCAACCTGCTGCCGCCTCTTTGCCCATTTTCGATTATCCGGGAGTGACTCGCGGTGATGCGCTGCCAAGATGGCGACGGCCGGCTCTGCCCACTTTGAGCTTCAAAAACCTCTTCAGGAACCTACGGGTGACATCACGGACACTACGTCCCTGTTTTTATACAGTCTATGGATTTTACTCATGTTCCAAACAAAGATGCAGCATACATGCAGCATGAGTAGTTTTTAATCTAAAGCAAAAACAGAATGTTCTGACTTTAGTTTTAACTAGGGATGCACCGATACCACTTTTTCCAGTACTCGCCCGATACCGATACTTTTAACACTCAAGCAAGCAAAACGCGCTCAACACGTGCAGGTATTTGTACTGATGCAGAATAGTGCAGCCTAGCGCATTTCACACAAGCTGCTAGATTCACTTTCGCCAGAAAGTTGTGTGTGCCTAAGGTTGAAAATAAATGACGTTTATAGTGAATGCCCCGATAAATGGCCTTATTTTTCGATTTAGTTTTAATCCAAATGATGTGTGTGCTAAGTGAGTGAACATCAAAGATCACACAACAGAATTGCGCGCGACTACAAACTTTCCAGTGATGTCTGTGAGAAAGGGATATTCACTCGATAAGCTCGCGCATCTGCGCCGCCGCGCGCTCAATCCACTCAGCATGCTTTGTTTATCAGCTCGCGCACATCAGCTATACAGGCGTTAATACTGAATGTTTAACGTTATATTCATTGCATACATATACTTCGTAGTAGACATCCTTAACTCCTTTCTGCTGTCTGTTGTTCTGTTGTCGGTGTTTCTTTGTTTGAATATGGCGCTTATCACATGCTGTGTGGTATCGGCGTTTGGTATCGGGGCATTTCAACGAGTACGAGTACAGGAGACCAGTATCGGTGCATCCCTAGTTTTAACTATACTACATAAAACATATCTGAACAAAACAGCAGACGAACTGAATGAGCAGTATTCATGAACAGCAATGATACAGTGTTTCCTGGGTTACCACTGTTTATAAACACTACTTTAATATGCATTGTTCAGAGGCAAGATGAAAAGAAAATACCACGTAAACTTTTCTAAAGACAGTCAGTGCCCCTCAGAGATACATTCATATAAACTCCTACTCCAATTGTATCGCGATTTGTTTGGCATCTCAACCGATTTGAATCGTCACATATTTGAATCGATTTTCAACCGGCTCGCGGTTAATCGTTACATCCCTAATTAATAGTAATAGTTATTATTTCTGCTTTTAAAAATTCCAGTGAAGTTGCCTTTTAGATATCCATTGTAAATTGATTTACGTTAGTTTAAATTATTTTCACATTTAATTTCAATGATATTGGTCACTATTTTGTTACTGTGTGATTTCTGATACACATAAACATACTTGCAACTAAATAACTGTGAGTGAGGATCTTTGTCTTTGCTTTGTGGAAGTAAAGGGATTTTAAAAAAGGGGCTGTAGAGTCAACCTGACTTTCCATTAGCATCACTTCCATTAGCCATCACTGTGCGTGCCACCCCCACTCAGCTTGAATGAAGAGAATAGAAGAGCGGGAGGGGCACAGGCCCAGTGCTCAGTTACAGCCTCTATTCAGCTTCCTGATGGCCCTAGCAGGGCGGATCATTAGTCGCACACAGAGGAAATGTTTCTATGTCACTCTTCAAAGAGGCACGAGGTGAAGGGTGGGGGGAGAGAACAGCACCCATTAGGGCTGTTCAAATCCATCCTTCTCTAGTGACATGGAGTCCGTTGGCAAGGAAACCCAAAAGTGAATTTGAAAGTGAAAGGCAGAAGAGGTTTCAGTTAAAGGAAGGCACTAAAGAGTATGAATTCCAATGGAATTTTATACCACTCAGCTTTTCACATGTGCTGGTTACATTTAAATACACCCCCAATAGGGTTGTGACGGTGAGGAAATTTTCCCACCGGTTAATCGACGTGTGACAACACCGGTAATACCGGTATCACCGTGGGGGCGGGGGCGTTCCCTCTTTTCCTTGCTTTCCTTCGCTTTTAAATAGCTTGTAAAAGTGGCGTGAGCATATTACTTTCACTTTTGAATTAGCGGCAATTCGGAGTAAAGCAATTGTTTGTTTGAATTTTTCCTCGCTTTCCTTCGCTTTTAAATAGCTTAAAAGCGCCGTGCGC
>NW_015547713.1:819612-822841 GCF_001515605.1 Sinocyclocheilus anshuiensis
ATTGCTTGAATGCAACAACAAAATACAACATCAAACTCACTTTAGCCTATATATAAAACATAGAACTTTTATTACCAAAACGAATAAAAATACACCATGCTATAGGGCAGGCTATGCCTAATATAAAATAACTTGCATAAAGTTTAAATAGGTATACAAAACTGGAAATAAGTAAACATGTAATATATAACCAAATAAATAAGAACAAATGTTTATTAGCAAAACGAATAAGAAAGCTTGGAGGCATGGCATACACCTTGATATCAAATAAAATCAATAAATTATATAAATTTTAAATAAAGTAAAAATCAGCAAACATTGTGGAACAATTAAACAAAAAACGAATGTTTAAAAGAAACTTCCAAAATCACGTTAGATAAACGGCAAAAGTCAACAGGCTTTTCAAAATTCAAAATATTGGTATCACCGTCAGCACCGTCTATCGCAGCAAGCCTAGTCGTTAGCCCCCAACTGTCTCGCCACATTTAATTTTTTACATTTTGTACCAGTTTATACAAAATATTAGGTATATACTCCTTTAAGGTATACATGGGCAGTTGTAAAACGTCCCCCATGTCCTTTGATCATCTCATACCACTCCATATTTAGCGGCTGTGCTTGGAATATTAGCATGCTAACTAGGGTTGCAAAGGGGTGGAAAATTTCCGGTAAATTTTCCGGAAACTTTTCAAAAATCCCTGGAATATTCCAAAAAATCCTGGAAAGTTTCCAAAATTTCTGGAATATTTCCGAAATTTACTGGAAATTGTCCACCTTTTTGTAACCCCAATGCTAACATACTGCTCATTCTTTTTCTACAGTATGCACAACAAAGCACGGTACACAGAATACTGTATCCCACTATGCAATGTGCTCAACTTTCAATTTTCAGTGTAACACATGACCTGGACTCAAAAATCACAGCTTATATAATTACATCATATTGAGCACAAAATATATTTTGAAGAATGTTGGTAGCCAAATCATTTTGGTGACCCTTGACTACCATTATATGGAAGAAAAAAAAAAAACACTTCTCAAAATATATATTTTTTTATGTTCCAAAGAAAAAAAGAAATGGGTATGTTGAATAAATCACAGAAATGTTATTTTGTAGGTGAACTATGCCTTTAATTATGACTTCATCAATGTAGCATAGTACTGTTTTTCCATTGCAGTATACTGTGCATTAGTAGTGTATTTAAGTATTGAGATAGTATTATATTCTAAATATAGTCCATGCGTTTACATGGCAATTATCTAAACCTGTCCAGTCCTAAAGCTTCATCAGGCTCAGCTACATAGCATCATCTGAAAGAGCCTGACCTGTGTTTTGCACTTGATTGGCTGCTTGTTCTAGTGTGTCTCTAATCCTGTTGCTGGATGGTGTAAATGGGAAGCCTCTAAACGTTTAGAGGTTTGAAAGCGCATGCAGGGTTTTAACAATGGCTTCAGTCTGGGGCCGTAATCTCTATTCTGGAAGCACGCTGCCCATGAAGGGCCCACTCCATAACCAACCCCTGACAGCCCAGTCTTCCTTAGCGCTGCATAATCCTATTTGCTGGATTTTAGCCTGCAATTTTGCAGCTGCTTATTCCATTCACCCCATTCCTGTTTCTGACTTGATTGGTTTGCACCTTTGTGATTGACAGCTCAATCTTAGAATGGGATAATATTTTAGCCAGAGGACATTTGTAAATATGAAAGGGGGATAGAACCTTAACAGTGCAAAGTATTAAGCAAATATATATTGTATAAACTACATTTATACAATTGATTTTTAACCAGTGGGAAAGAAATGGTACAATTTTGAAAAATAACACAATTTACACCACAAGTACATACTAACAAAAAGTATCCATTTAAGGGACTCTATATAGTTTTTAAATATTTAGACCAGACAATATAATGTAATATAATGCAGCAGCATTTATTTAAATATTTTGCCACAAAGAGATTTTAGCACAGGGACTCAAATTAATTGGTGATTTATTAATAATTGCTCAGGGCAAAGTTACATTTGTGAATGAAAATCCTGGAAAATTGGATTGTTGATCGATTTTGCATTGTTGTAAATGCATTTGTTTAAAGTTTATATTTATGCTAAAGATTGTTTATGCTATAGGTTGTAGAGCTCCGGACCCTTTGAACCTTAAATTTGGCTCAGGTTGGGTAATCTGCTCCACACTAAATGACGTTTTCCACACCTTTTTTTCTCTTAATGGATAAACCCCTTGACCCGGGTCATGAGACCAACAAGTCCTTTATTTCCTCTCATTGTGTGATTATATCATCCATCCTGAAAAAAGATACTTCCCCGATGAGAGGGCACAGCTGAGTTTTGAGCTTTCAGGATCGCCAAATCATTTTGGGGACCCTTGACTACCATTATATGGAAGAAAGAAAAAAAAAACACTTCTCAAAATATATATTTTTTTATGTTCCAAAGAAAAAAAGAAATGGGTATGTTGAATAAATGATGACAGAAATGTTATTTTGTAGGTGAACTATGCCTTTAATTATGACTTCATCAATGTAGCATAGTACTGTTTTTCCATTGCAGTATACTGTGCATTAGTAGTGTATTTAAGTATTGAGATAGTATTATATTCTAAATATAGTCCATGCGTTTACATGGCAATTATCTAAACCTGTCCAGTCCTAAAGCTTCATCAGGCTCAGCTACATAGCATCATCTGAAAGAGCCTGACCTGTGTTTTGCACTTGATTGGCTGCTTGTTCTAGTGTGTCTCTAATCCTGTTGCTGGATGGTGTAAATGGGAAGCCTCTAAACGTTTAGAGGTTTGAAAGCGCATGCAGGGTTTTAACAATGGCTTCAGTCTGGGGCCGTAATCTCTATTCTGGAAGCACGCTGCCCATGAAGGGCCCGCTCCATAACCAGCCCCTGACAGCTTAGTCTTTCTTAGCGCTGCATAATCTCATTTGCTGGATTTTAGCCTGTCATTTTGCAGCTGCTTATTCCGGTTCTCCGCATTCCTGTGGCTGACTCTTGATTGTTTTGCGCTTTTGTGATTGACATCTCAATCTCAGAATGGTGGTTCAATCTCAGAATTAGTTAGAGGACATTTGTAAATATGGAAAAGGGATAGAACCTTAACAGTGCAAAGTATCAATCAAATAAAAAAAAAATGTTGTGAAATAAAAAAAAAATAAAAATAAATAAAAATAAATAAATAAAAAAAAATAAAAAATATATACACATTTTTGT
>NW_015547713.1:825466-837143 GCF_001515605.1 Sinocyclocheilus anshuiensis
AAAAAAAAAAACACTTCTCAAAATATATATTTTTTTATGTTCCAAAGAAAAAAAGAAATGGGTATGTTGAATAAATCACAGAAATGTTATTTTGTAGGTGAACTATGCCTTTAATTATGACTTCATCAATGTAGCATAGTACTGTTTTTCCATTGCAGTATACTGTGCATTAGTAGTGTATTTAAGTATTGAGATAGTATTATATTCTAAATATAGTCCATGCGTTTACATGGCAATTATCTAAACCTGTCCAGTCCTAAAGCTTCATCAGGCTCAGCTACATAGCATCATCTGAAAGAGCCTGACCTGTGTTTTGCACTTGATTGGCTGCTTGTTCTAGTGTGTCTCTAATCCTGTTGCTGGATGGTGTAAATGGGAAGCCTCTAAACGTTTAGAGGTTTGAAAGCGCATGCAGGGTTTTAACAATGGCTTCAGTCTGGGGCCGTAATCTCTATTCTGGAAGCACGCTGCCCATGAAGGGCCCTCTCCATAACCAACCCCTGACAGCCCAGTCTTCCTTAGCGCTGCATAATCCTATTTGCTGGATTTTAGCCTGCAATTTTGCAGCTGCTTATTCCATTCACCCCATTCCTGTTTCTGACTTGATTGGTTTGCACCTTTGTGATTGACAGCTCAATCTTAGAATGGGATAATATTTTAGCCAGAGGACATTTGTAAATATGAAAGGGGGATAGAACCTTAACAGTGCAAAGTATTAAGCAAATATATATTGTATAAACTACATTTATACAATTGATTTTTAACCAGTGGGAAAGAAATGGTACAATTTTGAAAAATAACACAATTTACACCACAAGTACATACTAACAAAAAGTATCCATTTAAGGGACTCTATATAGTTTTTAAATATTTAGACCAGACAATATAATGTAATATAATGCAGCAGCATTTATTTAAATATTTTGCCACAAAGAGATTTTAGCACAGGGACTCAAATTAATTGGTGATTTATTAATAATTGCTCAGGGCAAAGTTACATTTGTGAATGAAAATCCTGGAAAATTGGATTGTTGATCGATTTTGCATTGTTGTAAATGCATTTGTTTAAAGTTTATATTTATGCTAAAGATTGTTTATGCTATAGGTTGTAGAGCTCCGGACCCTTTGAACCTTAAATTTGGCTCAGGTTGGGTAATCTGCTCCACACTAAATGACGTTTTCCACACCTTTTTTTCTCTTAATGGATAAACCCCTTGACCCGGGTCATGAGACCAACAAGTCCTTTATTTCCTCTCATTGTGTGATTATATCATCCATAATCTTTGAAATTTGACATGTATGTGAAGCTGAAAAAAGATACTTCCCCGATGAGAGGGCACAGCTGAGTTTTGAGCTTTCAGGATCACTTAAATAGATTAAAGTGGAAACCCTGAAATCACAATTTCATTTAGATGTATATTACGATTCTGATATGTTACATTTGTGGGCAGTTTAGATGTCAGCTGACATGCATAGGTAGGGCTGTGTACAAATCACTGTTTAAGCAAATGTTAGAGGTCATTGTCCCCAAGGTAGACCTTTTATCCCCCTTTTGTATAACATCACAAAGGAAGCCCTCATGCTTTCTTGGATCCTTTCAAATTAAGATATATTAGCATTTTTTTCTTTGGTGGAGAGGTTCTATTTATTTATTTTTTAGTATTTAGACTTTCTTGCTGTTATTTATTTTTTAGCTGAGGGATAAAGAAATTAATGCAAGAAATTATACTATACTTATACTATAAAATATACTTCCTTATTATATAGTTCCTCATAGCTTTTTAGTCTCTGTGTGCTTTGACGAAAACTGGTGAAGGTATTTCAGAAGTTGTGAGCAACTCATAGCTAATTACCTGAAGATATTTAATGAATTCCCAAATGATCGCAAAGTTTTTGGTTCTCTTGCTATTGTTTAAATTGTTGCAGATTTTTATTTATGTTTTTGCAGTAAAGTTCAGTCACAGTCTGTGGCTCTGTAGCTGTTCATAGAAGCAGCGATATTACACTTTCAGCTATTTTTTGTGCAGTCATAATATATCTGGGGTTTTCCCCCCCTAACTTTTAAGTGAGTTCAGATGTCCTCACAAATGTGCATGTGTCTAAGCCCTTTCATTAAATTTTCTTTCAGCTGAGCATTGAGAAAACCCAGGCCATTGCTGAACAAGTGGAACTGAAGGCTAAGGTTGTGCAGTCAGAAGTGAAAACCATCACTCTTCGTCATAAGAAAGCTCTGGAGGAACGCGAGTGTGAGCTGCTCTGGAAGGTGAATAAATAAACAAACATTAATTCATGGAGTAGCAACTACCTTTTGAAAGTCTGTCTGCATATTTTAGCAGTGTTTTATAAAGTATCCAATTATCATACTTCAGTAAAAGTACAGATACCTTTATGGAAATTGACTCAAGTAAAAGTTAAAGTTGCCCATAAAAAACACTGAAGTAAAAGTATAAAAGTAACTGATAATAAAACTACTTAAGTAAATGTTATAAATAATGGCACAGCTGATTGTATCAGTGGCAACCTAATTGAGAAATCTATTATAATAATATATAGTTATTTCTGTCATGACAGCTCTCGGAGGGATTGGCATGGTGTAATGTACATGACAATGTTAATGTATTTGGTCTTGGCGGAATAGATCTGCTACGCTGCTGCTGCGGCAGAGCAAGTACCGAGACTTGCTACTGCCAATACATCCACAACATGCTGCTGTGAGCATGTAAGAAATATTGCTGCTGCAACTATAACATGCATGAAATAATTCCCATATAGCATACATGAATCACCTCGTAGCAGATCTATACAGGTGGAGCTGGGGAAGGTGGAGGGTTTCTGAAGCAAGCTGCAACTGCTACTGCAAGCACGAATCATATATTTGAATGTTGAGCAGCGAGCTCATTGGCTACCGATACAGGAGAGAACCAATCAGCTGTGCCATGTGATAATGATGTCATTAGGTTAGATTGAGTTAGACTTATCGGACTGCGCCATCTAGAGTTTCATGCCAGTACTCTGTATATGTATAGGATATATAAGAGTTAAAGGGATTGTTCACAAAAATGACATTTTTGCAGGACTGTAGAAAAAAATGATGCCCGATGGTCAAAGATGTTCAGTAGAGATGCACTGAAATTGATTTTTCATGGCCGATTCCGACTGCCAGTTTTTTACAAGCAAATGAGCCAGTTGTGATATGATTGCCAATTTATTTTTATTATATTTATTTTGTTTTAAGCAAGAGAATTACGAATGAATTACAATACGAGTAAATGAACAAGATGTTTTTCTGTTTTACAGGCAGAACTATCTGTAGCAATTGGAAATTAGAGGCAACCACTGTATTTTAATCGTGATCCATGCTACATGTAGCAAGAGCACTTTCTGATTTAAATTAGGCTGTATAATTTCAAAATCTGAATCAAAAATAAAAAAAAATGGTCTGACTTTGGCTTTGTGGAATTATGCTACATAAAACATTTCTGCACAAAACAAAAACAGCAGAAAGGCTGAATGAGAATGCAAATGCACTCTCTGACAGCAGGTGGCGCTTATGGAACAGCAGTAATACAGCGTTTCCTTGGTTACTGCTGTAAACAAAGCAGCGCTGCACTACTTTGTGCTTTAGATATGCATTATACAGAGGCAAGATGAAAAGAAAATGCCATCTGAACTTTCTGAAGACAGTCAGTTCCCCTCAAAGATGCATTCATATAAACCCAATTCCGAATTCAATATTTAGATTTTCTTCCAATATTTTGTGCATCGTGAACAGTAAGTTTACTCTGCCTGCTGCAGTTTTTTCTGTCTTTCGTCCATCTTCAGAATCCCTGGCCTCTGTTAATATCCTGTTTACAGACTTTGTACTATTTCCACACAAATTACATTTTGGAAAATTAATGCACTGCAGTTTATTTGCAAGTCTAGAGTTTGGCCGAAATAAAGCAATAACCGGCCAGTTCCGATTTATGGCCAGTGCATCTCTAATGTCCATCTAACGCATGTTTACATAGAAAAACAAGCTTTTCATCTTTTCGGTCACTATTTGTTTTCATTACTACCACGGCCCCCTTTCTTGGAAAGGCGGGAGGGTTCTGTCACGTCTTATCACACGTAATCACAAGTTCAAAATGTTTACTTAAGCCTAAAACATATGTACCTTGATAAAACACAGATTAAAACTTACACCAATAATGTCTTCAATTTAGATCCACAGTGGAGATCCGTTATGCTGGTGCTTCTTGAGTTTTATTCAGATTTGTGATTTGTGAAACAAATCATTTACACCTCTTCACGAACCAGATTGACAAATTCAAAGCAACAGAATTGGATCAAAAGATTCATTCACAAACTGGATATCGCTATGACCGATCAGCAAAGATTGCTTTCTGTTTTTTTGCATTTTGCAGTCGCAAATGTAACGATAGGGTCAGGAGAAATGCATCTTGAGTATAAGTATCATTTTTTCCTTTAATATGTAGTAAAGTAAAAGTCAGCAAAAATATTTATACTCGAGTAAAGTACAGATACCCAAAAACTGTCCTTAAGTACCGTAACAAAGTAATTGAACTTCGTTACTATACATCACTATATTTGTAACATCAGGAACCATTTTTGTTTCCTGCACAGGTGGAGAAGATTCGCCAGGTGAAGGCAAAATCCCTTTACCTGCAGGTTGAGAAACTTCACCAGAATCTCACCAAGCTGGATAGTACTATCGCCACAGTGACACAGGTTCTAAAAGAGGGCCGTAACATAGATGTCCTGCTAGCACGAGAGCACATGTTAAATCAGCTACAGGAGCTTAAATCCATCCGCTGCATCCTACAGCCCCAAGAAGACGATCGCATCATGTTCACACCACCAGACCAGGCTCTTCTGATTGCCATCAAGTCCATGGGCCTCATCAGCAGCGGAGCCTTCGCCACAGCTTCCAAAGCTCACGGTGAAGGCCTCAAGAGAGCACTGCAAGGAAAGCTAGCTTCCTTTACTGTCGTAGGGTATGATCATGATGGTGAGCCTCGGTTGTCTGGTGCTGACAGTGTCTCGGTTGTGCTTATGAGTCCGGATGGAAATCTGTCCAGCGCAGATGTTTCCGACCACCAAGATGGAACGTACACAGTCAGCTATCTGCCCAAGAGCGAGGGTGAGCATTTGCTCTCGGTGCTTATATGCAATCAGCACATTGAGGGAAGTCCTTTCAAAGTGATGGTCAAATCCGGTCGCAGTTATGGCGGTGTAGGCCTGCCCATTGCATCTTTCGGAGGAGAGGGCGATGGGGACGGGCAGCTGTGTCGGCCTTGGGGCATCTGCGTGGATAAGGAGGGCTACGTGGTGGCCGCTGACCGAAGCAACAACCGTGTGCAGATCTTCAAGCCTTGTGGCACGTTCCACCACAAGTTTGGCACCTTGGGCTCACGACCGGGCCAGTTTGACCGCCCTGCTGGAGTCGCCTGTGACAGCCAGAGGAGAATCATTGTGGCAGATAAGGACAATCACCGCATCCAGATCTTTACCTTTGATGGCCAGTTTCTTCTCAAATTTGGTGAGAAGGGAACCAAAAATGGGCAGTTCAACTACCCATGGGATGTGGCTGTCAACTCTGAAGGGAAGATCCTGGTTTCGGATACACGCAACCACCGTGTGCAACTCTTTGGACCTGATGGGACTTTCCTTAACAAATACGGATTCGAAGGTGCCCTCTGGAAACATTTTGACTCTCCTCGCGGCGTGGCCTTCAATCAGGAAGGCCACCTCGTTGTGACCGACTTCAACAATCATCGGCTGCTTGTCATCACGCCCGACTGCCAGTCAGCACGCTTCCTCGGGTCTGAGGGAACCGGAAATGGCCAGTTCTTGCGGCCTCAAGGTGTAGCAGTGGACCAGGAGGATCGTATTATCGTGGCCGATTCCCGCAACCATCGCATTCAGGTGTTCGAACCCAACGGCAACTATTTATGCAAGTTTGGGACACACGGTAACGGCTTCGGGCAAATGGATCGCCCCTCGGGTATAGCGGTTACCCCAGATGGAATGATTGTGGCTGTGGACTTTGGAAACAACCGAATCCTCATGTTCTGACCTTTTAAGGTTTGAAATACAAAACTGTAACTGTGGACAAATGGAAAAGGAGATTTTGCACATCTATCAGGAGCAAATGTAGTTTTATTTAGCAAGTTGACAACAGTTGTAGGGACTTTATAGTTTTGTATGATTCTCAGTGATCGTGTAACACCAAATGCTTGCCGTTACAGCACACCATTTTGACTGCTAAAGGCTGAGAGTGTTTTGCTCTTGGTATGTGTCTTCAAATCTTTTTTTTTTCTTTTTTTTTTCTCAGGGAATTTCTTGCATTCTTTAAATATTTTCTCTCTGCATTACACCTACCTCATCTAGCTTATGTATGAACGTACTCACATTTGTGCAGAGTCCGTGAAGTTTTATAAAGAAGCGTCTACCTCAGTGTTTTTTTTTTTTTTACCTTCGTAGAATGTGAGAACGGAAAAAAAAAAAGAACTAAACAAAGTGAAGCAATGTTTGGGTATTTGCACAGTTCGCACAATTTTTTTTCCTGATTGTTACTGTGCACAAAAGTTATATCCCTGAATGTTTCTCATAACGATTGATAAAAACAAAGCTGCATGTTTTGGCAGAAACATTAGGAGAATGTTTTGATACATCTACTGCTTTGTTTTCTTTTTTAAGTTTGTGTACATTTTAAATCAGACCTTATCTTTATCTCATACCTCATCTAAACCTTTTACCTCATTTACCGTATTATACCTCTGGGTCAATGAGCCTCATTACACATTTACCTCACTTTATGGTCTTTTCCATTTGAAAATTATGCAAGCAGTTACCAAAAATTAATATGTTGTATAACTGATGAAAAGGACTTCTAAACTAGACAAATGATCTGAATTTAATAATTTAATAGGACCCTCATTATGTAATCAAGACTATGAGATTTGCTCTGACTATGAGAAATGCAACTGCAGAAGAACAGATACCCATGATTATTTTAAATGTGTTATGATAAAAGAGTAAAATGGAGGGTGTTCTTTAAAGAAGATCTTCAGATCTGTTTTATTTTTGGGGAGGGACAAATTGAAAGAATGTAGACAAGTGTATATATCTAAGTGTAAAAATGACCTAGCCCTTATCTTTGTGTTTCTATAGTTTTGTTTTGTTTTGTTTTTCATATGCATGATTTAGGCAAGGTAAACTTGATCGACACCATGTTCTGACCTTTTAAGGTTTGAAATACAAAACTGTAACTGTGGACAAATGGAAAAGGAGATTTTGCACATCTATCAGGAGCAAATGTAGTTTTATTTAGCAAGTTGACAACAGTTGTAGGGACTTTATAGTTTTGTATGATTCTCAGTGATCGTGTAACACCAAATGCTTGCCGTTACAGCACACCATTTTGACTGCTAAAGGCTGAGAGTGTTTTGCTCTTGGTATGTGTCTTCAAATCTTTTTTTTTTCTTTTTTTTTTCTCAGGGAATTTCTTGCATTCTTTAAATATTTTCTCTCTGCATTACACCTACCTCATCTAGCTTATGTATGAATGTACTCACGTTTGTGCAGAGACCTAGTCCGTGAAGTTTTATAAAGAAACGTCTACCTCAGTGTTTTTTTTTTCTTTTCGTAAAATGTGAGGACAAAAAAAAATAAACAAAATGAAGCAATGTTTGGGTATTTGCACAGTTCGCACAATTGTTTCCTGATTGTTACTGTGCACAGAACGCAAGTTATATCCCTGAATGTTTCTCGTGACGATTGATAAAAAAGCTGCATGTTTTGGCAGAAACATTAGGATAACGTTTTGATATATCTACTGCTATGTTTTCTTTTTTGAATTTTGATGATTTTTGAAATCAGACTTCATCTTTATCTCGTACCTCATCTAAACCTTATACCTCATTTACCGTATTATACCTCTGGGTCCATGAGCCTCATTACATTTACCTCACTTTATGGTCTTTGAAAATTTTGAAAATTATGCAAGCAGTTACCAAAAATGAATGCTGTATAACTGATGAAAGAGACTGATAAATTAGACAAATTATCTGAATTTAGTAATTTAATAAGACCCTCATGATGTAATCAAGAGTTTTGCTCTGACTATGAGAAATGCAACTGCAGAAGAACATATACATGTGATTATTTTAAATGATACAAGAGTGAATTGGAGGCTGTTCTTTAAAGAAGATCTTCAGATCTGTTTTATTTTTGGGGAGGGAAAATAAACACTAAATGGAATATCTAAGTGTAAAAATGACCTAGCCCTTATTTTTGTGTTTCTATAGTTTTGTTTTCTTTTTCATATGCAGAATTTAGGCAAGGTAAAGTTGACCGACACAACTGGCAAACAAGAATATAATCCAGTTCCTCTCAGACTAAATTTTTTTATTATAGACTATGAGATTTGCTCTGACTATGAGAAATGCAACTGCAGAAGAACAGATACCCATGATTATTTTAAATGTGTTATGATAAAAGAGTAAAATGGAGGGTGTTCTTTAAAGAAGATCTTCAGATCTGTTTTATTTTTGGGGAGGGACAAATTGAAAGAATGTAGACAAGTGTATATATCTAAGTGTAAAAATGACCTAGCCCTTATCTTTGTGTTTCTATAGTTTTGTTTTGTTTTGTTTTTCATATGCATGATTTAGGCAAGGTAAACTTGATCGACACAACTGGCAAACAAGGATATAATCCAGTTCCTCTCAGACTAAGGATTTTTTTTATATAGTGTTCTTTCAAGATAGGATGTATATTGAGGCCAGGTTCATAAGAGTGTCATTACAAACAGCTGCATTAGATCACAAGTTGGTTTTTGTTGTTCTATTGATAACAGCATGGCCTACAGTGCTTCCTGTGCCCATTGAAGAAAGATCTCCAGGGAGACCATTCACTCGGTCAGTGTAACATCATTTGAAAACACTTAGAATCAATTGAGCCCAGTTTGAAATTGGATAGTTTGTGTCTGACTTGTGGGTAACCACTTTAAAGTTTTTTTTTTGCTTCTGTGTTCAATTGATTAAAAGAAAGAAGAAGAAAAAGAGGAAGCAAAGCATTTGGGGAAAATAAAAAATAATATATAATTATAAAGCACTGGTGTGTACAGCAGAACAAAAGCACATGCTCTCCCATTATAGTCTGCCTGAACTTCTTATGGAAGTTCTTTTATGACCAACAGGAAAGTGTATCTCACCAAAGTTGTGTCATAACTCAAAATATGAAGTTTGCAAAAGGCAATGAGAATCACTAATCACTAAAATGAGAATTTTTCCTTTCTGGTATTAAGTGGCCCATGGGAATTTGTATGTTTCTGTTCTTGCAAGCGTCATGTGTGTGTTTTTGGATATTTTGAAATGGGTGAGCTTTATACGAACTTCTTTCTGAATGTGTGTGGTACCGGCTTGTTCGTACATATGTGTGGCAGGCCCACTTACACAACCAACTGTATATGTTTGTAATACTAACCTTTGGGGTTACTTTGCATGATGCTTTCTGTTTTACCCTTTAGGTAACATTTGAAACCAGAAAATTGTGGGAGTGCTGGACCATATGTTGGAAAGTGGTCATGATGTTTTCCCCGCCGTTTTCTTATTGGCTGCAGTTATCTTGTGTCCTATCATGAGTATTAACGTGCTTGCATGTAGTTACCTGTGCCTTTCGTGATGCTAGATAAATTGGAATTGAATGTCTTTGCCAAAGGGTGACTATAGGAAATAGGCATGTGCCAAAAATGATTCTGAAAGTCACGGGTGCATTGAGCTTTTGCTTTTAATTTATAAAGTGGATCTTTCTCAGTTGTTTTTCTTTATGTATATTACCTCATTATAAACAAAATATTGACTTCAAATTGTGGATCATCAGGCATATTTATGGTGGAGAGATGTTAATTGAGATAATGTTGCGTTTTACGCTTGGTAAGAGTGGGAAGTAGGCAGTTAGATTTATGAAAATTGATAGACATCTGCACATTAGATGAGAATAGACAAAAAAAAAAAGGACCAGCATGGGTAACGGAAGCCCGTTTAATGGATGTAAGGAGCTTATACAATAAAAAATGAAAGATTTGCTGCTTCCACCAACACAGATCTTCCCTGTCTTACAGTATTAATATCAGATTTGATTTGATGAATATTTAGCCACAATGTTTTTTTTTTTTTTTCCCACTGAATCCCTGCTCTCTTTAAAAGGGAACTTTAAATGTATATTTTTGCATGCTGTAGAGGTCCTTGTAGAAGGTGGATGTAAAATATGGATGTTGGAAAACAAGGGGAGGGAGGAAGAAAAAATGTATAATGTACCAAAACAAAAAAAAGCGAATATCATTTGTTAGCTTGTGGTGAGCGGGTGACTATATGATTGTACTATTTCTAGATAGCTTTACAGAGTAAGGTACCTCGCTGAGCTCCATTCAAATGCCTTACCACAGCTCCTTAATGTTAGCTTTTGGAATCAAATCAGAACTGAAAAACTGCCAAAGACCTCGTTCGAATGAAACCTCAGTGTGTGGATGTATTTATAAATCGATTTTTCATGTTTGCCCGAAGATTTATACGTTTGGCATCGATCATTCTTTTATTTCAACAAGCTGTCGATATCTTAACATAGAGGTGAAACGCTCGTAGAACACGTCCCTGGACGATGGCTTCTATGTGTAACACGAGTTTCTGAGCAGGTGCCCTACAGGACCAAAGATGGAGAAAAGTTTGAATCCAGCTCCTAATGAAAACCGATCTCCAACTGTGGTGGTAGAGTTTTATTTGACAAAGTTGTGACGACTCAGGAGAGACCAGTACAGATAAAACCACTATATAAAACCCCTTTAGCTGTGATTTGGACTATATTAAAAGTGTAAGTTCTACTTTGAGAGACAATTCATTTTTTTTTAGGACTGATACTTTGTCATCTAGATATTATCTGGCTCAATGGACATGAAAGTCAGTGTTATCAAACTCGGTCAATGCAAATTGTTTTTTTCTTTCTCGTTTTTTTTTTTTTTTTTTTTTTTTTCGTTGGACCTCCGGTCTCTTAATTGTACGGGTTTTGTCACCATTGCAGCATGGCGCCGATCTGATCTGAAGCAGCTTATGTTTACTTGATTATCCATATATCCGTATTGTATTATGTGTATTTTTTTTTGCAAGTAGTCTGCTACACTGTTCTAAAGATATCACTGATCAACATGACAAACTATCAGAATTTCATCTTTCTTTTTGGTCATAAATATTAGCAACTGCATCAAATTGCAAATAATATAATAATAAAAAGGTATTATTCCAATTCTAATGAAGCTTATGTATTCTTCATGGGTAGGCCTATACCAGAATGCTTTGGGACGAGATGGTTGACAAGATGATACTTTTCAGTATATAATCAATTTATAAATCTAAGTTCATTTGAATACAAATATTGTCTCGCACATTCACAGGAAACGCTTACTTCTGTGTTGAAAAGTAAGGTGGATAGTGTTTGAGAATATTCTGACGCTGCCGGGGGGGTCGGGTTTAGACAGTGTTGGGGGTAACGCATTACAAGTAACGCGAGTTACGTAATCAGATTACTTTTTTCAAGTAACTAGTAAAGTAACGCATTACTTTTTTAATTTAAAAGAAAATATCTGAGTTACTTTTTCAAAAAAGTAACGGCAGTTTCT
>NW_015547713.1:837439-845229 GCF_001515605.1 Sinocyclocheilus anshuiensis
GTGAAATGCAAACTCAGAATATGACGCAAACCTGCAATAATTAAATATGTTAAATAACACAAATGTATCTAATCCCATTTTATTAACCAATGTCTTTGCTGCTGACCTTTGATGATCCAGTTCAACCATACTAATAAGCAAAAATTACTTTGAAGCACAATTGTTAGTTTATCTATTGTTTTTTTTATTGCTGAAGAGTGTTGAACCTTCTTCTCCTGCGTTCTACTGTACAAACGTGAATTTACTTTTCCTTCAGCCTGAGGTTTATTCAGAACACTTTTTGATGTGAAAGGGCTTTTACATTTGAACCTCATATTAAAAACAATCAAGCCCTGCTCATATTTAAAAAGTAACGTGAAAGAAACGCAAAAGTAATGTAACGCATTACTTTCCATAAAAAGTAACTAAGTAACGTAACTAGTTACTTTTTTAGGGAGTAACGCAATATTGTAATGCATTACTTTTAAAAGTAACTTTCCCCAACACTGGGTTTACAGCAGGGGTCACCAGACTCAATCCTGGAGTGCCTGAGTCTGCAGAGCTTAGCTCCAACTTGCTCAACACACCTGCCGTGAAGTTTCAAGTATACCTAGCAAGACCTTGATTAGCTAGTTCAGGTGTGTTTGATTAGGGTTGGAGCTAAACTCTGCAGGACACTGGCCCTCCAGTAAACAAGTTTGGTGATCCTTGGTTTAGAGTATGTAATACATGACACACTATCCTCTCAAAATAAGACAACAAAAATAGCAAGAATTTTAGACCATCCCTGAATCTTTGAAGTCTGCAGAAGGCTGCAGAAAAATTATCTTTTCTCTGACAAGTGCTTAAAGACAAGGTTATGGTAACTGGCTTCCGGCTTCGCTACCGTTCAGACGTTCTTGCTTACTGCTCTGCGCTTTGCTCCCTATTTCTGTACTTTTCTTAGATTTTTCTAAGATTTTTACTTCAGCAGATGATTAGGGTTGGAGCTAAACACTGCAGGACACCGGCCCTCCAGTAAACAAGTTTGGTGATCCTTGGTTTAGAGTATGTAATACATGACACACTATCCTCTCAAAATAAGACAACAAAAATAGCAAGAATTTTAGACCATCCCTGAATCTTTGAAGTCTGCAGAAGGCTGCAGAAAAATTATCTTTTCTCTGACAAGTGCTTAAAGACAAGGTTATGGTAACTGGCTTCCGGCTTCGCTACCGTTCAGACGTTCTTGCTTACTGCTCTGCGCTTTGCTCCCTATTTCTGTACTTTTCTTTGATTTTTCTAAGATTTTTACTTCAGCAGATCAGCACAGTGCTCAAACAACATATTTTTTGCACTATATTTTATGTATAATCGTTTTCTATTCTTAACCATTTTAAATTCATTTTAAACCTCTTAAATCAATTTTTTAATCATTTTCAAAGTTTTTAAATTCCTTGTTTTATTGTTGTGATTATTTTTTTCTTTTCTTTTATGTAAAGCACTTTGAATTACCATTGTGTATGAAATGTGCTATATAAATAAACTTGCTTTGCCTTACCTTAACTGCTCCTTAAATCACTCGGGGAAATATTTGTCATCCTGTTTAAAGAGTACTATCACAAGGAGTCTTTGTTTTGTCTAAATTACTTAACAAAAGCCTTTTAAGGCCACCAATGCTGTTTGAGGAATGGGTGTCCCTGCATACCAACAGGTCAAAGGTCAGAGAGAGGCGGGGTGCAGCCCAGGTCAGCTTGAGCCTGCAGGAAAATGTTTGTTGTCTGGCAGATGGGACAGACCCGGGTGTAAATAATGATAAGAAAGGGTTAAATTGGAATGGAATGTTTGAAAATGGAATGAAAATGGAATGAGAATGAAAAAAATAATATTTTGGTTGTTGTCAGTCCATTCCAGTTGTATACCATATGTATGATCCAGTCTAGTATTTGTTTGAGTTCGCTAACATTCTGGAAGCCTTTGAGTAAAATTGTTTAAAAAAACTTTAACGAATTCACTTCTTTTTCTTTATATATATATATATAACTGCAATATGACACTTCATATAAAAATGTCATATTGCTACTGCTTGAATCATCTAATCACAAAGAACAAAGACTCTGCTAATAGATAGATACTTTTGTGCTGTCAAACAATAAATCGCGATTAATCGCATCCAAAATAAACATTTTTGTTTATATGTGTGAGTACTGTGTATATTTATTATGTATATATAAATACACAAACATACATGTATATATTTTTGAAATATTTACATATCTAAATATTCTATATATAAACAAAACATTTTTCTTAAATATATACAATGCTGTAAACTATCCACAAAAATGCTGTAAACAGTCCACAAAAATGTTGGCAAGTATGCAAATATGAATGTAAAAAAAAGAATGTAAAAATGTTCCCAGTGCACAAACTCAGCGCATGCAGAGATGAAATCTGTGAGCAGCACTGAAAACGCAGTATTATACTGTAAGTTGTACGTGTGTAAATGAACAAGTGCCACTCTTTTATTCTGAAAAGGCACAATAGACTTTATACAGACTACACTGTATAAATTGCAGCCTTTGATTTGATAATCACAAATTGAAAGATACATCACTCATGGCAATTCTTAACTCGTTGACGTTTTGGCAAATTGATTGCGAATTTTTATGTTTTCATAATTATACAAACTTATATATTACCACCTTGTAAATAGTTACAATTTCCCATGAGATGAGGTTTAAAATGTTGCTGTTTCAGTTTTATTTTGATTAACTGTGCAGCCCCATTTTAATTTTCCATTTCATTTATTTATAAGCTTTTCAATAACTTTAAGAAAACCAGGCCTAGGGCACCAGTGTATTTTAGGTTGCCACACCCACAGCTCAGATGCACGCTTCACATCTTTATCATTCATCCTCAGCCGCTCCTAGGGGTCGCCTACCTACAAAATCCCAATTTAACCTTAATGCATGAAAAAGCATGGCTATGAATAAAAACACTTGCTCAGAAACCAACAGCTGACCTCTGAAATTTGCCTGCAATGGCATGGTTAATGTTTACACGATTCTCTAAAAATAGACAAAATATTATTTTACAATATTTGTGTGTGTGTGTGTGAGACAGGCCTCTTGGGGAACAAGAGCTGCATTTGGCACTAGCGTCAGATGGCTGAAAAAATAATCTCATAAAGGCTTAAAAAAGAACTCTTTTTCTCCAAGGCATCATTGACAGCACGTCAGATCGGTGCAACAATGGGGAGAGATGTGGGTGGAAAGAGAGTGGGTGTGGGGGCAGAGAGATTTAGCATAAGAAAGACCCAGCATGAGAAAGGTGATGGGCCACCCTCAGGAAAAAGGGCAAAAATCATCTAATCACAAAGAACAAAGACTCTGCTAATAGATAGATACTTTTGTGCTGTCAAACAATAAATCGCGATTAATCGCATCCAAAATAAACATTTTTGTTTATATGTGTGAGTACTGTGTATATTTATTATGTATATATAAATACACAAACATACATGTATATATTTTTGAAATATTTACATATCTAAATATTCTATATATAAACAAAACATTTTTCTTAAATATATACAATGCTGTAAACTATCCACAAAAATGCTGTAAACAGTCCACAAAAATGTTGGCAAGTATGCAAATATGAATGTAAAAAAAAGAATGTAAAAATGTTCCCAGTGCACAAACTCAGCGCATGCAGAGATGAAATCTGTGAGCAGCACTGAAAACGCAGTATTATACTGTAAGTTGTACGTGTGTAAATGAACAAGTGCCACTCTTTTATTCTGAAAAGGCACAACAGACTTTATACAGACTACACTGTATAAATTGCAGCCTTTGATTTGATAATCACAAATTGAAAGATACATCACTCATGGCAATTCTTAACTCGTTGACGTTTTGGCAAATTGATTGCGAATTTTGATGTTTTCATAATTATACAAACTTATATATTACCACCTTGTAAATAGTTACAATTTCCCATGAGATGAGGTTTAAAATGTTGCTGTTTCAGTTTTATTTTGATTAACTGTGCAGCCCCATTTTAATTTTCCATTTCATTTATTTATAAGCTTTTCAATAACTTTAAGAAAACCAGGCCTAGGGCACCAGTGTATTTTAGGTTGCCACACCCACAGCTCAGATGCACGCTTCACATCTATATCATTCATCCTCAGCTGATCCTAGGGGTCGCCCACCAACAAAATCCCAATTTAACCTTAATGCATGAAAAAGCATGGCTATGAATAAAAAACACTTGCTCAGCTGTATATATTATAATAAACCAACAGCTGGCCTCTGTAATTTGCCTGCATTGGCATAGTATTGTTTACTTGTACACGATTCTAGAAAAAAATGTGATTTTACAAACATGACAGGCCTCTTGGGGAAGAAGAACTGCATTTGGAACTAGCGTCAGATGGCTGAAAAAAAATCCCATAAAGGCTTAAAAAAAAGCTCTTTTTTCCTCCAAGGCATCATTGACAGAACGTCAGATCGGTGCAACAATGGGGAGAGATGTGGGTGGAAAGAGAGTGGGTGTGGGGGCAGAGAGATTTAGCATAAGAAAGACCCAGCATGAGAAAGGTGATGGGCCACCCTCAGGAAAAAGGGCAAAAAAAAAAAAAAGAGACCACACATGAAAGAAAGCCGACATCTGTCCACCCACGCCAGAGACGAGCCTTCACAAATCAGGACATTTATTTGAGTCTTATGCATTAAAGAAGGAATCAAGTTATACAACTGAGATGTTAAAAAGCTACATTTTAAGGAGTTTTTTGCCACAAATGATGTCAGACAAGTGTCCATGATTTTACGCAAATTAGATCTTAACAGTGACCTTTGGTCCATTGATTTTTGACAATCACATGATCTCTCTCATCACAATATAAGGGCTACATGCAGATTCTCAATCTTATTTTCCAGAAATAACTTATTCATAATCTGTATAATTTCATATATGGCAGTATGTCACTGACCGCATAAATGTCACACCACTAATAAGTGTAAATAAAATTTATTTATAATTTCATAGACCCCAAAACACAGACATATTTCTAACAGACTGCGACAGGCAACCGTTTCTTGCTTGTTTTTTTTCCATCCATCATGAGTTGCTGCAGCCTCATAAATAACATAAAAAATGTGTTTGTGCATGTTTTTGGGGGTTTGAGTAAGTGGTATCACTTGCGCTGTACTTGTGTAAAGGAGGAGGGGGTCTGTATGGGCTGTACAGGCTGGGATGACTGGAAGGGAAGTGGTTTCTTACGGAGGTCTGGGGAGGAGGCGGGCTTGACAGACGGGAGGAGCTGGTTCCGTTTGATGATCTGTAGCGCCAGCTGTGTGTTTCCTGTGGAAGCAACAATCACAGTTTTAAATGATTACTCAAAAAAAATAATAAATAGATCTGAAGTGACAAATAATTCCAGGTAAGAAAAGGTGACTGGCCACCCTCTGGAAGTACAGCGACATTTCCCAGCAGGCACTGTGTAATTACAATCTCTGTATGTGACTCACCGTTCTGCAGTTCTAAGTAGACGCCCAGTAAAATGGCTTCTGGAGGAATCTCCTTAGTGTTCACCATTGAAGCAGCCTACGTACACAGATATCAGAAACAAATGGTTTGAAGACTGTTTAAACAGTGTATGCATCTAGTGTCCAGAGAGGATAATTGCATTGTCATTTTAAGTGTTTTTAAATACATGAAAATTAAAAATTGACAGCTTAACATGAGAGGAGTGTTTACCTGATGGAGGCACTTGCGGGCTTTCTCGTACTCGCTCCTCAAGCAATACGCACTGCCCAGGTTGAAGAGCATTGTGGCCCGGGCAGAACTTACTGAGCTAGGGTAACATAAAGGCGTCTGCTTCCCTGCTGCAACACAAACCAAAATTAAAGAAAGAAATACGTAATAAATAAGACTACATATTGTCTGACCCAACTCATCTCTGGTCTAATTGTGGACAATTAATCAGGGCATGTTATGTACATATATATATACACACTACCGCTCAAAAGTTTGGGATCAGTAAGACTTGTAATGTTTTTTAAAGAAGTCTCTTATGCTCATCAAGGCTGCATTTATTTGATAAAAAATACAGAAAAAAACTGTAATCTTGCAAAATGTTATTACAATATAAAATAATGGTTTCTATTGTAATATACTTTAAAATATAATTTATTTCTGTGATGCAAAGCTGAATTTCCATCAGCCATTACTCCAGTATAAAGTGTCACATGATCCTTCAGAAATCATTCTAATATGCTGATTTATTATCAGTGCTGGAAACTGTTGTGCTGCTTAATTATATATATAATATATTTATAAAAATGTGTACAAATTTTATTTTATTTTTATTTGTTTCAAAATATTCATAAATATTCTTCATGTTTTTTTAAACAAATATCATGAACTCAATTTCAATAATAAAAAAAATGTATTTTTGTTTCTGCAAGGTAGTTGCATCACATTGCTTTGCTTTATCAAATATTTATATTTTTACAAAAATGCTTCACAGATTTTATATATTATAATATTATATAATAGAAATAGTTTTTTAAACTATAAAATCCGTTTAAAGAAATAATAACATTAAAATATTATGCAAAGGTTGTCTTTTCAAGAATTTTATCTTTTTAATGATAAAACATATTTTTTCGATAAAAAAAAGATCACTTTAAATCTCCTAAAAACATCAAAATTTCTTTTTATTCATTTATCATATAAGAGGAATTAACTGATTTAATAAATTAATCCATCCATCTATCCAATAAATAAATCAATAATAATAATAATAATAATAATAATAATAATAACTTACAGGACTCCACAGGCTCCAGATCTCCTTTATCAGAACCTGTCATTAACAGCACAGAAACATGTCAGTAATCGCACATCATGTCCTTTGACATCTGTATATTTTGGTTATGTGTATGTTTTCATACCTTGGTCTTGTTCACTGGAGGACACACCTAATGAGACATCAGTAACGTTTTCCGGGTTAAGATGTGCAATGGCATCCGAGATTCTGTCCAAAGAGATCAGGGCTTCAGCAGCATATAGGTGACCCAGGAACCTGAGAACATAAGCACCACACAACTCATTAAAAATTGAGCTGAATACATTATTTAAAGCCACTTCCCAAGTCAAAGACTACAGCTAAACTGACTGCTTTTCATTGAGTATTGCCCACTTAGTCTCAGCTTCATCTGTGTCTGGGAAATCTAGCTAAAATAAACCAAACCATTTACAATAAGTATCACAGTCTGGAATTCCAGGACATTTACAAAATAGCATTTGCAATTTAGGTGAAAGATTGGGTGGGGGAAAAAAAAAGAAGGCATTTCGTACATTTTTTGTTTGTTGTTTTTCCCCAAGGACAAAAGAGTTGTCAGGCATAGGTAAGACTTTTTATTTAACAGGTTGAACCAAACGTTGAGCATCCCATCACTCAGGATTGGCCATTTTAGGAGGATAAATATTTGCTGAATGTTGTGAGTGTTATAAGTGCAGGACCCATAAAAGATGTAAATCAGCCAGAAGAAGAGCCACAGACTCACTTGAGCGATCCTGAAAGCTTTGTCTGATGCAGGAGCTTTTCTGCATGATTAAGAGCCATTAAGTTGTCCCCAAGAGCAAGAGCCACATATGCACTGCAGGCTAGAATTGAGCACCTGTGAAGAGAGAGAGAGAGAGAGTCCAAAGAGAAGTAAGCAGATGGAACCGTTTTCAACACAAGGACAACATTATTTCATGGATTTTAGGTGGTTCTTCACAGGCCTTATTGAAAGAAAAAAAAAAAAAAAAAAAGA
>NW_015547713.1:846921-847445 GCF_001515605.1 Sinocyclocheilus anshuiensis
AAAGAGTGGGTAAAGGAAAAGACGGGGAAACGGAGAAATGCTCAACGCTCTGAGTGGCTGCCTGTGACACAATAGCCTGCAGGATTCCAGGAAGAGCCCTTTGAGTAAATGGTGCTTGGGCTCGTAAAAGTGTCAGTGTATCAGGGTGTCAGTGCAGGGTCAACACAATCCACACACCACACCCCTTCCCTTCACAGGGAACCCACGTCCGGCCAGCCCTCTGGAGCAGACTGTCCCGCTGGATCAAAGATGGGGGGATGGGGGTCTAATCAATTCCTGAGGCAAAAGTAATGCGGGAGCGAATGGTGAAGTGGGTGCATAAAATAAGAGAGAGGTGTATTGTGGGCTAGCCGGGGGAGAGTTGTTCATAATTATAGAGCATTAAAGGCAAGCCTGAAGCTAAGCTTGTTGCCAGGAGTCTGTGTAGGTTAAAATAATGGAGGTTGACGGGCTATACTTAAAGGGTTAGTTCACCCCAAAATGAAAATTCTGTCATTAATTACTCACCCTCATGTCGTTCCAAA
>NW_015547713.1:847880-867937 GCF_001515605.1 Sinocyclocheilus anshuiensis
ATGTGAGAGCTCTCAGACCCTGCATAGACAGCAACGCAACTGTAATGTTCCCAGGTCCAGAAATGTAGTAAGGACATCGGTAAAACAGTCCATGTGACATCAGTGGCTCAACTTCAATTTTGCAAAGCTACGAGAATACTTTTTGAGGGAAAATAAAACAAAAATAACAATTTATTTAACAATTCTTCTCCCCCGAGTTACGTCTTCCGCCATTTTGGAGAATACCAAGAGCGTAATCGACGTAATCAGCGTTGTTTACGCTTAGGGGAAAGCGTGCATATGCATTGTGATACTCTCCAAAATGGCGAAAGATAGTAACTCGGGGGGAGAAGAGTTGTTGAATAAAGTTGTTATTTTTGTGTTCTTTGTGCACAAAAAGTATTCTCGTAGCTTCGCAAAATTGAAGTGGATCCACTGATGTCACATGGACTGTTTTACCGATGTCCTTACTACGTTTCTCGACCTGGGAACATTAGAGTTGCATTGCTGTCTATGCAGGGTCATAGAGATCTCATGACAGAATTTTCATTTTTGGGTGAACTATCCCTTTAAATTAACACTCTAATTAGCAACTGTTGCATTTTATGTTGTTAATACAGACTAAAGTGTATTGAATTAATCTATTTCTAAACTGTTATGATCATATTAGTAAAGGGAACTTGAAGGTGGGACTTCACATATGTTGGCTATGTTTGGAATAGCATAATACCATTTGTGACTAAATTTGTTACAATGTGCAGTATTCAGACCTGATTCCTGAAATACTGCACAATGCTCTTCTTGACCAGTGTGATGAATAAACTGGAAGAATTATCAGCTGTCATTTATTTTTGGCTCATTATTTATATGGCAAAAGTGAAGATGTTTTATTAGAAGAAAATCAGATGTAAAAATGTAGCCATTTATAACAAAATTAACATGCTGAGGTCATGTGACAAATGTAGCATACTACTGCTTGAAACGTGTATTGTATATATTGTGTTCTGCTTCACATACTATTTTTAATACAGTGGGTGTAGAAAAGAATCACCCCCCTTTAAAATAATCACATTTTGTTGCTTTGCAGCCTGAAATGAAAACGGGCACAGTTTTTATTTTATCCAGCTTAATTTAGTCAGTGCAAATTATAACATTCAAGTGAAAGATATACAGTGGGGAAAATATTTATTTGATCCCCTGCTGATTTTGTAAGTTTGCCCACTTAAAAAGAAATGAAGGCTCTGTCATTTTTTATGGTAGGTTTATTTTAACAGAGAGAGACAGAATATGAACCAAAAATCCAGAAAAAAACACATTATATAAAGGTTAGAAATTGATTTGCATTTCAGTGAGTGAAATAAGTATTTGATCCCCAACCAACCAGCAAGAATTCTGGCTCCCACAGATTGGTTATGTGCCCATGTGGAACATAGATTAGTCCTGCCACTTTAAGAAGTTACTCCTAATGTCAGCTCGTTAGGTGTATAAAACACCTGTCCACACAATCTGTATCTTCCATGGGGTAAGGATGATCATGAGAAAGGTGAGGGATCAGCCCCGAACTACACGGGAGGCGCGGTGCGATTATTCGGAAATGGAAGAAATACAAAACAACCATCAATCAGCCTCGGTCTGGAGCTCCGTGCAAGATCTTGCCTCATGGGGTAAGGATGATCATGAGAAAGGTGAGTGATCAGCCCAGAACTACACGGGAGGAGCTTATTAATGATCTTAAGGCAGTTGGGACCACAGTCACCAAGCAAAACATTGGGAACACACTACGCCGCAATGGACTGAAATCCTGCAGTGCCCGCAAGGTCCCCCTGCTCAAGAAGGCACATGTACAGGCCCATTTAAAGTTTGCCAAAGAACATCTAAGGCCATGTTCACACGTACACAGATATTTTTTATAAACTGAGTTTTTCCTTCTCCCGTTTTAAAAAAAATCTCCGTCCACATGAAAACGCAAATGCGTGCTATGAAGCACTGTCAAGAGCATGCCAAACCAACAGGTGGCGCTATAATCTCAACCGTAAAGCCATGTTGGCCAATCAGAAGCCTGAAAAAGTTTCCAGTAGGCAGAGATAACAGTGCATGCTCTGATGTCACAAGCCAAAATCTACGGTTTCGTGGTCTACACGATAACACTGCAACCGGAGTTTTTGAAAATCTTCACCCTGGCAGGAGTTTTCAAAAATGTTAGGTTTCAGTGACCTGGTGCTGCGTTCGCATGTGGACGAACGGCCAAACCGCATAGAAAAAGTTGCGGTTTTGAAAATATCACGTTCCTGTGGACAGGGCCTAAATGATTCAGAGAAGGCTTGGGAGAAAGTGCTGTGGTCAGATGAGACCAAAATTGAGCTCTTTGGCATTAACTCGACTCGCCGTGTTTGGAGGGAGAGAAGTGCTCTGTGCTTGCCAACAAGGGGTTCTGCACCAAGTACTAAGTCATATTTTGCATGGGGATCAAATACTTATTTTACTCACTGAAATGCAAATCAATTTTTACCTTTATATAATGTGTTTTTTCTGGATTTTTTTGGTTGATATTCTGTGTCTATCCATTAAAATAAACCTACCATAAAAATTACAGACCCTTCATTTCTTTGTAAGTGGGCAAACTAGTTTAAACTCTAAAATATTTTCCCCACTGTAACACCAACATGTCAGAAAAAAAAAAAAATAAAATAAAAAAAACAGAATCACTGAGTTGGAAAAAGGATCGCCCCCTTCCAAAAAATGACTTGTAAACTCAATCAGGTGTAGCTAATCACCTTCTCAATGGCAAACAAATCTATTTGACTTTCAACTGTGATCAGCTGTGGTCATTTTGATTAGCTCAGCATGAAAAGAGCTTTCCTGGAGCATTTCAGTCCTTGGTAGTGCAACTGAAGCAAACAATCAACTCTGGGTGGCAAGGCACTGTCAAAAGATCTCCGGGATAAAGTTGTGGACAGGCACAAGTCAGGAGATGGATACAAAAAAAAAAAAAATTATTAAATAAAAAAATAATAGGCTTTATCAATGCCTAGAAGCACAGTGAAGTCTATTATTAAGAAGGGGAAGGTATTTGGTACAACACAGATCCTCCCTGGATCAGGACGTCGTTCCAAACTGGATGAAAGAGCTGGAGGAAACTGGTCAGAGAGGCTACCAAGAGGCCAACAGCAACTCTGAAGCAGCTGCAGGAATTTTTGGCAAAGAGTGGTCATTGTGTGCATGTGAAAACAATATCACAAATTCTCCACAAATGTGGCTTGTATGGGAGGGCTGCAAGAAAAATGCCACATGCAGTCACGACTGAGCTTTGCCATTCTGATTTGAAGATTCTGAGGCAAAACGGAGCACACAGTGGTTGAAGGAGAAAAAGATGAATGTCCTTGCACAGCCTAGTCAGAGTCCAAACTTAAACCCCACTGAAAATCTGTGGAATGACTTGAAGACTGCAGTCCACAAACGGTCACTAGGGCTGAACCACCCCTTTAAAATATTTCCTAATAGAAAACAGTTATGTTGAATAGTAAAAATATTTCAAAATGTTACTGTTTTTGCTGTATTTTGGATCAAATAAATGCAGGCTTGGTGAGCAGAAGATAATTATTTAAAAAACATTAAAAATATTACGGTTCAAAAACTTTTGACTGGTATGTTAGCTATACCTATAGTTTGAAGTTAAAGATATTAATAATTAATAAGGTGAGTCTGAGATGTTTATTTGAGAGTGATTTCACATTTCTTGTTTGTATGAAGGCTAAATGTATTAAATAGTTTTATAGGAAGAGGTTTCATAGACTTGGCAAATAAATTTTTCATAAGTTTGTAGGTACAGACATCTGTTGTAGGTGTTTTTGGCAGTTTTTCTGAGGCTTTTTTAAATAGTGTTCATATCGATATCGGAATTATATTGTATCGACCGAAATTAAGAAATATATCGTGATATAAATTTTGGCCATATCGTCCAGCCCTAGCGTGGCGGCGCTCGTTCACTGAAGTCTAGCGGAGAATCCCAAAGCAGAAGGCTCATGCACTTCTGACAGAAAAATGGAAATATTTCCATGGCTTTCTAACATTTACAGATGGAGAATATACCTGTGAAATGTAAGTTATGCATTCAGGAAGACAGCACATCTCAAACACATTAAACAGCGCGAGTAGCCTAGCGTCTCTGTCAGCGGCACACGCAGCCTTTCTGTCAGAGCATATCACGGGCCGAGCCACTTAAACTAATATGCAAAACATAACTATAAACTATGTCTTACCAGTTTTTAAAGGCCTTAATATAAAGCTAGTCACATGTTTAGAACAAATTGGATCATGCACTTTCTCCGCAGCAGCTCAGTCTGTGTCCTCCGCTATATTTTCAGATGCGCTTGTATCAAACTACTGTATATCGATATAAACTGTATTGCCTCATATCGAATCGCTTATATAAAAAAGATATCGATATATCGTACAAACGCGATATACCACCCAGCCCTAACGGTCATCATCAAATTTAACTGTACTTGAGCACTTCCTCAAAGAAGAGTGGGCAAATATTGCAAAGTCTAGCTGTGCAAAGTTAGTAGACATATATCCCAACAGACTAAAGGCTGTAATTAAAGCAAAAGGTGGTTTCAACAAAATACTGACTTTTTCCAACTCAGTGATTCAGTTTTTTTTTTTTTTTTTGACATGTTGGTGTATATCTTTCACTTGGATCTTATAAGTTGTACTGAGTAAATACAGCTGGATAAAACAAAAACTGTGTCCATCTTCATTTCAGGCTGCAAAGCAACAAAATGTGATTATTTTAAAGGGGGGTGATTCTTTTCTATACCCACTGTATATGATAAATACTGTTTATATAACAAAAACTTGTTTCTCATGAGTCAGGCAATGTGTGTTTAAAAAAAAAAAAAACGTTTAAGATTTAAACGTGGCCCAATGGAGGATTCAGCTTTCTGATCGGGCAAGTGCCCCCTTGAGGAAAAAGTGATTTTCATTTGCTTAAAACAAGCTTAAAACAAGAAAAGAAAAACTGCCAATGGGGTAAGAAAAGAAGCTTAATTTAAAGGGAAAGCACATCTATTTTTCTTACCCCTTTTGCAAATATTTATTCTTGTTTTAAGCATAAACGCCCTTAAATTTGATTTAACATAAGACTTAGTATCTTAAGTCATTTTGCTTCTGAAGTAAATGTTTCTTGATTTAGGAATGTTTATTTGTACTGGACAACAACATCAGCCACACAATTGGCTGAGCCAAATCAAATGTTAAAAGTCATTCAAATCTTCTTCAGGCTAATTTTATGATATGAGAGAAATTAATTCCAGAAAAGTCTCCTGTAACCTCACCTGAGATTCTCCACCTCCTGCTTTCTCAAGGGTGATGAGGGGGCAGCAGGAATGAACTTGTCTCCCTCTTGAGTCTTCCCACTGTCATCCAAAGAAAAATTCAAACATCACCGGATTATTAAAGGGTGAAAAGAGTTTATCTGGTAAGTTCTTTTTCTAGTTTGGGATCTGTTATTGTAAGCATTAGTGTTTCATGCATTTATGAACATGTACCTGCAGGCATCACTGGTCTCGCTGCTGCTTTC
This sequence comes from Sinocyclocheilus anshuiensis, assembly GCF_001515605.1. Lineage (NCBI taxonomy): Eukaryota > Metazoa > Chordata > Actinopteri > Cypriniformes > Cyprinidae > Sinocyclocheilus > Sinocyclocheilus anshuiensis. The sequence goes on from NW_015547713.1 coordinate 853,441, forward strand.
TGTGCTGCCTGACTGACTGCAGCTCTTGGAGCCGTTGTCAGGTTTGCTATCGTGCTGTTGGTGCTCTGGGAGCAAGAGCAAAGCGTTACGCAGACAGATCGCTGCAAACTCCATACTGGCCACTGGGATTGCTGCTGACTGGCCCTCACTGCACACAAACACAAATGGGTAAATCCATTTTAGCATGCCAAGTGCATCAGAAAGACTTTTACTATGGATTTTTAATAAGGTTGAAACCTAAAAGGCATGATACGGCTCTGTAAGAAATCACTTAATGACTTTAAATGCTACTTCTGTGAATAAAAGCAACAGGATGACACCTTCTGGAGACACTGTGACATTACAATATTTTCAGCAATTTGAAGTGTAGTTACACTGCTCCAACCAGGCAGACAACACCATTATTAACTAGTAAATGTCAAGGCCCATTAGGTTGAATCACTCTTCCTCACCTGTAGATGGTGTTCTGTGCGGACTGTGATGCTAAAACAATCTTGCGATGGTAGCCTTGCCCAACAACAGCCTGCACAATCCCCTTTTTACTGGGTAAACCTTTTGTTTCCTGCTCCGAGCTCTGAAGGAAGCAAAAAAAGGTCATAAATACATGCATCACCATCTGAAATATTTATACTGTAAATTGTTTTGGTGTGGAAAAACTGTTTGCTAATATTTTATACTGTTGTCATTTAGGCATTTTATGGGAACAGGTCTTCAAGGTCATTCAAACATTTGGGGTCAGTAAGATTCTAATGTTTTTGAAAGAACATTACAAAGAAATAAAAAAAGTCTCTTAAGCTCACCAAAGCTGTTTCTATTTGATCAAAAACACAATAAATATTTTTTATTTAGTGGAATATTTTTCAATTTAAACTGATTCATATTTTTTATATATATTTTAAAATGTAAGTAATTGCTGTGATGGCAAAGCTGAAACAACCATTCCTCTAGACTTTACATGATCTTTCAGAAATCATTCTAATAAGGTGATTTGATGCTCGAGAAATATTTCTTATTATCAGTGTTGAAAACAGTTGTGCTGCTTAATATTTATGCTTTTTTTTTTTCTTCTTTTTTTGGAAACGGTGATACTTTTTTTTTTTCTTCAGGATTCTTTGATTCCTGAAGATTCTTTTGATTCTTTTAATTTTTCCTTCCTTCCTTCCTTACAAAAACAAACCATCAATAAAAATAAAAAATGATTAATTTCTTATTTAAAAAAAATAAATAATCTTACTGACGCCAAACTTCTGAACGCCAGTGTAAGTGTTCAACCTGTTTGAGTACACCAAGTTTTTCCAAAGGTCTTTCATACTAATTTTTAAATACATATGTGGGTTAATGCCTGTACCCCTTTATTAGCTGTGATGCAGCATTCTGCGAGTCTGAGCCAGAGTCGAGGGTTTGAGTGATACACCTGCACTGCCTCCATCAGACACTCAAACGCTGCCAGTGGTCGGCCGATATGAAGTAACTGAATCCCACAGTTATACAGCAGTTCATAGCGCTTATTAGCTAACAGAGCACACATGGGGATGCCTGTGAACTTCTTAGCTGCTGTGGGGAAAAAATAATTAATTAACAAGCTGCAAAATATAAATTTCTTATACAGTTTGCAAAAATCTGCATATATATCTATTATCACACTGAGAGGTGTGGTCTATCACAGAGCCTGTTGTATGATCTGGCATGTGAAAGGTCATTATTTCGCTTACCCTGCCCATTACTGCCATCACCAAGCTGGGCGCATACGTGGTCATTTTCTTGAAGTGCTTTTTTAAAGTAAAAAAGACCCAGATTGTGCTTCCCCATGGCAAAATGGATACAACCAAGATTATTCCAGAACATACACCTCACGCATTCACCTTTAAATGGGAGAAGACAAATCTGAATAAAAATATTCCAGGAAAGGAAACTTTTTGATTAATGAATAAGGTTTTTAACAAAACATGTATCGACATTTCTAAGGTGTATTTTGCATGCTTGGTATCACTTCTTGGAGCAAAACATTAATTGATTATAGTGTACAAACAATGATTATAGTGTACAAATATCTCAGATAAAACCAAAAAAGAAATGTTTGGAGATTAGAATGGGGATCTTTTCTTTTTAAAGCATATATGCGTGGTTTTTAACTGTGTACCTGTTTTCAAGGGTCCTGGATGCTCTGCGATATTTGAACTGTTGAGGAGTTTCACAGCTTTACGATAATTTCCCCTCAAATACTCAAAATTACTCTTCAGGAAGAGTGAGGGCGCAGACTGAAGGAGAAATGTGCAAATACAGTCAGCCGACAAAAGTTACATTACAAGTGTATTACATGTGCAGGTAAACCTGAGCAACATATACAGTATGTATGTAATGCATGAATCAGTTGGTTGTGAATCTACTCACATTTCCAGATGTGTTCATCACAGATTTGATTTCCCGTTTACAGGCCTTCAGTGACTTCATCTGGATATAGGCTCGCACTTTATACTGCACACACACAATTTTTAGACACACTGTTGTTGCTCATGGTTATTTGCTGATCAGCATACATTGTAGCATTTTAGATTCAGAGTTAGCTTTCTGAACATATTCAACTTAATTTAGAACTAATTAACAGTCTAACTCTATCACAAACCTTTATTATTTCAAGTTATGCTGAATCTTAATGCTGTAAATTGGCACCAAGCCCTGAACAAGTTCAACATTCATTATGCTCACAGCTCTCACCTGGTGCATCTTTGATTTAGCTGCCTCGATCATAGCTGTGAACTCTGCTTTCAGAGAAGAAGACTCCTTATTTGTGCTGTAGGTACTCTGTAAATGACACATGATCCAAAAAAGTTAAAAGTCGAGAGAACAGAATCTGGAGCAACAACTCTCAATTTATCATCTCACAAAACTGGCATATTAACCCATTCTTTACTTTCTAGGGCATGGTCTCATGAGCTACAGCCAGAAGCCAAATTTTACAAACACTGACTGATAATTCAAAATGCTTTCTATCACTTTGGCAAACGAATATGTAAGGTACACTTCTGTTCAAAGGTTTGAAAGCAGTAAGATTTATATTCGAAAGAAATTAGTATATTTATTAAGCAAGGATGCATTAAATTGATCGGTAACACTTTAGATTAGGGAACGCTATACTAGTTGCTTATTAGCATATTGGCTGTTTATTAGTACTTATAAAGCACATATTAATGCCTTATTCTGCATGACCATATTCTATATCCCTTAACCCTAATACCCAAACATAACTACTACAACAATTACCTTAATATCAATAAGCGGAAAATTAGGAGTTTATTAAGGGAAAACTCTTAGTTAATAGTGAATATGTGTTCCCCTAATCTAAAGTGTTACCAACTTACCAACCAATCAAAAGTGACAGTTAAAATGTATGTTACAAAAAATGTTAGAAAATATTTTCAAAAAGGTGCTGTTCTTTTGAACTTCCTGTATAAATAAATAAAATATATTAATATTAAATATCAATATATAGTTTTTTATTCAGTTCTATGCAACAGAATCTGATTTAACTGATTTTTTTTTTTTTTATTATTATCCAAATAAAGTATAGTCCTACAAAGCTATTATTTTCAGAGCATGTGAGCAGAGCACTGTGTCAGGAGAGGGTAGCCCAGTACAGCTGTTACAGCACAGTAGTGCTATTGCGAACAGGAACAAGTATACTACATAGAAATTTTGAAATAGAAATAGCAGACTTTGCTTTTCCGGTGAGCATGAGCAGTGCATGATTGTAAAGTGCTTTGGGTGTACAGCAATACACAATAAAGCGCTATAGAAATTCCTCTTTCATTCATTCATCAATACATGATTGGAGCATTCATACAGGCCGTGAGCAACTCAACGGAACGCACATTCATAGAGTGGAATATTGAGCGGAGCGTCACACTGTGCAGGGACAACGGCTAGAGGGAGAATGAAACCTGCGTGCTAAACACTGTGAGGCACACCATATATTTTTGGCCAAAAACCGAAAATGCCATTTCCTGCCACTAATTTTCTGCGGCCAAAATTTCGGTGCATCCCTAGTTAAAATGCACTTTTTGTTAAATTACACATCTGCAACAACACTTTAAAAATTCTAGTGAGACAGGGCGAAAGAATAAAAAAATTAAAATGATTGGGAAGAGCCATATATCTCTCACCTCTCCTTTGCCATTTTTGCTGTTCCCATCCTTCACAGTGAGCTTCTCCAGCACAGCCAACAGGTGCAGTGCCTTCTCTGGCTGGAAGGTGAGCAAGTATAGATCCACCAACAAGAAACAAACGGCCTGAGCAAACTTTTCTTCTAGGACAGAGAAACCCATCAAGCCATGCCACACTACTGCACCAGACCAGTTAAAACACTAAATACTTTTGGTGCTAGTCCAAGTGCAGTAAAAAAAAAAAAAACTTAATTGTTCAACACTCTACTGTACAAGAAGTTTTCATTTGCATTCTGAAACATACCAAAAGGTTCAAGAAACTGGTAGAGCTTCTCCCCGATGGATATAGATTCTGAATACTGTCGCATGTGGTAATGGATCACAGCTTGATTGTAGTTGAGAATACTGTTCTCGACATCATCCAAACCATCAATATCGTCCACAGCTGTATGCATCTGCAAACAGCGATCAATTAGCATCAGTACTCTAATGACAAGGCTTATAAGAATGATATAATGAGTTAATATCAAACCTGATTCTTCAAGGTAATTAACGTCTGCTTCAGGGTGCTAGTTGTTGTCTGCCCACTTTTATAAAACTCAGTGATCGCTTTATTCATTGTAACCTTGTAGTCCTCTTTGTTAAGCTCCTGAAGGCTGTCAAGGTGTTTCAGGGACTCGTCATGGCTTCCAGCCTAAAGAGACATCACTTTATAACATCAACAATGACCTCCAGAAACAACCATAGATACAATCGCCTGCTCAGATTATTATTATTTTACCTTAAAGGATTATTATTATTTTTTACCTTAAATGCCTCAAAAGCATTGGTTGCCATCTCCTTCTCTTGATCGGAGATCCCAGGAGATGAAACACTGTCATGTTTCATGTCACCAGCATCTTGAGAGAGAACAGATGCAGTTTAGTGACAGATGCTTGACTCAAATCATGCAGTAAGTTACTTACTGACAGCAATAACCAGCATTTATGACGGAAAACCATCTACAAATTTAAACTTGTATAACAAATACAACTTTGACCTTTGTAATGGAAGTTTTTTGTTTTTTTTAAATAACTGTCAAAAACGAAAATCGTAATATGCTTAAAAGCATTTCTTACAGCATAAACAAATTGCACAAACATAACTGACAATGTATTGCATGTACAGTACAAACAGTATTAGGCCAGTTCATTCATAGCAGTTAGCCATCTATTTAGGTCTCTTTACTCATTATTAGCCAGATTACAAATTTTTAACCTAATAAGATACATGTATACGAATACAACTACTAAATAAGTATTTGCTCGAGGAAAACCATCTGTTTACATTCCCGGTAGCGCTCAGCAACAGCTGCAGTGTTTATCAGACTGACTGAATATTACACACTCCGCTCACCTGAGCCTGTTTCAGCCATTCCTTCAAATGTATGGACGTTAATATTCTTTTACAACAGGTAAAGATGTAAGCTAATTCCACAACTTGAATACACTTTAGAGAAAAGTAGAAGGTGTGTCTCTCCACTGCAGATTCGGAATTCCGCCATGAATATTACCCACAACCGCTGCGCGAGTGTTTTAAACCAGCCTTTATGTACGCGATCGCCACAGAGCGGTGTGGAGGATGAATTGCAGCTGATTGTCGCTTAACGCGTGCTCAACGTTCAAGCGACTAGGACAAAATAATACTAACAAGAGATATTATTAAAATAAAATGAAAAATCAAATTGAGGAAAGATAGTTGAACAAATTTTTTTCACAGTGTTTCAGGAATCTATTAGATTTTTTATTGTTAGTTAAACAAAAAGACTTGAGCAGTGAGTCTACCGCAATCAAAAAACGTGAAAGAGAAGGAAGTGAGCCTATACGTTTTTGTTTATGGATGAAAAATTTGCCAAACAAAATTTAAAAAAAAAGAAGTTAAAAATATATACAATAATATGTTTCATATTAAAGGACTATGAAAAGATTGGGGGGTGTTTAAGTAGCCTATAAATTAGACCTAAATTACTTAACCAATTCAAAAGAATACACTGTAAAAAAAAAAAAAAAGTAACATTTACGGTAAAAAAACGGCAGCTGTGGTTGCCGGAATTTTACCGTAAAAAAATACGGTAGCAACGTTTTAGGTTTTACGGTTTTAACTTAAATTTACAGTTAAATACCGTAATTTCATTAACTGATATAATGTTAATATACCAACCTATAGAAGTACTGAAATCTGTTTTGTACATTTGTAATAGACTGATAACCACCAAAAGCAGGTGGTGATGAGAAAGTCACATGATGAACCAAAGCCCATCACAAGCAGCTTTTAAATAATAACATATATAGAAGATGCACAGTGTCATTCACACAAACACGAAACCCCATCATGAAACTGAAATAATGCAATAAACATTCATTTAACAACATTAGGTGTAACACACAACCCTAATGTACACAACAGTTAAGAAAAAACTAAGAAGAAACATAGTTATTTCAACAAAAAAACATCAAATTTGAAATGTAACGCAGGGAATTCTGGGAATGTCAATTTACGGTTATTCACTGTAAATAATACGGTCTTTTTCACTTCCAAAAATGGTATACTAAAATTAATGTCCAATACATGTAATGTCCAATACAGTTTTTCATGTATATAGTAGGGGAATTTAGCATTAACCATTTAACAGGTTTTTACTGTAGCATTTTTACAGTCTTTTACCGTTAAATTCACGGTCATTTTTTACAGTGTAGAATAAATGTTTTAATCCCTCTGCGATATACCCTTTGGTGATATGCTTTGTGTTGGTCGAGGATACTGAACCATCAGTATCCTCCAATTGTGTCAATCAGATCCTGTATTCTGAGCAATGGGTGACGGTTTAGGGAGGTAATCAATACAGAGCCTCAGCTTGCCATCTTTTTTTGTGGACACAGACTACTGGAGTGGTGTATGGCGACTTTGATCCAACGATCCATCCTTTTGCCAAGAGATCCTGTATGTAGCCCTTCATCTCGCTGAATATTGCTGAATATGCCCTCTGAACTATCCTCTCAATCCATTGTAATGTTCCAATCACTGTGCCACATGGCAGGTTCACATCACCCACTGTGCTATTTCTGATTAGTTTGGCAACACAAGGGTCACTTTGGGGTTGTATGTTTAAGAGTCCCTCTCCAATGTCCAAGCATCTTAAAAGACTATTTTCATGAGGCTCAAACAAGACTGCCGAGTCAGACTGTGCCATCTTCGAAGGGATTCAGCACTTCACCCAAGCCCGGATAACTACACCTCTTGGAACAAACTTCAAGCGCCCGTCTCCATCATCTTCTTCAGCGGCTCGGACAACCTTAACTAAAGTTTGTGCCTTTTCACAAGGGATATCAATAGCTCCGGCCAGTAGTGAGGTAAGTGTTGGCATCTGTTGTTCAGACTGCCCCTGAATCAGTTCTTCAACTAAGTTGAAACCCAGGAGTAGTCTCTCAATTGGCATCTTCGTCCATGCACCGCAGACAGCACTGTAAGCTGTCTAAGTTGGTTGACTGGTGGAACATTGGCAGCCACCCTCACTTCGTACAGGCATGGAGTGCTGTATGGCGTCTACCATGCTAGTGAGAGTGTCGATCCTAGTGGTAAGCTGTTTAATTGGATCGTCCTGACCTTTTTTTGTAGCAGCCTCTTTTGCAGCTTTCATGTACCTGTCTGGTTCATCCCTAACTTGGGCACTACTAGCTATGGACATTTTTGCTCTGGTTGGTGGGCACAGTCGGCGTCTCATTTTTGTTGCTTGTGATCTTCATAACATGTCTGATGATAGCATCGTTGATTACATCACTGTCCGCTAACAAGGGATTCAACTCGCTATGAATATCTTTACACCTGTGGCTTAGGCCCTTGTAAATGGTGTGTAGGAACACATCCTGTACTATAGCTGCACAATGCTTCCTGTCTGAGTCAGCTTACTTCGCCACATGCTTCAATCTGCTTCAATTCCATGACTTGAACTGCTGGGGTGTTCTGTGTTTTCAGTTCTCTGCTTCTCCGGTCCCCAAAATGTGATTGTAAGAACCCTTTTAAATCAGCTACATTCACATCAGCCTTGATTATCAACATGTCCTTAAAAACCTGGTTTGATAATTCGCAGCACCCTTTGGACAATGTCAACTTTGCAAAAGTTCTCTTTCAGGCCGCTGTCTATTTGTCTGCACACATTGTTGTATGATGTCTGAAGAGTGATCCCCAATCTGGCCTCTGTGTATCTTAAACTTATGTGGTTGAATGTATGGAAGTCCCCCAAGGGGAAAGCAAAGTTATGAGCTACATGTCTGGATCATTCAGTCTTGTTCACATGTGGTGTAGCAGCACCCCTCTGTACTACAGGTTGGGCCATGCCAATGTGCTGTGTGGGTGTTGTCATGTACTGGAATATTTCCTACTAAGTGCTTCATACTCTGCAAGCATTTTTACTTATATCTGTGCTTGTTCTAGGTTCAGTGCCCGGTTGCTGAAAGCACATTAAGTGTAATTTTCCCTTGCAGAAAATAACCCTTAAGTGTTATCCACATATGGGATTTAGAACGTTCGGTTGACGTCACATAACTGCCAAATTCAAACTGTGCTTTCGTGCTTTGGCTTGCGCTGCACTTGTCATATAATCACAACTATGCAGTGTTTTCAACTACATAATGTTTATTTTAGGTTTCAGACATTTAAATACACATAAGTACTTGTAAAACAATACATTTAGAGTTAGAGTAAAATACACACAGATGTCTATGGAAGCAGCAATAACAATCTATTCAAATATAATTTGCTGATGTGTTCTATTCATATCAGATACACATATTGTAAGTAACTATAAAGTTCACTCTATTCTTTTCCCAGTTCAGCAGACACTTTCGGGAGAAATTGATGAATTTACGTGCCGTAAATCCAACTGACAGGACTCTCTTAACTGCAGCGCGAACAAACTAACAAACAGCGCCCATCTCACGTTATAGATTAAGATAATTTATAAAGGTTTTTAAACGACAAAATACACTGGCTTACACGTATTTGTGAACCGGAATATCAGGTAGTTGATGAGATTGTAAGCAAGTTTGTAAATATTTTGAATAAAAAAGGAAAAACAAATTAAAAGTGATACAAGTGTCATACAGTGTTTTCGTGGCTGCGGTGTGTCACATGACAAGCATGACACATCGCCATGAAAACAATAAGGGGAAACGTTCTAAATTAACGGTCGCCTTACTCACTCACTCTGGGGGGTCAGTTAGAATATTTTAAATTTACTAATGAAAGGGTTTAAAACCGTTAAGTGTTGCATAAAGCCCCTTAAATGTCAGTTTCCTAAGTAAAATCTAAGGTTGGGAAAACTTTACCTTAAGAGTTTCATGATCATAAATTAGATGAACAGAGATGAATTATTAGATGAATTACTAATTTGTATGTTAGCACTGCATAAGGAAATAAAGCAATATAACCAATGAACTTATAACAATATAAATATTAAAAAAAAACACACACACAATGAAATACATACTTTGTGTGTATCACAAATACCTTAGTACATATCACGTATGTTTTGCTGTTACAATCTGATCCATGACACCTTGATGCATGTGCTTCATCCACTATCTCTGGAAGATGGATGGCCCCCATAGTGTCTCAGAGCTACATTTTGCTGAGGTTTCCACTTTTGACGTGGGGGTGTGTAGTCATCTTCACTCTCACTGGAGATTCATACTTGGCCCTGAGTAATCAACTGCTCACCAAGGAGCAATTTGAATTAAAGGGGTGGTTGATTGCGATTTCACTTTTTTAACGTTAGTTAGTGTGTAATGTTGCTGTTGGAGCATAAACAAAATCTGCAAAGTTGCAGCGCTGAAAGTTCAATGCAAACCGAGATATCATCTTTTAAAATTCTGGCAGTTTAATGCCTACAAAAACGACTGGTAAGGGACTACAACGAGCTTCTTCCCAGGTCCGTTACGTCACGAACCCAGATAAACCCCGCCTCCGGGAACATGCAGCAAAGGGGGCGAGGCCATGCTGTGCTGCTTTACAGAAGAGGACGAGAAAACTAGAGGTGCACGTAAAAATCTATTCATATATGAATCGCGATTCTGTCTTCTAACGATTCTAATGGATTCACAAGTTTCAAAATCAATGTTCAAAAGCAGCAGGTTCTCAATCCTGTTCCTCGCATCGCCCTGCTCTGCACAAATCACAACACACTGAGCCAGCTGACCAATCTCAGCCCATCGCGTATTTCTGAGGGAGGGGCTTCATAAAAACAGGAAATAATCGAGGCGTTTGTTAGAGAAGGGAGAGATCGGTGTGGAATAAAGGTAAATTATGTGAAAAATAATGCATTTTTTAAAAAACGAAGCATGAACTCATGTTAGACTGCACCCCATAAACACAATCAAGCCTAGAAAAAACCCAGTCAACCACCCCTTTAAAGGAACTTCAGTGGTTTTGTTCCCAGAAACTGGAGCTAAACTCTGCCGAACAGTTTCCCTCTGAAAGATAAAAGATAAAAAATAAGAATATAAAGGAGAGATGGTTGCTGGCAGAAGCCATGCATGCTGATGTTTTGTTGCAGATCTACGACTCCACCCCCTGAATTTTCCCCAGTCAAAACATATTTTACACTGCAGGACTGTGAGTTGCCAACAGGTCCAGATATTTAGCATGCCAAATATATCACGGGCAATGGCGAGGTGTCAGCGCTTCTCTCAGATTGCATTAACACACACTACGAGATTGTCGCTTACGTGAACCAGCACTGATTTGCCTCCGATTTCAGGCATTTGTCAGCAATTTCCACAAAACTGTTGGTGAGTGAATATCGGGGCTAAATTGGTGCAGTGTAAACCCAGCATTAGTTGTCACAATGAGTGATATTGACCATGGACCATGTAAAACAGCAAACCTCTGGGGAATCAGCTGCAACAAGGGAAATTGGCAGAGTCTGTAATAAAACGTGAATCAACATCGGCTTGACTTTTCAGAGTTCGTAAAAACTCAAGACACATTAAGTTTTATTTTTTGTTTTTACTTACACCGCAATAAAAAGTGTACAACCTATTTACACTAAGTGACTAGAGAATATCCATAATGCACTTTTGGGGTCTTATCAAATTAAATGATGTCAGGGATAATAAAAATGAAAAACAAAATAATAAGCGAAATGCAATCAAATAAGGTGTTTATTCAATATAAAATGAGAACAGTAAACAGGATGTAGATGGTCAGATGTAGTAGAGCAGTGATGATGAAATAACAGGCTTTGGCAGCAAGGAGCAAACTGCAATGGGATGGTGAAAAAGACTGTGTTTCCCATACAGTGATATAACTCGCTGATTAACCACCATAGTAAAGTGAATTGTTGTGGAAACTAACTAGCTAGTCACAATTGTTAGGCCATCTATCTCTCAAATGGACCATTGACACTTTTTCTACAATCTCAATTAGGAGTGTCAATGGTCCATTTGAGAGATAGGTGGCAGTAATGCACTTATAAGTCTGCGATCCGCTGTAAAGCAAGAAGAAGAAGAAGACGTTTCACTCGCCTGCTGTCGAGGACGTGCTCAGGACAGTTCAGACATTGCGGTGCATCAGAGGTAAAAAATTAAATAAATACTGTTCAGTTTCTTGCACAGACCGATCGTTTCGTGTCTTTACACATCAATGTATCGTCACAAGCCGCAGGGTTTAATTTGGTTTTGTTTGTGTGTTTTTTTGACTCTCAAAGCCGTGATTCCCATTCACTTCCATTATAAGACTGACAGACTGCAACGGTTTGAGTTAAAAATCTTTGTTTGTGTTCTACTGAAGAAACAAAGTCACCTACATCTTGGATGCCCTGGGGGTAAGCAGATAAACATCAAATTTTAATTTTTGGGTGAACTATCCCTTTAATGCAGTTTCATCTGTTAATCAACGAGTCATCATTATCTGCATGGTCTGTAAAAATACGTCTTTTGTACAGCACTCTGTCCGCCAAATAGCTCTTCATCAGCCATAGGAAATGTTTATTGTTATGCCTCATTCTGGTCATTTTATAGAAAACCATTTCCGTCTTGTTGGTACATATATTGGTACATCCCTAAGAAAAGTAATTAATTATTTGATAAAAGTGTTAAATTTGCAGATTGTATTGCTGTTCATAATAATAGTAAAAAGGAAAACACAGTAGGCTATACTGTGTATAATTACTGTATATTATTTAATCAAAATGCTGCGTGATACACGTGATTATATAAGGTAAATAGTTTTATAAACATGCAGCGCCATGAATGAGCAAAACATTCGTATGATTTACAACCCATTTAGGCGGGGCTGGGTGTCATGGTTCATGGGTTCACTGACTCATTCTCTCTCTCTGTATGTGTGTGTGTGTGTGTGTGTGTGTGTGTGCGCGCGCGCGCGCGTGTGTGTCTGTATTGGGGCTGATGAGCTGATCAGCGCCAGCTGTGGCTCATCAGCTCTGCTATTTATTACCTGTGCAATCCGTCCTGTGTTGTCAGATCGTTTGTTGTTCCTGGTTGTGTTCGAGTCTTCCTGGTCCTGCTCTTCCTCTCCTGTGGATTCTGTTCCTGTCTCTTGTGGAATTTGTGTCTGGATTTGTCTTGGAGGAACACAGCTGCCCATTTGTGTCCCGCTGCCTAAAGTGACTGTTATCTGCACTAGTGATGCAAAGTCCGATTCATTTCCGCAAACCGGTACTTTTCGGACAGCTCGACTCATTGAACCGATTCAAAAAGCCGATTTATCGGTTCCTGACGTCATCAAGCAATAACGTCTCTACGCATTTCTTTTCTAACAACTCAGTGCCATGTTGTATCAATGAAATAAGTCAATAAGACACAAATTGTGTCAACGCATATTGAAACATTAAAAAATAAAGTTATTTGTGTGAAAGCATATTGCTGATTATTGCCATATAATTCACTTAAGTTAATGGTGTGTGTGGTCACAGTTTCATTCGCAGATCCTCAGATACGATTGACTGACCAATATTGACTAGCCTACAACTTGGATAAGATTCCTAAAAGTTTTGCAGCTACAGCACACATTACAGACATTGATGCAGAAAAGTGGATATGTTCTACATGTCTACAGTATAAAGAATGAATAAACCAGTCTTATAAACTCCTTGATTTCGTTTAAGCAACGTTAAATATAATATGCATGCACAATAAACAGGGTCGGTGCCAGAGAATTTTGAACGCGGGTGCTAGATCATTGACGGGGAGCTGGTCGCAAGAGCACGTTTTTTTGTTGTTGCTACACCATGGCATTAATCAGTGCATGCTGCTGAACTTTTAAACATAGTTTATAGTTATATGGAAACAAAAGTGGTTAACATTCAATCACAACTCACTCATCAGAATCTTCGTAATCCTCGGCAAACTTCGCCACGGCTCATTCGGTTCTTGTTGAGTCCTCGGTAATCCTCGGCAAACTTCGACAGTTCGATTTGTGAACCGGCTCAAAAGAACGATTCGTTCAAGAACCTAACATGACTATTTAGGATTACTAGAAACTTCCAGGCAGGTGTTTTGGAGCTGGTTGGAGCTACACTCAGCTGGACAGTGGTGCTCCAGGACCGGAGTTTGACACTTGTGGCCTACATGAAGAATACAAATGAAACCTCTGGAACATGCAACATTTGAAATGAAACGCGAAACGCAACCAAATGGCATGGGAGGGCAGTAATGCATCAGAGAGAAAGGATGGGCCTGGGTCGCTGCTCGCTGCTCTGCTACAGTGGAGGATGAATCACAACAACTCACCACCTGGTTGCCGGCAATAGAGCAAAATGAACTGATTCAAGCTCAAATGATTATCCAGTAATCTCTCAAATGAGACAAGGGAGGGAGCAGTTTTACTGGGCATACATGAAAACTGAAGTGGAGGAGTATATGACCAAAAAGTGTATAAAACAGAAGAAACCTACCTTACACATCCGAGTATTGCCACACACTCATCCATGGAGCTGGTATGCATTGACTACCTGCACCTGGAGCCAAGCAGCAGAGAATGTGAATATATCCTGGTGGTCATGGACCACTTCACAAGGTTCGCCCAAGCTTACCCGACCAAGAACAAGTCGGGGCGGACTGCAGCAGAGCGCCTGTTCCAAGATTACATTCCGCACTTTGGATATCCGGAAAAATTACATCACGACCAGGGCCGTGAGTTTGAAAACTAACTCTTCCGCACTCTCCAACAGTTCGCTCGAATTGGCCACTCTCGACCGTCGCCATACCACCCCCAAGGCAACCCAGTCGAGAGGTACAATCGGACCCTATTACACATGTTAAGAACACTGGCGGACAAGGAAC
>NW_015547713.1:869551-873687 GCF_001515605.1 Sinocyclocheilus anshuiensis
CATTCATTGCCAAAGAAGCTGGCTGTTCACAGAGTGCTGTATCCAAGCATGTTAACAGAAAGTTGAGTGGAAGGAAAAAGTGTGTAAGAAAAAGATGCACAACCAACCGAGAGAACCGCAGCCTTATGAGGATTGTCAAGCAAAATCGATTCAAGAATTTGAGTGAACTTCACAAGGAATGGACTGAGGCTGGGGTCAAGGCATCAAGAGCCACCACACACAGACGTGTCAAGGAATTTGCCATTTTACATATTGCATTGCCATTTTGCAAATTACATTTCAAAATGAATTTTGCTACCCATATGCTTCCATATATTTCTGGCTAATCTCATGATTTCTGACTAAAAGGAGACTTTTTTTTTTTTTTTAAATATACAGTGCATTCCGAAAGTATTCAGACCCCCTTCACTTTTTTCAATTTTGTTATGATGCAGCCTGATACTACGATTGTTTAAATTAATTTTTTTCTCATTAATCTACACTCTGTACTTCATAATGACAAAGTAAAAAAACAGAATTTTAGAAATGTCTGTAAAATATATCCACATAATATATGTATGAAATATCACATTTATATAAGTAACAACACTTGAAAAACTCAGGTTCCTCCCATTTCTCTTGGTCATTGCTGAGATGTTTCTACACCTTGATTGGAGTCCACCTGTGGTAAATTAAATTGATTGGACATGATTTGCGAAGGCACACACCTCTCTATAAAAGGCCTCACAGCTGACAATGCATATCAGAGTGAAAACCAAGCAATTAGGTCAAAGGAACTGCCTGCAGAGCTCAGAGACAGGGTTGTATCGAGGCACGGCTATGGGGAAGCATACAAAAAATTTCTGCTGCACTGAAGGTTCAAAAGAGCACAGTGGCTTCCTTAATTCTCAAATAGAAGTTTGGCACCACCAGGACTCTTCCAAGAGCTGGTTGCCCAGTCAAACTGAGCAATTGATGGAGAAGGTAGTGATGCAAAGTCCGATTCATTTCCGTGAACCGGTTCTTTTTGGACAGCTCGACTCATTGAACCGGTTCAAAAAGCAGATTCATCAGATTCAATGAAAAATTCAAGTAAGTCATTTGTGTCAACGCATATTGAAACATTAAAAAATAAAGTTATTTGTGTGAAAGCATATTGCTGATTATTGCCATATAATTCACTTAAGTTAATGGTGTGTGTGGTCACAGTTTCATTCGCAGATCCTCAGATACGATTGACTGACCAATATTGACTAGCCTACAACTTGGATAAGATTCCTAAAAGTTTTGCAGCTACAGCACACATTACAGACATTGATGCAGAAAAGTGGATATGTTCTACATGTCTACAGTATAAAGAATGAATAAACCAGTCTTATAAACTCCTTGATTTCGTTTAAGCAACGTTAAATATAATATGCATGCACAATAAACAGGGTCGGTGCCAGAGAATTTTGAACGCGGGTGCTAGATCATTGACGGGGAGCTGGTCGCAAGAGCACGTTTTTTTGTTGTTGCTACACCATGGCATTAATCAGTGCATGCTGCTGAACTTTTAAACATAGTTTATAGTTATATGGAAACAAAAGTGGTTAACATTCAATCACAACTCACTCATCAGAATCTTCGTAATCCTCGGCAAACTTCGCCACGGCTCATTCGGTTCTTGTTGAGTCCTCGGTAATCCTCGGCAAACTTCGACAGTTCGATTTGTGAACCGGCTCAAAAGAACGATTCGTTCAAGAACCTAACATGACTATTTAGGATTACTAGAAACTTCCAGGCAGGTGTTTTGGAGCTGGTTGGAGCTACACTCAGCTGGACAGTGGTGCTCCAGGACCGGAGTTTGACACTTGTGGCCTACATGAAGAATACAAATGAAACCTCTGGAACATGCAACATTTGAAATGAAACGCAACATCGGGGCAAATGGCATGGGAGGGCAGTAATGCATCAGAGAGAAAGGATGGGCCTGGGTCGCTGCTCTGTATACGTCTACAGTGGAGGATGAATCACAACAACTCACCACCTGGTTGCCGGCAATAGAGCAAAATGAACTGATTCAAGCTCAAATGATTATCCAGTAATCTCTCAAATGAGACAAGGGAGGGAGCAGTTTTACTGGGCATACATGAAAACTGAAGTGGAGGAGTATATGACCAAAAAGTGTATAAAACAGAAGAAACCTACCTTACACATCCGAGTATTGCCACACACTCATCCATGGAGCTGGTATGCATTGACTACCTGCACCTGGAGCCAAGCAGCAGAGAATGTGAATATATCCTGGTGGTCATGGACCACTTCACAAGGTTCGCCCAAGCTTACCCGACCAAGAACAAGTCGGGGCGGACTGCAGCTGAACGCTTATTCTAAGATTGCATTCCACGCTTTGGATATCCGGCAAAATTACATCACGGCCAGGGCCATGAGTTTGAAAATGAACTCTTCTGCACCCTCCAACAGTTCACTGGAATTGGCCACTCTTGAATATCGCCATACTACCCCCAAGGCAACCCAGTCGAGAGCTTCAATTGGGCCCTGTTACAAATGTTAAGGATACTGGCAGACAAAGAAAAGGAATGGTGGAAAGATCACTTACCTCAAATTGTGCATGCTAACAACTACACATGGCATGAGTCAACAGGATACTCAAGCTTTTTCCTGTTGTACGGGCGGCATCCTCGCCTTCCAGTAGACCTGATCTTTGGCATACATTGGTTATACAGTATTGCTATTGAAAAAAACAAGATGGCGCCAGTGCACCCGGCTTGCCGTCTCTCTGTCTCTTGTTTGTCTCAATTTGGTGTACCTGTGGTACCTGTTCGTCTGACATCTGTGCTGTACGTTTTATGCATGATTTTGCACTGGTTCCATGCAGTCTCAGTGCTCACCTACGATTGCCAAGCTTTGCTTAATATCAAAAGTTGTATGGGAGTTTACCGTGGATTGTGCCCCGTTCTGCATTCTCATTCTCAATCCTCGTTCAACCAACCCGCGCTGGAGTGCGCTCGCCGGTTACCGTGCTGTGTTCCTCTCTTAAGAAAGCGCCGCAGGAAGAGAGGTAATCGTGGTGGTGTTCGGGTGAGAATCAGAAGGGCAATTGCGTCTTCCATGCAGTCTTCGATGGAGTTTCCTCTGGATAGTATAAGCTTGGAGGGTCTTCACCTGTCGCGACGTTCATGGGATTATATTTTTCATCTCCCGGTTTCCCCGGATATTCACTCATCTATTTTTTCTGCTCCTCCGCATTTACGGATTCGTCAAAGAGGAGTGAACTGTTCAAATCTCTGCCAACTGAACTTTGTTCAACATCTGGATCTGAACTTGTAATCACAGCCTCCTTTGAATATGGCCTTAGTGAACGCTAGGTCTGTATGCAATAAAACTTTCATTCTACATGACTTTTTTACCCGTTGGGATCTGGACATTTTGTTCTTGACTGAGACTTGGGCCGGTGCTGGTGAGTTGTCAGTTTTTGAAGAACTTTGCCCACCGAACTGCTGTTTTATTCATTACCATTTTTAAATCGAGGTTGAAAACGTATAATTTCTCCTTAGCTTTTTAATTTAATTTCATTGTTGTGTTATTGTCTGTCTTTTTTTAATTATTTTCTGTGTTTCCTTTTCTCTTTTAATTTTATTTTACATTGATAAGCACTTTGGATAGCTTTGCTATGTTGAAATGTGCTATATAAATTAAATTTACTTACTTTATTTCCTCATGCAGTGCCAACATACAAATTTAATGACTGCATATTTATTTGCATGGACAGAATGAAAAAAAAACTCTTATTTTGTTATTCTGGGGAGTTGTGATCAGAATAGCATACAGCGCATATCTCCTCACATCAGCAGATGTGAAGGACTAGACGTGACTCTCCTGTTCTTTTCACTTTATCCTGTTTTACAGGTTACAGCAATCTGATCTATTGAGCTGGGGCCTGCAAAAAAAACTTTGTATTTCAAAAAAAGGGAATTGCTTTTTGAAATATCATACTCCATAAATCAGAGAATACATCAACATTCCAACATACATTCACTACACTAACAGTGATGTGGGTAGTTTCAGTCATAATTCTTATCAGAATCAGAATGAGCTTTATTCGCCAAGTGTGCACAAACACACAAGGAATTTGTTGTGGTTTTCAGGAACTC
>NW_015547713.1:873817-883369 GCF_001515605.1 Sinocyclocheilus anshuiensis
AGCAAATGGCTGCAATATAACAAAGAGTGAAAAATTGAAGGGGGTCTGAATACTTTCCGTACCCACTGTACATCCAAACATGCATACATATATAACACAAGAGAACGAAGAACGTAGAACATTTAAATAAGTAAAGATTTATAAAAATAAAAATAATACTAATAAATAAAAAAGTAACTTACATTAGATCTAATGGTTTATGTACAGATGTGTGCATCATGTACTGTATATACAGCTGTATGAAGAAAAATGTGTACTTACATATTGCCTAACGCCACAAGAGCACTGAATTATAATTTATAACAAAATCAGAATCAGAATCAGAATCAGAATGAGCTTTATTGCCAGGCAGGTTGTAAATTGGTGTGTTAGTTATTTAAGTTGGAGATGGCCTGGGTTAAAAAATGTTTTTATGCCTAGATGTTCTAGTGCACAGAGAGAGCGTCTGCCAGAGGGTAGAAGTGCAAACAGGTTGTGGCCTGGGTGAGAGGGGTCTGTGATGATGTTACCTGCCCGTTTCTTCATTCTGGAGATGTACAAGTCCTGAAGGTTGGGCATGTTCACACAAATTATCCTCCCAGCTGTCCTAACAGTCCGTGGCAGTATTCTTAATCTGATTTGCTGGCTGACCCAAACCAGCTCGTTATAGAAGAGAACAGAACTGGTGCGGTCACAGGTTATTGTGATAACAATAATTCAGCCTCCCTTCTCTATGCAGATTTGTCACCGTCCTGAATGAGGCAGATGAGTGTAGTGTCATCTGCAACCTTCAGGAGCTTGATAGAGGGGTCCTTTGAAGTGCAGTAATTTGTGCAGAGGGAGAAGAAAAGTGTGGAGAGAACGCAACCCTGTGGAGCACCAGTACTGATTGTACAGGTGTTAGAAATTAATTTTCCCAGCCTCACTAGCTGCTGTCTGTCTGTCAGGAAGTTGATGATCCACTAACAAATGGTGAGACACCATCTGGGCCTTTGGCTTTCCTTATCTTCTGTTTTCTGAAGACTCTGCAAAACTAGAGGTATTTCGTATTGCATGGCGGGAAAGTACTTCTACTTATAGAAAAGCTCTAAAAACTGCTAGATCTACTTACTTTTCGTCTCTCTTAGAAGAGAACAAACACAACCCCAGGCATTTATTTAATACAGTAGCTAAATGAACGAAAAATAAAGCATCAACAGATGCAGAGATTTCCTAACAGCACAGCAGTAATGACTTTATGAACTTCTTTACTTCCAAGATCGATACTATTAGAGATAAAATTATAACCATGCAGCTGTGAGCCACAGTATCGCATCAGATAACACACTATAGATCCCCCAAGGAACAATTCCACTCATTCCCTGCTATAGGACAGGAAGAATTGTATAAACTTGTCAAATCATCCAAACCTACAGCATGTATGTTAGACCCTATTCCATTTATGCTACTAAAAGAGGTGCTTCCAGAAGTCATAGATCCTCTTCTGAATATTATTAATTCATCAATATCTTTAGGATATGTCCCTAAAACCTTCAAATTGGCTGTTATTAAGCCTCTCCTTAAAAAAAACACAACTTGATCCTATTGAATTAGTTAATTACAGACCGACCTCAAATCTCCCTTTTCTGTGAAAAATACTAGAAAAGGCAGTATCCTCTTATGTTCCTTTTTGGAGAGAAATGGTATCTCTGAGGATTTCCAGTCAGGATTTAGACCATATCATAGTACTGAGACTGCTCTCATCAGAGTTACAAATGACCTGCTCTTATCATCTGATTGTGGTTGCAGGTCATTTGTAACTCTGAGAGAATTTCCAATCGTGGTTGTATTTCTCTATTAGTGCTACTGGATCTTAGCGCTGCGTTTGACACTATCGACCACAACATCCTTTTGAGTAGACTACAAAATGATGCTGGCATTAGTGGAATTGCATTGTCATGGTTCAAATCTTACTTACCTGACGTCATCAATTCGTAGCAGTAAATGATGAGATATCATATCGATCACAAGTACAGTATGGAGTGCCTCAAGGCTCAATACTAGTACCGTTTCTTTTCACACTTTACATGTTACCCTTGGGAGATATCATCAAGAAACTTTTTAACGGTGTTAGCTTTCACTGTTATGCTGATGATACTCAGCTCTATATTTCTTCGCGGCCCGATGAAACATACAAATTTGCAAAACTAACAGAATGCATAGTTGATATAAAAAACTGGATGACTAGTAATATCCTACTGCTAAATTCTGAAAAAAAACAGAGGTGTTAATTTTTGGACCAAAAACCTCAGCATGTAATAACCTAAAACACTGTCTAACACTTGATGGCTGCTCTGTTAATTCCTCATCATCAGTTACGAACCTAGGTGTGCTATTTGATAGCAATCTTTCCTTTGAAAACCATGTTTCTAGCATTTGTAAAACTGCATTTTTCCATCTTAAAAATATATCTAAATTATGACCTGTGCTCTCGATGTCAAATGCAGAAACGTTAATTCATGTGTTCATGACCTCAAGGTTAGATTATTGTAATGCTTTATTGGGTGGTTGCTCTGTGCGCTTAATAAACAAACTCCAGCTGGTCCAAAATGCAGCAGCTAGAGTTCTTACTAGAACCAGAAAGTACGACCATATTAGCCCGGTTCTGTCTACTCTGCACTGGCTCCCTATTGAACAACGAATACATTTTAAAATCTTACTAATTACTTATTAAGCCCTGAATGGTTTAGCTCCTCAGTACTTGAGCGAGCTCATATCGCATTATAGTACTTCACATCCGCTGCGATCTCAAAACTCTGGCCTTTTGATAATACCTGGCATCTATGCTAATATTAGTCTCTTTCATTCTTATTCCGAGGTCAACGTAGCCACCCAGATCCAGTCCGTATCCAGTCCAGATTGTTGATCAGCACCTAGAGACGACCTCTACAGCCCTGAATGTCAGTGGAGACCACGTCAACTAGATGCGCCCTATAGACAGATCCCTTGCTAAAACCTCGCCACCTCGACGACACATCAGCACAAGACCACGGGAACCAGAAAACACCTCTGCACCTGTGTTGCAGCCTGGAATTAAACCATGCCATGCTGTTTTCGTCTGGCCAGAGGAGAACTGGCACCACGACTGAGCCTGGTTTCTCCCATGGTTTTTTCTCCATTTCTGTCACCGATGGAGTTTTGGTTCCTTGCCACTGTCGCATTTGGCTTGCTTAGTTGCGGACGCTTGCCTGACTGGTTGCACAGACACAATTGGAAAATAAATAAAAAATACATTTTCAGCCAATCAGAGTGAGGGGCGGAAATAAAGGGGGAAAAAAGAATCTGCTGTTGCGTTAGACGGGGCTGATGCAACTTTTCTGCCAAAACCTAAGAACTGGACACAAGAAAATGCACAGTATTGTATAAAGCGCTATACAAATAAAGGTGACTTGACATCTTCTTCACAGATCTTGAGTGGAGGTTGAGAAGCAGTAGGGGGAGGTAGTGGGTACGGGTTGTTAGTGTTTGTGTGGAGAGACAGTCAGAGCGGGTGTGAGGTGTGAGACCAGGATTTTCAAACCTGCAGTAGAATTCATTCAGTTCTTCAGCCAGTTGTTGATTCACCTCAGTGCTGGGGGATGGCATCTTGTAGCTGGTGATGGCTTTCAGGCCTTTCCACACTGACTCAGGGTCTCTGGCTGCAAACAGTTTTTTCAGCTTTTCAGAGTAACTTCTCTTAGCCATCCTCTTTGAAGCCCGTTAGATGTAACGCGCTGTCTGGAATGACTGCATTTAACCAGGTTTCCATAAAGCAAAGAGCAGTGGAGTTTGAGAAGTCTTTCTTTGAGCATGTAAGGAGTAATAGTTTGTCTGTTTTGTTGACAAGGGAGTGAAGATTCGCCAGATGAATACTCAGCAGCAGGGTCCAAAACGCGCGTTGTCGGAATTTCACCAGTGCACCAGCATGCTTCCCTAGTTGTGTGTCTTGGAGTGCTTGTACAGAATCGCGGCTCCTCCAACTAGAATATCAAGTAAAAAGTCTGAATACTCACCACTCGGCAAAAGGTTGTTTGATTTGCTGTGTCTGATGTCTAGGAGTTTGTCTGTAGTAAAACCATTCAGTAAAAGGTTATTTAAAATGGGACAAACAAACAAAAACGGTAAAAGTACTGAAGACCTCCAAACCGAGATAACCATTCATGGCGCCATCTTGTGTGAACATTATGTTGACTTTGGTATTTTCTATGAGATTTACTTATTGTTATGATTTTATTTCACATGTACAGCATTCTGATCTCCACTGCAGTGGACACATATTTTTAAAATAAAAACTTTTTTTCAGCTCATTGCCTTCCAACCAATTGGGGAAGTAATAATAAAAGTAATTGGGAAACATTTTTTTCTGGTAGTCAGGAGGTTAATTAAACACACCTGAACAAGCTAACAAGCTCGTAAAGAGTAGGGGTGTAACCCCGGTGTTCTGGCCAAATTGCACCCCTGGCCTTTGTCAATCATGGCCTCCTAATAATCCCCAGCCACTTCATTGGCTCTATGACTCACTCTCCTCTCCACCTGTAGCTGGTGTGTGGTGAGCGCACTGGCACTTTTGTCCTGTGGCTGCTGTCGCATCATCCAAGTGGATGCTGCACACTGGTGTTGGTTGAGGAGAGACTCCCCCACATGATTGTAAAGCGCTTTGGGTGTACAACAATACACAAGAAAGCGCTATATAAATGCATCATTCATTCATTCATTCTAATCAATGTCTGCAGACTCACTAGAAACTTCCTGGCAAGTGTGTTAAAGCTGGATAAGAAAAGCTAAACTCTGCATTGGCCCTCCAAGAGCGGGATTGGACACCTCTGTCCTACACCATACACACGTCAAAGAGAGCTACCTTTCTCTGTTTACTTTTACGGTTTGCTTTTGGAGGCAAAGATGCTAAATTTGCGATGTTCCATACATACCTGGCTCTGGCTTCTCGCACCTTTACGAAATATATAGGTGCGGTTCTCATGCCACTGTGACTGCAGGGCATTCATATTCAGAGTGACGTGTGCATGTCAGCTGGCCCTGTTGCCATAGAGATTAATTTTCTGCAGTCCATTGTTCCTTTGGGGCAGGTTTGCTGTTGCAAAGTTATTATGACTAATGCCTCATTCCTGGGTTGGGGCTTTGTCTGTGAGGGCCACCTGATATCTGGTCATTGGTTGAATTACCACTATACTGTATGTGGCACATAAATCGTCGGAAAATGAAGGCAGTGTTCTTGGAACTCAAGTTTTTTTTTTCTTTCTCCCAGACAATCAGGATATGCATGTTCTGATCAGAATAGACAAGAAGACTATGGTATCTTATGTGAACAGTCAATGAGAAGTTGGCAGCCCATGTTACCATTTGCATGTTGCACGCTTCTTTGGGCTTTGTTCACTGTGAGCCATTCATGTCAACACACGGGAGGATCACCTGTCCAGGCAGGATCTTTTGCTAGGAGAGTAGGAGACCGACTGAACCCTCAGACTGTGAAGCAATTTTGGAGTGAAGGTGGACCTGTTTATATTGAGTGAAATATTGTATTATCCCCTTTGATTTTCCCTGTTGTCACCGGTGTCCCTGTGCATTAGAGCTCCATCTACAGTTTGACTACGACATGTTCTGGTTGAGGGTATACCTGTTGTTTGCATGCTGTGGTGGTATATGATTCCCATTGCATTATGAAGCAATGTTGAGTTCCTACGAAAGGGAACATCTAGGTTACTGGTGTAACCCATGTTCCCTGAGTAGGAATGAGACTCTGAGTAGCTGGCCATGCTCTATGTTGCTGCATAAGTTTGTGACCTTTTGCTGGAAATCTGGTGAGATGGCACTAAGCATACCTATATAGGAGCTGTGACGCAGCCCTTTGTGGGTATAGTTTTTGCACCATCCGCCAATTAATTGGTGTGATTCTATAGAGCTTCAGACCACCTAGACCATATTTGTACCAACGAAGGATACGCATTCTGAATCTACCAATCCCTGTAAAATAAAGTCACATTCAAATGTTGTATTTGAAGAGTCCTACTTGCTTTTCTGAAATTACATAGCCTACACCAGGGGTGTCAAATTCAGTTTCTGGTGGGCCACTGTCCTGCAGAGTTGAGCTTCAACTTTAATTAAACACACCTGAACCAGCTAATCAAGGTCTTTATAGGATTACTAGAAACTTCCAGGCAGGTGTTTTGGAGCTGGTTGGAGCTACACTCAGCTGGACAGAGGGCCACTGTCCTGCAGAGTTTAGCTTCAACCCTAATTAAGCACACCTGAACCAGCTAATCAAGTTCTTTAGGATTCGTGATACAAAATCTGATTAATTTCCGCGAACCGGTACTTTTCGGACAGATCGGCTCACTGAACCGGTTCAAAAAGCCGATTCATCGGTACCTGACGTCATCAAGCAATAATGTCTCTACGCATTTCTTTTCTAACAACTCAGTGCCATGTTGTATCAATGAAAAATTCAAATAAGTAATTTGGGTCAACGCATATGGAAACATTCAAAAATAAAGTTATTTGTGTGAAAGCATATTGCTGATTATTGCCATATAATTCACTTAAGTTAATGGTGTTTGTGGTCACAGTTTCATTCGCGGATCCTCAGATACGACTGACTGACCAATATTGACTAGCCTACAACTTGGATAAGATTCCTAAAAGTTTCGCAGCTACAGCACACATTACAGACATTGATGCACAAACGTGGATATGTTCTACATGTCTACAGTATAAAGAATGAATAAGGAGTCTTATAAACTCCTTGATTTCGCTTAAGCAACTTTAAATATAATATGCATGCACAATAAACTATTCACAACTCACTCATCAGAATCTTTGTAATCCTCGGCAAACTTCGCCACGGCTCATTCGGTTCTTGTTGAGTCCTCGGTAATCCTCTGCAAACTTCGACAGTTGGTTGAACCGGCTCATTCGGTTCTTTTTGAGTTGGACGTGCTACTTCGGCTGTGCGCCTTGCATCGGAACTAAAGTTTGATTCAGTTTGATTTGTGAACCGGCTCAACCGGTTACTTCCTGAGAACCGGCTCAAAAGAACGATTCGTTCAAGAACCTAACATCACTAATCTGCACATGCTTTATTTGACTCTTGCTGTCTCCCTTGCTTGGACTATTCTTAATAAACTGTTATATTTCACAGTTGCTACTGAATCCTCCTTAGTGTTCGTGACACTGGGAGCAGGTGAATTTTTTGTGTACCAACTAACTTTTGTAAAATACGAACACTTTCATGAATCCCAAAATTTACATGAGATCAGCTTGTGACACTGTCACACAGGACACATGTTTTAACCTGCTCAATATATTATAATGATTTTATGTATATTTGAGTTTAATAGGTTTTCATGTTGTTTTAGCCATTTTATTCCTCTTAACCATTTTAATGTATGTCTTTAAGTGACTCTGGGTCTGCCTGTCATGTGACACATCACATGAAAGGAAATAGGATATGAACCGTATAAAGATAGGGTGACCAGACGTGCCATTTTCCCAGGACGCGTCCTTGCCAGGATTTGTTTTGGCTTTGTTTTTTCCTGTTTTCATGCTTGCTGAAGGTAATGATCGAAAAGTAGTTTGACCAATAACATGCAGGCATTGTACATAATGGACCAATCATGGTGTGTGTGAGAAGGTGGGATCTACAGTCAAAGCGATGCAATTACGCATACATAGGATGTGTGTTCGACTTAAAAGCAACATGTCAAACACTGATCGACTCAGATCGATCAGTGTTTGACATCAAAGTACCTCGAAAGCATTTTGAAAGCATAAGGAACCGTCTGTATGGTATTTTGATGTCATACACCGATCGGCCTGCACACGCGAACAAAGCCAAAACCTAGATATTTTAGCCAATATAGAAATCCTGGCCAGGACGCGTCCTGGGAAAATGGCATGTATGGTCACCCTATATAAAGGAGGCAGCATGGCAAGCAAACAGCCCTCATTTACAAATGTGCTGGTGAGCACCATTTCTGGACTGTGGAGTTTTATTCTGACTTTCCTTTCCAGATACAAGCACTTGGAACATCACTTGGATTGTATATACACTGTTGGACACTTTTGGGACATTCACTTTGGGACTAGCAACACACTGAATTTCTTAAGGACTGTTTTAGGGTTTTAGGCCCAAGTTATTATAGTTTTATTGTGTTGTTTTAAGTCTATTGTGAATATTGTAAATACATATTTGAATTTCACTTTTAAATTGTTGTGTGTCTCATCTTTTTAAACACTCCAATATCTCACACAGTATAATCTGACCCCATTTTAACAATCGTAACATCATCCAATAAGGCCGATCGTTACAAGCTTTATGAACGATTTACACAAAAATTCATTCTGCTTGTGTTTCATGAATGAGGTCCAGTATAGAACATACTCTTTTTGCGGTCGCAAAGTAATTATTTATTCAAAAAAGTACCTAGACAAGGGAGTATGTGATTTCGGACACATCCAAATTGTGTATGTTACAGCTCTCTTTCCATCAATTTCTGAATTTGGTCACTCATTTTTGTTGACTTCTTTCTCATGTAGTGGACTATATAATCCACTATACTGTATGGGATCCACTAGGGAATAGTGAATCAGTGGATGGGGGCTATTCAGACATAGCTAAGTTACATAAATTACAAATTTTGGGTCTGGCATTTGGTACGTTGAATTCAGGGATCATAGTTATGACTATGCCACAGCAATTTTTTTTTAAATATCTTCACTTCCCTGTGTTTCACTGGAAAGACAACAAACTTTATTGGGACAAGTATAGTTCAACAAGGAACTGATTTTACTTAATGTACTAGTTACAAAATTAGTTACAATGTGGAAAAACATGAACCCCTTATGTATCAGAGAAAGTTACAGACTGGGGTGGAATGCATTTTTCTTAAGAAAATGGGCAACATTGTTTCAGATAAGTTTCTGAAGTCTAAATCTAAATACAAATTGGTATAGTATATACTCAATATAATAAAATATAATGGGTAAAACTAAGATCTGAAAAAAAGAAAACATTTGTACTATAAGAAAATCGTCTCGGTTACGTATGGTAACCCTCATTCCCTGAAGGAGGGAACGGAGACGTCACGTCGGATGAGACCAATCTACTTCGAGTGTAAACTAAACGAGCCAATGCACATTGGCATGCGATTATTGCATCCAGCTGCCGCTGATCACAGCGTGAGTATAAGTAGGCAGAAGATGCAGCGCATATTCAGGTTTTCGCTGAGGAGCCAAGCCAGTGACCTGGCCGCTCAGCGGTGGTACAGGACGTGACGTCTCCGTTCCCTCCTTCAGGGAACGAGGGTTACCATACGTAACCGAGACGTTCCCTTTCAGTCGGTCACTCCCGACGTCACGTCGGATGACTGACTAATTCGGATCCCTAACAAAGGGCCACAGGTACTGCCCCTTCCAGTGTCCCGTGGAAGCCACCTGTGCCCCTACTTTTTGGCGTAGGCCAGGGCTTACCACAAGAGGACCAGCTACTGCTGCTATGGCACTACCCAATGAGTAAGACTGGATAACACTGGGAAACGTACC
>NW_015547713.1:883913-884275 GCF_001515605.1 Sinocyclocheilus anshuiensis
TGCGGAAGCTCCAACCTTCCCGAAGGAGGTTTCGGAAGCAAATACACATATGAACATTCCTTAGGTGCATATGGGAGATTGGAGGTGATTGTGACCCTCCTGGAATGGCAGAAGTCTGCCGGGGAAACACGGGCTCGAGGCTGTACCGTGGACTTTACACATATGGGATCCACTTAGGTCTTACATATGGAACCCAGCCTTCTACCGGTTCTCGAGGATTCAACGAGTGAAGGCCTGGCACCGGACGCTCCGCCACGTCTGGCTGCCAAGGGGACGGAGGAGCTCAACAGGGTCTACTATATGGACTCTCTGGAGTGGTTTTAGCAAGCCGACCCGAAGCCGGGGCCACTCAGTGCTTCTAC
>NW_015547713.1:884610-885986 GCF_001515605.1 Sinocyclocheilus anshuiensis
CTATACGGACTCTCTGGAGCAGTTTTAGCAAGCCGACCCAGAGACGGGTCCACTCAGTGCTTCTACCCATTTGAGGTGAGAACACAGGAGGATACCGGCTCCACACGAAGGCTATAGAATCTAGCGAACGTGTTAGGGGTCGCCCAGCCCACAGCTCTACAGATATCTGCCAGCGAGGCGCCACGTGCCAGCACCCAGGAGGATGCAACACTTCTAGTTAAGTGAGCTCGCAACCTGAACGGATCTGCCTCCTCCGGGGGCGGCGCTTGCAGGCTCACCACCTGATCTCTGAAGGGAGTAGTGGGAACCTTGGGCACATAGCCGGGCCGGGGCCTCAGAGTTACCTGGGAGTCTGCCGGCCCTAACTCTAGGCACGAATCATCGACCGAAAATGCATGCAGGTCCCCTACCCTCTTGATGGAGGCCAGTGTAAGCAGGAGTAGAGTTTTCACACAGTCGCAGTGTTGTCCATGCGGACTAGTACATGCTCGCCTCGTAAGTGCCCTTTGAGACGAATCAAGGCAAGGTGTACTTCCAGCAACTCGAGGCAGTTGATGTGACAGTGCAGTTGGGGTCCCATCCAAACCCCTGACACTGCAAGCCCGTTGTACGTGGTCCCCCAGCCGGTGGTTGAGGCATCCGTGTGAACCACAGCATGCCTGGAGACCTGTTCTAGGGGAACTCCCTCGGGACTCGGCCATGGAACCAGTGCTGAAGCGGTCTCATATGAAGCAGCCCCAGCGGCATGAGTAGCTGCCATATGCCCCAGGAGCCTCTGAAATTGTTTCAGTGGGACCGCCATCCTGCTCTTGAATGTATTCAAGCAGTTCAACACCGACTGAGCACGTTCCTGCGTGAGGCGTGCTGTCTGTTCGACCGAGTCCAACTCCATACCGAGAAAAGAGATCCTCTGCATTGAGGAGAGTTTGCTCTTTTCCCGAAGGCCCAACTGGCTGAGGTGCGAGAGCACCAAGTCCCTGTGTTCGCACAACTGATCCTACTGATCCTCAAAGGATGCCTCCGCAACTTACGTGAAGACCCGGGGCGACAGGGACAGCCCGGAGGGCAGGACCTCGTACTGATATGCTCGTTCTTCGGACACGAACCGCAGCAATGGTTTGTGGTGCGGAAGGGTCGACAAATGAAGTACTCATCCTTCAGGTCAATCGCTGCAAACCAAATCTCGGGGACAGATGCACCTGTCCTGTGTCAACGTCTTGAACGCTAACCAGTGAAGGACCCGGTTCAAGACATGCAGGTCCAAGATTGGTCGTAACCCACCGCCTTTCTTGGGTACAATGAAGTACGGGCTGTAAAACCCCGACCTCATATCGGCTGGAGGGACCGGCTCTATCGCATCCTTCGCCAGTAGGACT
>NW_015547713.1:886062-896350 GCF_001515605.1 Sinocyclocheilus anshuiensis
CTCTGGGTCGCCCGTCTCAGGGCCTCTTGCTCTTTCGCTTGCCACCAGGTTTGGCGGGGGCCTGGACGGGCGGAGCGGCTGCCCTGCGACCGGCTCCACGGCGCAGCTTTGCTGGAGGCTGCGGGAGCGGGGCGGTGGCAGGGGGCCGCCCTCGGCGACAGCAGCAGCTGCACGCCGGGGCAGGATGTACCTGATGGCCTCAGTCTGCTTTGGGCAGCGGAGAACTGCTGGGCAAAGTTCTCCACCGTGTCGCCGAAAAGGCCGGTCTGGGACACGAAGGCGTTCAAGAATTGTATCTTGTCCGTCTTGCGCATGTCGGCCAGACACAGCCAGAAATGGCACCCCTGGACCCCCATAGTGGACATCGCACAAGGCGGAGGCAGCTTCTCCACAGGCCGTATAAGCATCGCTGGCCAGTCGAGTACCTACTCTATAGCAAGACCCACATCGTCTTTACAAAGAGGTAACGTCAAGTTTGCCACGCAACGTCGTCTTTAAAAAGACGCACCCGTAATTGCTCTTTTAGAGAAAAAGCGCTTTTAGCGTGCTGAGGCACACAGGGGAGATGGCCGCCTGTAACACAAACAGGGGGTAGTGCAGCCTGCTCAAAGAGCGCGCTGAACTCGTTCAGTCTTCTTCTCTCCAGCTAGCTTTATTTATTTTTTATTTTTTTCTCTTTTGTTATTTTTATCATGAATAACAATCCTCGTTTCTGCTACTTTCATGTGTGGACATAAATGAACACAAAGCACAATAGCCTTCAAGTAAATAAAAGTAAAACAAGTGACGAAAGAGTCAGCTGCAATTACCACAAGAATGTTGTCCTCTTGCAATCTTTAAACATGTTGGAAAAACAAAACAAAACAAAGAACATACCATTCCATCTGTTGTCATCCAACCCTTTGTTAAATGAGGAAGCTGTGATTATGAGAACAAAAGTTGTATTCATTGATTGCAATGCAGTGGTTACAAAAACATAGTTCGGATTGTGGCCATGAAACTTGAACATGAACATCACCTTCAACCCAGCCCCGCTAAGACAGAATGCCTGTCAGTCAACCACAACATCACGGGATTCTACAACACTAATGCCAACCAGGAAATCAAGAAACCTGGAAGTAGAGTCTGATAAGCAGTTGAGCTTTATTAGTCACATCTCAGCAATGGCCAGATCATACAGGTTTGTGTTTTTCAACTTTAGACCTTCACCCTCTCTGTTTCTCTGCGGTACAAGAAGCCGCCAACATCTACCCAACCATTATAACTCCCAATAACCTGCTGAAGACATACCAATTACACAAGCACTAACATAAATGACCTTGAACAAAGACACTTTTTAACGATTTATTTATTTATTGCATTAAGTGTTCTTTGGACAAAAAAACAATATATAAGGAAAAAACGCTGAACATACAGAAGGTTATCAATGCAAATGACTTAAAACACTCAAACACAATACACAACGCGACAATATGAGTTATATAAAATAATGATCTAAATCTGCTATCTAACAGTTTCACCACTCTTGTATTTCCTCATTCATTTAATGGGGTGAGAGCATTCCCCGAATGGTTCTGTGGGAGTTGAGTTCCGTTTAAAAGATGCGCAGGGAGGAAGTTTTCACAAATTTTTCAAGGGTGTGAAGGTGAACATATCTACTGGTAAAGACACATTTACAGGTAAATAAAAAGAAGCATCTTTTGTAAAGTTTATGATTTGAACTACAGTTTGTGTGAATTTTATTTAATGTGATTTATTTTATTTGTATTTTGATGTTAATTTAATTCATTAATTGAATCCAATAAATTATTTTATTATTATTAATAAATTATTTAAACTGCTTGTTTCAAATAGAATCCAAAATCTATGACTACCAGTGGCTGTATTGTATTGTAAATTGTATTTTTATATTTTATATATTAATATACAAATGCATGTACAGTTAATTATAATTAATATATAAAGAATAATATATAAAAACTGATTTATCAGCATAACCATGTGAGTGAAATATTGAAGAGAGATTACTACCAAGAAAGAGTGCACAATCCTTAATATTTCATTTTTACATTACAATGTTTCTTTATTTTATTTTATATTATCTATCTATCTATCTATCTATCTATCTTAAGTATAAATTAGATTTCGAATCAGACTCCTCTAGGCTTAAACAAATAACTACTTTTATAATTGTTGAGTGAAAAATACTTGTTTGTAGTATGGCATTTGTTTTTTAATAGACAACATTTAGTTTAATGTTTATCTCAATTGTAATCCAATGTAGTGTATTATTTTTAGAATTAATTCCATAAAGTATATGTGTATTATATCAGATTTTCCATCCTAATTCAGATTAGTTTGATTTAAATGTGTATAATCTTTCCCTCAGACATGGAGAGCAAGCTGATGTTTTTGGTGGTTTGTGTGATTGGTTGTGCAGTGTCTTGCATTAAGGCTGATGGACACCTATCAACGCCAACAAATTTAACCGTAAGAATACCATTTACTACTTTCCACCATTATTTGGTCCAAATAACTGCTATTTCTCTTTCAAAAAATGTTGGACGAAAAGACCTTTTGTTTAGAATCTGTATAAAACTCAGGCCATGTCCACATGTACACGGGTATTTTTATAAACAGAGTTTTTCCTTCTTCCGCTTTTAAAAAAATCTCCTGGCAGGAGTTTTCAAAAATGTTCAGTTTCAGTGACCTGGTGCTGCATTTGCGTGTGGACGAACGGCTTAACCGTGTAGAAAAAGCTGCGGTTTTAAAAATAACCGCGTTCGTGTGGACAGGGCCTCAGTTCCTGGAGAGCCACTCACCTGCAGAGTTTAACTCCAACACACCTGCTAAAAAATTTCTAGCACGCCTAAAGACCTTGATTAGCTGGGTCAGCTGTGTTTAATTAGGGTTGGAGCAAAGCTCTGCAGGTCTGTGGCCTTCCAGGAGCTAAGTTTGATATGCTTTGATACCCTTGTGACGCTAATGTTATTAAAACAGTTTAGGGTGTAAAAATGTATCTGTTATTTTTTTCTGATTTTTCTTATTGATAGTCCAACATCACCCGCAATGAGTGTGGAAAAACCAAACTATGTTTGGACAACCCTAAAGGATGTGACCCTTCAGGCAGCTCTCAGTGTTTCTTCACCTCGGTACAGATTAATTTAACCACCCTCAATCTGAAGGTTGAGCTCAGTGGCAACTCCAGCGGTTACATTGCTTTAGCAGCTGGAGTGACATCTAGTGTGGTTCAGGTATACAAAGCACATTTTACAACACACATTCACACTTGCCTCTGTGGACCATACTTCCTTAAAGCAAATCAAATAACTTGTTTTGACTACAGGTCATAAAATTGAAAGCCACATTGTGGAACTGATTTGACAACTACCAAAGCCAAACATATCCATGTTGAACCAACAGGAACATGGATTAAACTGGAAAGTACTGTCGTTCCAAACAGCCTAGTTTCATTGCAAGACAGAAATGTGAATAAAGGGGTGACTATGTGGCTTGTTTATTCTCATAAATACTATAGCTGCGTCTAAGAATGACAGGCCAATACAAGCTTAAGGCTTGTTCAATACTTGACATCTACTTGTGGTGCAGCTGCTCATGTTAATTTGAACAACTTTGCAGCGTGACTCAACAGAAAACAAGCAACGACACGTAAATGCACTACATAATTTTTTTTAAATGACCTTTGCAATGCAGACATTTAAGAAGCAGCATTCACACATTGCTTGAAACATGATGTTAGGCTTGATGGACATTAAACACAGTGACATACACAGTGTCTGTAAATTAAATCTGACTGCATTCAGAGCAGTTTAAGCAGTTTATATTCAGCTATTTGAGTCTAGATTGAGTAGTCTGTAAACAGTGTGTCATCATAAAAGTTGGGTCTAGAATTAAGCAGCAGTGTGAAGTCTCCTTCTTTTATATTTTTAACAGGGGAGGTTAAAATCCTCATCCAGTAAATTATTATTAAATAAAAATTATTATTATTAACATGAATTATTTTACGTGTTTTACAAAGCATATCAATTGAATTCATTGATTCATATGACAACAATGTTAAACAAGCATACTACAAAAAAAAAAAAAAAAACGAATTGAAAGCAGATCCTTTGAAAATGTATGAATGAGATTGTACAAATTCAAATTCACAACCAATTTCTAGTACTTTTTTTTGTTGTTGTTGATATTTTAGCCATTCACTCTTGCTACATATAATCAGATTCCAATCGGATATGCAGAACAATCTGAACAAGGTTCCATTGCATTTCCATAGTACATTTATCTTAAGGACATATACATTCTGTAATTGTGCTGTGAAGACATGAGGAGCGAGGAAGCTTCCAAAGGAACTAGAAGTATAAATACGCAATTGTATACTATGTGGAAGTGTTTCTTGACAAAAAAAAAAAAAAACTGGCACACGTATAAATTTTCCCCCTTCACATCTATCACAATAATTCTATACTTTACCATTGCAATTTAAATATAAAATATAATTCACTAATTTCAACAGAACATCTTGCTTTATTCGTATTTATTGTGAATATCTTAACTAACCAAACCTCAACAACATAAGGGCAGGTTTCCCCACCCCTTCACACTAAAGGTCTCATGCTAGTGATTAAACTGTTTAGTTCTGTTGTCTAGCTGGAAACCAACCACCTCATCCCGCTTTCACATTACTGAGGCAGTATGCTGACTGCTGTCCACTTAACAGATTACAAGGGTCATTTAGTTTCTTCTCATAATAAAATCCCATCTTTTTTTACAGGGCCTCAATATCATCTTTGTCTGTGGCAATAATAATGGCAGGTTCTTCTTCCGGACTGCAACACTCTTAAATAATACACTGCTGACAACAAATGTAGTAAGGATTATATTTTTTAGCATACTATCTGAGCACTTTTACAGACCTTTTCCATTTTTACAAGAATGTGGAATTATCAAATGTTTTTGATATATGGATTAATATCCTTTTTTCCCCCAGCCCAATGTAAGCAATATCCAGGGTTCAATACAACCAAGCTTGATTCAGTGTGTTTTCAGCATCCCCATTGATGCAAACACTATCAACTTCCTAAACAATGTCAATGTCAAAAATGTCAACATTAGCAACATTGCTAATTCCCAGCTGAATGTTTTCCTTGACATCTTCCAGGGTTCAACCAATGGTGAGTTTGATCACTTTTCAAAACACAAAAAATCTGGTTATTTGATTCTGATCTCTGCCTTGATAAACAAATCACTTCTGTCATTAAAAAAAATAGCTAGGACCAGTTGAGAATCATTTCCATTTCTGACTTTTCATGCTGTGGAAAAGGCGAGCCATGATTTTATTACATCAGGACTGGACTTCTAGGTCTTTTCCTGTCCTCATTTGCAGGCTTGCAGATAGTTTGGAATGCAATTTCCAGGTCACTAATCAAATAAGCAAATTTGTCACATCGAACACCACATCCATGTGAACAAAACATCTTATATAATGTGTGTGTGTGTGTGTGTGTGTGTATATATATATATATATATATATATATAATCACTGAGCAGAGCAAATTTGTCACATCGAACACCACATCCATGTGAACAAAACATCTTATATAATGTGTGTGTGTGTGTGTGTGTGTGTATATATATATATATATATATATATATATAATCACTGAGCTGATAGACAGTTACTTTGCACTTTGTTTTATAGGAACTGTTCTGGGAGAACCAAAAAGTGTATTTGGGTCCTCTGTTCCAGTGAATCTAGCTGATGTCAACTCTACTAATGTTGTAAGCCCCACAGCTAATTCAAAAGCCAGCATCTCACTCAACAGCCTACTGAGTCATGGTAAATACTTTTCTAAGTAATCCAATGATGTGTTAAATCACAGTTGAATAAATAAAAAAAATCTCAATACATACAGTTCAAATAACTCTTTATTTTCCCAACTTACAGCTGCAATTTGCCTACTCAGTATCTTCTTGCATCTGATCTGAGGGGCCTGAGAGAGACCTGAAGACTAATCGTGCTGTGGGTGGAGTAGTATAGATATGCACTAGCATCAGCATGTTTTCACTGGTTTCTTTCTTTATTTGATTCTTAGATTATTCACAAATATATAGGAAACCCATGTATGTTTGACATATACAGGGTGTTGGACACATATAATAAAGCCTAATTAATCTTTTAATGATCCTCTAACATTATACTGACAGTGGAAATGGTCCTGAAAACTTTTTAAAGTTACATTTAAAGCTTATTAACAAACATAATAACATTAAAATACAGTGTTATTTTTTTTCTGGGGTGATATTATCTATTATACACACACTGGATAATATCTTCACAGCTCTTTTTGCATAAACACCATTTTAAGAATCTCTGTCTACCACAAAACAATATATATTGCAGAGCTAATTGAGAGTGGTGTGGTGGTTCTCCTGTGGTTGATTCTAACAATATTAACAAGTAGTAATAAATAAATGATAACCATGTATTCTGGAAGATCTCTTAGACTGAACATTTAAAGGGGTCATCGGATGCTACATGCACTTGTACAAGTTGTTTGAACTGAAATGTGTGTTGGCAGTGTGTGTACACAACCACCATATAATGATAAAATTCCACCCAGTGTTTTATTTTTTAATCTACTAAAATCTTTACCCCTTTCTCAAATCGAGCCGATCTCAGATGCCTGTCTGTGTGACGTCACAAAAACAGGCCCCTAATAATGTGCTAATTAGCAAGTTTCACAATGAATGCGGCTAAAGTGAACAGTCCCTCAGAGAGCGGCTTGGAAGAGAGGGGCGGGGTCAGCAGAACTCATTAACATTTAAAGGAAAATGCTACAAAATGGCTTGCTCTAATAAGAGCTGTTTTTGACAGGGTAAAAAATTTGTTTTTTACACTACCATTGAGAAATTTTAACCAAACTATGTTACAGACTTTTCATTAAGACCCTAAAGAATCATATCAACTTGTGGAAAATGGGCATCCGATGACCCCTTTAAAAACAATAAAATAGATTTAAAATTGCAATTAGATTATGATAAATTTGCAACTATCCTTCCAAGTGTGATAAACTGTTACACTGATAAAGATGCAGTGTCTCATGATTTCTCTGCTGTACATAAAAACCTTTCAGTTGTAGTAACCTCACCTCACTGTATATGAAACAAATCTTTTTTTTCACCTCATCCAGTGAAGACAGGTTTTGAGCGATATCGCTACAATTTGTCTAAATGAGCTTATAGGCCAGAAAACCTACAATCCCTTCTCTAATTGACATGAAGACACAAGAGAGAAATGTGGCGAATGGAAAAGAAAGGTTGGTGATTGATGGCCTGTGAGTTTTGTGTTATTCAAGACCCAGTAACTATGACTGATCCTGCTCTCAGGGCACAGGGGAAATTGAAGCATTGCAGAAAAAAATAATGTATTTATAGTTAGAGATATCATTCTTGGTGTGAACAAGCCTTAAACCACTAGATGGCACAAAAACTCACAGCAGCACTTTTCTAAACATCTATGTTTCAGTATGCACCTTGAAAGTTGGCTAATCCTTGATGTTTTCGCATCGTAGTATGCAGTATCTCATGAGCTATATGCTGTACGTAAAACCTTTCAGTTACAGCACAACCACATCTCATTGTATCTAAAAACGTAGGAATCTTTTTACATCTCATGTAGCAAAGAGAGATATTGAACTGCTTTCCAGTATCACTGCAAT
Source organism: Sinocyclocheilus anshuiensis (assembly GCF_001515605.1). Taxonomy (NCBI): domain Eukaryota; kingdom Metazoa; phylum Chordata; class Actinopteri; order Cypriniformes; family Cyprinidae; genus Sinocyclocheilus; species Sinocyclocheilus anshuiensis. The sequence goes on from NW_015547713.1 coordinate 893,802, forward strand.
TTGTCTAAATGAGCCTATTAGCCACAAAGCCTAAAACCCCCTCTCTAATTGACATATAGATGGGAAAGAGAGACAAAGGGTGATGAATGGAAAAGAAGAATCATGACTGATGGCCAGTGAATTTCAGGTTATTCAAAGAGCCAGTAATCATGACTGATCCCGCTCTCAAGGCACAGGGGAAATTGGAGCATTCCAGAAAAAATAACATATTGTTGAGACATTTTTAGCAGTGGAAGATAAACTCTGAGGGACTCTCAACAGCTTATTGGCCAATTCAAAAAATTACTCTACAGTCCGTTTATTTCCTTTCATATTGTGACGTAGCATTAAGAGCCTCGGGTGGTTTAATAACCAGTTCCTCTCTTGATTGCAAACGGACGACACATTGATCTCTGTCAAAGTTGAGCCAGAGGACAAAAAAAGAGCAGCAGGGACGATTCTGGGGACTCATGGGTTGCTGTGGCAGCTCTTTTGACATTTGTTAGGATTAAAAGGACTACACATACAGTTTTAGACTGAACCAACAAGCATATCAATGAAAATGTCTAATTAGAAAAGAGTTTGTTTCAGTGTATGTTTGATCATTCATCCATTCATAACCATTTGAAAGCAATACAAAGTTTACACTCTGCATTGACCATAATACCCTGCTGCTCCCATTCTTCATTTGTTTTTGTTTTTTGTTTTTTCATTTTGTTGTTGTTTGGTTTACCTGGCAACCAGCTCTTCTTTGTCAAAGACAATGATAGAGCCATTCATCTGCGAGCTCACTTAGCCATCATTTTGCCATGACCGTTCTAGTAAGATGTAATTTCACCACTTGTAATTTACAATGTGGACAATTAGCTTGAGCGACTGTCATTTGCAATGGAGTAGGAAGTCATTATGGAGTGAAGGAGATGCTTTTATTGGGTTCAGAGGGCATTCAGAGACAGATGAGAGCAAAGATATGAGCGCTGGCCTCTTTGATAAAGTGTGCCATTAAATTTGTGCTTGTGTGGAGACAAACAGCTTCTAGCTGCCCTGTAGTTGGACCTGTGAATCTGCTACTGTGGTTACACTATCAATTGTTGCGTACAGGAAGGTTGTGTGTTTACCTAAAACTTCAAAAGGTTTCTTCAGAACACAAAGAAACTGTAAATAATGCTCATAATCTATTTACAATATTATATGTATTACTGAGATATAAATGAATGTACATACATGTAAACAAACATCCTGCACAGACATATCTAGACTTAAGAGGGATATATATATATATATATATATATTCAACATATGGACCCTTTTCACAGACTGTGATGACGAGTTTACAAAGTTATTAGCATCGTAAATAAGTAGTTTTTTATATTTATAAATAGTTTTAATATTTTCATAAAAAAATAATAATATACATTTATGACATTATGTATGTGTTATATTACTTAACTAGTTAACGCTGCTATGTGAGTGTTTCTAATACAACAGATAAGGGAGTGACAGCAAAGTTGACATTTTTCTGTCTTCCAAGAAATGTAATCAGTCACTCTATATTTTCCCCCCTCTTTTGTATGGTCATGAAATGCTATCTTATTTTATTTTTGTTTATAAGTGAATTAAGCATTCAAAAACCATAAAAATACATGTTAACAAATATGGTAACACTTTAGTTTAAAGACCAGCATGCATATTACAATCATTTTGGCTGTTTATTAGTACTTATACAACACCTATTATTGTCTTATTGTGCATGACCATATGACCATATTTTAGATCCCATAATCCAACCCCATACCTAAATTTAACAAATACCACAAATACATTTGCAGAGTCTCATTAACAGACATGCATACACAAACAATTTGGATAGATTCTGAGAGCATGACATCTTAAGAACAGGGAATAAATAATTTATAATGGCTTAAATTACTCTTAATGACACAAACACACATTTCCCTTTATAGAATATTCATGCAAAATAAATTTAAAAAATTTAAACTTTTATTTTACAAAAATTAAAACTTTTCATAAATGATTTTACATATTCTCTCCAGTGCTGCACAAATAGATAGGTAGACATCAGGGTAGATCAAGAAGATGTTGCATCAGGCAGTGAAAGGACTCTCTGAACATTCTTCTTGTGTGTTCTATTGGGTATAAATTGGTGTTCTGCTCCTTTTTTATTTAAACTATTGGACACACAAATCACTTTTTTCAGATGGTGGATCAGCACCTACAGACGACCTCTACAGCCCTGAATGTCAGCGGAGACCATGTCAACTAGATGAGTTCCAGAGACAGATCCCTTTCGAAGACCTCGTCACCTCGACGACCATCGGCACAAGACCACGGGAACCAGACGAGTCCTCTACACCAGTGTTGCAGGCTGGAATTAAACCACACCATGCTGGTTCCCTTTCAAGGGAACTTCGAACTGCGTCCTCTAGGGGTCGCTATGGCGTTTTGAGCATTATCTTTCTTACGCATTTCATCGATTCCAGCATCCGAGTTATGCCAACATCGAGGCGGAAACGACTATGAGAGGATGCCCCTGTAAAAAAGACGACTGG
>NW_015547713.1:896602-896924 GCF_001515605.1 Sinocyclocheilus anshuiensis
CTAAGCCCGAAAAGCATAGGGGTCCAGGTCCGTCTCGGTCTGAGGATCAGAGACGGCCACAGAAGGCTAGTGTCGCGGCTCGTGCTCCTCCCTCGCCTGCGGGTAGGGTTAGAAGGAATCGCGGGTCAAAAGGAGGTAGGCAAGACCTAGGGATGTGATCCAGACAAGGCATCAGCACTTTCGTCCGGATCAGAGTGATACTTGAGATACTTGAGTTTTCCTTCGGGGGTCTTACATCTGCCCTTAGCTCCTAATTCCCCTATAACCACCAGCTCTACCAGCTCTTCAGGTTAGGTAGGAATTTTACTGCATTTCCGTCTCC
>NW_015547713.1:898510-906472 GCF_001515605.1 Sinocyclocheilus anshuiensis
TTGTCTGGCCAGAAGAGAACTGCCCCCCCCATCCCCCCACCCCCACCAACTGAGCCTGGTTTCTCCCAAGGTTTTTTCTGCATTTTTGTTTTGGTTCCTTGCCACTGTCTGCTTTGGCTTGCTTAGTTGGGGATGCTTGACTGATTGCACAGAGACTATTGGACGAGAGCTGAACTGGATGATGACATCACTGAATCATCAATGAACTGACTTTAGCTGGAAAAAATTACTCTGTTGTTGTCTTCTTGCTGTCACGAATATGGACTGTCTGTGTGTGTTTTCCCGCGTGTGTGACATGTCCATATTTGGTTTTTCCGGTTCCTGTACCCATTGTGTGTTCATTGTTTCCAGGTGTGTCTCATTATTAGTTCATCCTCCTCACCTGTCTGCCCCTCGTTATCTGCCCTATTTGAGTTCTAGTCTGTTCCATTCTTCCTTGTCCGGTATTGAACGTCTAAGAAGTGCTACGTGTGTGTCCTTCCTGTGGATTAATAAAGACTGTTTTTTGGTGTTAACTCATCGTCTCCTCGTTCCTCGCTCCAACACAGTAGGCGATTGTGACACTTGCATTATTGACAATCTATTTTCCTGTTTAACACTGTAAAGCTGCTTTGACACAACCAGTATTGTATAAAACGCTATACAAATAAAGGTGATTTGACTTGACCATGATCTGTAAGTACTACTTTTAAAAATACAAAATCATCTTCACTATAGTGTACTGGTGGCAAATCCCTGCCTGGCAGGACTATAAGCGCTATACAAATAAAGGTGACTTGACTTCACTTGACTTTTTTTGAGAACTTTGGGAACTTCTCATACCCTTTTCATTTTATGCTAATTTAATTTCTGTCATGACAACTCTCGGTGGGATTGGCATGGTAATGTGCATGACAATGTTAATGTATTTGGTCTTGGCAGAATAGATCTGCTACGCTGCTGCTGCTGCTGCGGCAGAGCAAGTACCGAGACTTGCTACTGCCAATACATCCACAACATGCTGCTGTGAGCATGTAAGAAATATTGCTGCTGCAAATATAACATACATGAAATAACCCCCATATAGCATACATTAATCACCTCGTAGCAGATCTATACAGGTGGAGCTGGGGAAGGTGGAGGGTTTCAGAAGCAAGCTGCAAATGCTATGGCAAGCACTAGTCATATATTTGAATGTTGAGCAGCGAACTCATGTCAATCAGCTGTGCCATGTGATAATGATGTCATTAGGTCAGATTGAACTAGACCTATCAGACGGCGCCATCTATAGTTTCATGCCAGAACTCTGTATATATCTGCATTTATCAAGCTCAACTTTCATCCCTGTAACCCAAGTTATTGTGCGATTTTTGCAATTTTAAGATTGTAGGAGAAATTAACTTTAAGAAAATAAAAACACACCAACATTTAGCCCCAAACCAGCTAACCTTAAATAATTTAGGCTAAATCTGCTGTTCCGTTACTCATTCTGGATATTTTCAGGGAAAGTATACCACACATTTAGATTTTAAACAGACCCAACTGCGAGAGGCTTTGTTCATGTAAACACTTGATTACAACAGACAGTAGCATTGGATAAACTGCCAATGACGATGCAATGAAGTTTGAGCAGTGACAGCAAACAGCAGAGGATGAAGGGTAAAGAATCCAGCAGGTAAGTCCAGGTGATATAACACTTCTGTTGAGATTAAACAATGCGATTCAGTCAGCAAGGAGATCTTGTCCTTCATCCATCTAATTGGTTGCAGGTGTGGATGATCAAAGCTCAGGTGAGTGTGAACGGATAATGGAATGAGGTGGAGATCCTGACAGAGACGTGACAGACATTTATTTTGATGCTTTTACCCAAAAAGCTCATGTAATATTTAGTTTGATCTCATGAGATTGACATCCAACAAAAGGGTTAAGCACTACTGTCACTAGCCATTTGTTGAAAAAGAATAAAAGAAGATTTGTAAGAAATTTAGGGCATATTTTGTGCATTTGTTATTAAAAGTGCCATGCCAGAAACGAGACCGGGGTCCAATAGCAAGTGAAAACAAATTCCAAGTTTATTGAAACTGTGAATCAAAAAGTCAATGATCTGCCGGATAGCAAAACCCCAGCAAAAAGTCAGTGCAGATCAGCGCGGAGGTTAGACCAGCCGCGGTCGAGCCCGCGGGGAAGAGAGGCGGCGAACCAGCAATAGAATGCCGCCGATGAATTCCAGGGGAGGTATCGAGCGTGGGCAGAGAGGAATAGGACGGAACTGCCGTGGAGAGACAGGCCTATGAGTCGCGAGAGCCAAGGGAGAGAGCCGACCAGAGTTCTAGGGAGGCAGGAGGGTAGAAAGGGGAGGGTGACAAAAACAGGAATGCCAGACCGACTAGACTAGGAAAAAGGAAAAAAAGAAAACTGATTCAGACAAACACAGCATGGACAGAGACGATCTAAGCTGCTGCACAACATATTACGGACTGACACAAGATAGCATCCAAGAGGGCCAGATAAAGGGAAGAATAATGAGGACAAAACGAGGTGCAGGTGAGAAGGGAGAATTAGCTAACAGGGATAACGAGAGGGGCGGGGTGAACACCAGGATGACAGCAGAGCACATGGCAAGCCGTCAAAACAAAAGGCCATGTGCTCCATGATAACAAAGCCCAAGTAGACCCCACCGAAATCGTGACAATGGTACCATTTGATATTCAGCAGATCTACAGCCTGAAGGAAACATCAATTTCTTAGTTCAAACACACCTTTGTAAAAAGGTGCAAATGATACTTAATGTATCAATTAATAAGACTAAGTTTGATACTTGCACGTCTTGTCTGTCTGAAAGAGAGTCCTGATGCAGTCTGAAGGCTCAAGTTGATCTTTGCTGAAGTTGGTTGATGAAAAAGAACCAGTTTGAGTCAGAGGATCTCTGTGAATGGAAAGTCAAGGCCGAAGTCTGGCGCAAACTTAGGGTGTCCTTATGAGCGTTCTAGCTCACATCCTCATCTTCTCAGAATCTAAGGAGAGCTCCTTGATGAGCGATGGCCGATCTGACAAACTCCTCACCCGCTGGATCCATCTAGGTCAGTCTGTACTGTCAGAAACGAGACCGGGATCCAATAGCAGGTGAAAACAAATTCCAAGTTTATTGAAACTGTGAATCAAAAAGTCAATAATCTGCCGGATAGCAAAACCCCAGCAAAAAGTCAGTCCAGATCAGCGCGGAGGTTAGACCAGCCGCGGTCGAGCCCGCGGGGAAGAGGGGCGGCGAGCCGGCAATAGAATGCTGCCAATGAATTCCAGGGGGGGTATCGAGCGTGGAGCATTCAAGAGGGCCAGATAAAGGGAAGAATAATGAGGACAAAACGAGGTGCAGGTGAGAAGGGAGAATTAGCTAACAGGGATAACGAGAGGGGCGGGGTGAACACCAGGATGACAGCAGAGCACATGGCAAGCCGTCAAAACAAAAGGCCATGTGCTCCATGATAACAAAGCCTAAGTAGACCCCACCGAAATCGTGACATGCCATGTATGTTCATGCACAGCCCTCTTTAGCAGGCTCCTCTAACTGGTGTATAATGGTCCTTCTCAACATCTCTAGGTCTCTGGAGCCTTGTGGATCCTCAGAGGCCATTAAACAGAATTCAGACCTCCTTAATATCACTCTGCTCCTTTACTCACTTCCTTGAAGGCTAAAGTGAGCATATTCCTTTTCTTATTTTAAATGTGGACTTATAAATAATCTGACAAAAAAAAAGACAGAAAAGAAATACATTGGATACTAATAGTCTAAAGATGGCCACAATGTCTATTCTTTTATTTATAAAAAAATAGTTCTGTGCGACTATGTGAAGATGTGTATGTATGTGTGTGAGAGAGATTACTTTAAGACAGACCTTCATCTCTCTCTCTCTCTCTCTCTCTCTCAAACAGTTCCTACCTTGGAGAAACCAAAATAGCTTTAAGACTTTGAGACTGTTCATCTATTTTAAATAAGCTTTGGGGCTTCATTTGGTCCAGAGTCAATTAAGACTTATCCAACAGGGAAATCAGTTTATGAGTCTCAGTTAAAGATTTTGAAGGCAAATGAAATCTGATACAGACCTTCATCTATAACACTTTCTTTTGATTGACAGTAACTGATGTCATTTAAATCGTAAGATGGAGCAAGATCATATACAGTCAGATCAGATAATGGCTGATATATGCTCTTACATAAAAACAGGTGCACTGTAGAAAAAAATAAATAAAAGCAAGAGACAAGAAGTATTGAGACAATATAAATATATGTTTTATCAGTCAGACTCACTTTATTTATTCAGTTATCGTTAATAAATTAAGAATTTGATCGATACAATATGCTTATTGTGCACTGACTTGCACAATTACACTGTATTTTTATGTTATTACAATGTAATAGATCAGTAATTACACTATTAACCTTGAATCTTGAATTTATCAACTTCAATCGCTGCAAATGCAAATATCCTTGAACATTTTGCACTTAAAATAAAGTGGGGCATATTAATATATATTTTTTGCCACCTAACTAATAAGGTTATATGCAGTTAATTGTAATTGTGGTGAGTTAATATCTTACATTCAGCAAAAAAAAAAAAAAAGAAGCTGCTTTTGCCAAGCAACAGTTCGCAGGTTGAGCATACGCGAAGGAAAGGAACCACCCACTAAAGTGTTTTTTTTTTTTTTTACAGTGTGGCATAGGTGAAATACAAATTCAATATGTTCAACTCAAAATGAGAATATTTTGTTCCCTGAAGGAGAGGAATAAAATTATTTTGGAATAGGCAAGAGATTATGTTGCATCCTACTCAACCATCGTGGCCTGAATTACCAAAAATGTATGAAGATGAGGATTTTCACATGTTCTGTAGTGGCAATATAAGGCGGCATTATTTATCAGTGTGTTTTTCAGAACTGTTCTCTATGGCATCTGACCAAGAAACATGCCTGAGATGGAAAATACTCAACAATGTTCTTATGACTGTTCATTTTCTCAGCTGTGCGCATCTTAACTTTCTCAGGAACTACCTGACATGCCCTCCAACTAGCAGGATATTTAAGGAGCATATGATGCATTCAGCCATGAGGCTTCATAATGGTGAATGTTAATTTATTTTTTTCTTAATAATTTACTTGTTTGTTTGGAAATAAGGCAAGTAAATGTGAGCAAGAAAGAAAAAAACTTTGTAAAAGGGAAAAAGGGAAAATGAAAAAAAGGAATTGAAGTTTTATAATCAATTTAATAAAATATGAGCCAAATAATTGTGAATCTCATGTTACGTACAAAGCAAAAAGAAAGTGATTCTTTCTTAAAATAAATAAATAGATAAAAATAAATAAATTAGTAAATAAATAAATTTAACCAGCTGTAAATGCACTATTTTACTGTATGTGATAATGTAGCATTCTGTCTTCAAAATTAAAGCTTCTAAAGAATAACTGGTTGGTTTGTGCCTTACTTTTGATTACAAAAAGACTTACTTTCTTGCAACCTAAGTGGTTAATGATCTCTAAAATCATGAAAAATCATTAAACCTTGCAATGGTGCATTACAACAATTGTTCTTTATGAAAGTAGTCTCGTTTTAGCTGACACAGACATGCAAGACAATTATGTTTAGATATTTGCTAGTTAGGCCTGTTTGTCTAGGGAAAAGAAGTTATTGCTTTTTGGAAGCAATCTTTAAAACAAGCAAACAATATTCCAGGGAATCACACTTTTGTCTGGCCTCTTGTTGTGACACAGCTAATCTATGAGCAATTTCTTCTAGTTAAAATTAGAATGTACTGTATCTCTAAGTGATTTGAGAGTATGTAAAATGAAGCAACAAAAGCTAATGCTATCATCATGACATCTTCTCTACAGTAGCTATGCAGAATTTGTTGTCAGATTTGTTATTTCTTGACAGTGTTTACATGCAGTATATAACTTAGCAATGAGGGTATTTGTAAATATATAACTTAACAACATAGCAATACAAAATGTAATACTATAAAGGGCATATTGCAAATACGGTCAATGTCTATATGACTTTTATTGCGATTGAGACTTTTATTATTGGTTTTATTGTAAACCTTTATAACCAAAGGTGAAAATGATTCATTGTAACGAGTGAAACAAAAATTTAGGAATTGAGTGTGTGTGGATTTGTTGTGTTTTTTTTTTGTTTAGGTTAATGTGTGGGAGCTTTTGATGCACAATAAATTAAATACAAATACATAATATATTTATAGACATAAATACATTTAAATATTGAAAAATGTTTATATCTTTTTGTGCTCCTTCATAAAATTGGAACAGATAATCCTCATTAACAAACAGCTTTATTTGCTTTAGCCCGATTCGGACGGTAATTGTTCCCTTCCGATACTACACTCGTACTGCTTCTTGCTAGACGCATATGGGGAAAAGCCTTTTTTCTCCTGAACTGAAGCCTTTTTTCATTCACGCAGTGAAACTGCATGGCCATTGGTTCGTACAGTGTATTAAAAACGAACCGATGGCTAAGCAGCGGAGCTGCACGAGCCTATGGCGATGAAGCCCGCCAAAGCCTACCAAAGCCCGCCAGAATAGGCGGGGCATCTGGCTATGTAAGCGGGCGTTCGCCACAGGATTCTCAGATTTCTTCTCCTTCAGTGATGACTCTACGTTCATCGCTGATCCTGAAAGCCTGCTCGCCGTTGACACGCCCCGCAGCTGGATTGAGACCTCCCTGCTCGCCTGACCGGCTCTCTTCGCGCCTCAGCATCGTTCCCCTGCCGCCATCCGATGATTTTGAAAGAGCTTATTTCTAGCAGGTAAGCCCTAAAAGAGCAAATTCTAGCGACGTTGTTGCAAATGTCATGCTGCGAGTGTGGCTAGCATGAGTCTCGCTCTTCTCCACTCGCGGACCACCTTTCACTGAAGGCAGCCCCACTCTCCCATTTCTCCTCTCTCAGCAAGCCTTGGAGAGAGAAACGGCGAAGCCAGGGCGATCTCACGCCGACACAGAGCCTGCGTACTTGCTCGCCCCACTGCACTTTGATCGGTGTCTCACACGTAAGGATCAGCATCCCTCTTTACATCGAGCGGCTTTATCCTCCTAAGTAGATCGGAGCAGATGCTGCCACTGGCAGCTTCGAATTGTGTGTGTCACTATGACTGCGCTCACAGACATGGGCTGCTCTTACCACGAATGCAGTCCGCCCCTGTTCGTTCGCGGAAGGTGGCCCCGTCTCCCCGCTCTCATTTTTCTCTCCTCCCAGTTACCTCGGAGGAAGCAACGGCGAGCTCGCGGGTTGAGCGATCAGTCAGAGTAATTTCATACCGGCACACATCAGGCGTGCTCAATCTTCCAGTGTGTGTTACACGTGAGAATCAGTGCTCCTCATTCACGAGCAGCTTAATCTTCCTGGGCAGATCAAAGCAAAACGCTGGCAGCTTCGCATTTGTGTGTGCGTCGCTGAGCCCCTCCTCCCCAGCTCTTGTGTTTCTCTCCTCCCAGTTACTCGGAGGTAGAAATGACGAACTCGCGGGTATGAACGATCAGGCTTGAGTGATTCAATGCCGGCAAAGCCCCCGCATGCATCACTCTCCACGCAGCTCTTTGATCTGCCAGTGTGTTTACACGTGGGGATCGGTGCCCCTCATTGTCGAGCGGCTCAATCCTCCTGGGCGGTTTGCAGCAGAATGCTGTCACCAATGATTCAATATCGCTGACAGCTTTGTATTTGAACGCGCCTCTCGCCTGGGCCACGCCCACGCTGAGGCTGCGCTGCTGAGACAGACCGCTCTTACTACGAGAGTTCATGTCTCGCTCTGCTTTGCTCGCGGCTCGACTTCTTCAATGAGGATGGCCCCGCCCCTCCCTTCATCCGCTACGAGCGGATTTGAGAGAATGCGCGCAGCATTTTTGATCTGCCAGAGTGTTAACACAAAGATCATCAAAACTCCTCTTCTAACGAGTGGTTTGATCTTTTTAGGTGG
>NW_015547713.1:906613-907080 GCF_001515605.1 Sinocyclocheilus anshuiensis
TTTCTCCTCTCTCAGCAAGCCTCGGAGAGAGAAACAGCGGAGTCAGGGAGCTAAGCAACTGGGTCTGAGCGATCTCACACCGACACAGAACCTGCATACTCGCTCTCCCCGCTGCGCTTCGATCCGTGTTTTGCATGTAAGGATCAGTGTCCCTCTTTACTTCGAGTGGCTCTATCCTCCTAAGTAGATTGGAGCAGATGCTGCCACTGGCAGCTTCGAATTGTGTGTGTCACTATGACTGCGCTCACAGACATGGGCTGCTTTTACCACGAAAGTAGTCTGCCCCTGTTCGTTCGCGGAAGGCGAACGAACCTCCCCGCTCTCATGTTTCTCTCCTCCCAGTTACCTCGGAGGCTTGTGGGTTGAGCGATCAGGCTTGAGCAATTTCATGCCAACACACATCAGGCGTGCTTAATCTGCCAGTGTGTGTTACACGTGAGAAACAGCGCTCCTCGTTTCACGAGCAG
>NW_015547713.1:907177-908661 GCF_001515605.1 Sinocyclocheilus anshuiensis
CGGCTTCTTTAATGAAGGCGGCCCCGCCCCTCCCCTCGGCCACTACGAGTGGATTTAAGAGAATGCGCGCAGCAATTTTGATCTGCCTGAGTGTTTACACATAAAGATCATCAGTACTCCTCTTCTAATGAGTGGTTTGATCTTTTTAGGTGGATTAAAAGAGAATGCTGTCACTAATGATTATTATCACTGACAGCTTCAAATTGGACGCGTCTGGGCCACGACCACGCTGAGGCTGCACGCACGGGGGCTGACTGCTCTGCTATGAGAGCATTAAGTCTAGCGAAGCATATTTTTTTTGAAAGCATTTTCAGGGAAAGCAAATTTCCTCTTCTGAGTGTGGGGTCCCCATACGGCGACCAGCCTCTCAATTTAATCCAACCCCTTATCACAAGGGCTGAGGCCTGTCGGGCCATCCCTGTAGTGCCAGTCTTGGTGTTGGAGATAATAAAACAAGGTTATTCACTGCAATTCGCTCGAATACTCTGCGATTCAGCTGCATGGTTCCCACCTCAGCTTAGAGCAAAGACGCACACGTCCTGCGCTCAGAGGTGATGAATTTGCTGGCGATAGGAGCCGTAGAAACTGTTCCCCCAGCTCCGAGTGAGTCAGGCTTCCACAGCCGCTACTTCCTCATCCCCAAAAAAGATGGTGGCCTCCGGCCCATCCTCGATCTCAGACACCTGAATCGCGCCCTCATAAGGAGGTCGTTCAGGATGATTACACTGAAACAGATCCTCACGCAAATTCGCTTGAGAGACTGGTTCTTTTCCCTGGACCTGAAGGATGCATACTTTCACATCCAGATAGCCCCTCGTCACAGGCCATTCTTGAGATTCGCCTTCGAGGGTGTGGCTTATCAATATACGGTCCTTACTTCCTCATCCCCAAAAAAGATGGTGGCCTCCGGCCCATCCTCGATCTCAGACACCTGAATCACACCCTCATGAAAAAGTTCTTCAGGATGACTATGCTGAAACAGATCCTTGCGCGAATTCGCTCAGGAGACTGGTTCTTTTCGCTGGATGCATACTTTCTGGCCCCCCGCACTTTTACGAAGTGCATGGACGCGGCTCTCTCCCCTGTGAGACAGATGTAAATCCGCATTCTCAAGTACCTCGACGACTGGCTCGTTCTGGCCCAGTCAGAGGCAGAATTAATATCATACAGGACCCTCCTCCTCAGCCACCTGGAGTGCCTGGGACTTTTATTTTGCCAAGAGCTCGTTGTTCCCCAGCCAGCGAATATCGTTCCTGGGAACGGGCTCTGGCCATACGGAGGTTGGCGACCTCCTTCAAGATTGGTACCACTCGCCCTCTCAAAGTGTTTCAAAGGATGCTGGGCCTCATGGCGGCGGCATCGCCAGCACTACAGTTGGGTCTGCTTCGTATGCGCCCCCTTCAGCGCTGGTTGAAATCACGGGTTCCATCCCATGCGTGGCGTCACGGACACCTGCAGATCAGGGTGAGTCAGGCCTGTGTACA
>NW_015547713.1:908671-923974 GCF_001515605.1 Sinocyclocheilus anshuiensis
GCTCCCCATCCACGCTCAAAGTCTATGTGGCGGCTATAGCGGCCTCTCATGCCCCTATTGCGGGCCAATCAGTGGGCAGAAACAGCGCAGTCATCCGTTTCCTAAGGGGTGCCAGGAGGCTGAATTCGCCTCGTCCCCCTACCATCCCTTTATGGGATATGCCCAGTGTGCTGAGGGCCCCTTTTTCTAGCCGCTACAATCTGCCAACATTCGGTCGCTATCGCTGAAGACTGCTCTGCTTCTAACACTGGCATCAGTAAAGCGAATAGGAGACCTGCAGGCGCTCTCCATTAGCCCTGCCTGCCTGGAATTCAGGTCTAATGACACTAAAGTCGTCCTGAAACCAAGGCACGGTTATGTACCTAAGGTGCTCTCCACTCCATTCAGAGCACTGGTCATTATGCTCTCCGCGTTTCCTCCCTCTGAAGAGGACAGAGAGTTATCTCTGTTCTGCCCCGTCAGAGCTCTGAGAATCTACATTGAGCGTAAGAGGACAGAGAGTTATCTCTGCTCTGCCCCATCAGAGCTCTGATAATCTATATTGAGCGTTCCGCCCTTTATAGGCGGTTGGAACAAGCTTCGGTAACCGCACCAAAGGGCTTCCGGTCATGAAGCAAAGACTCTCTAGATGGATAGTAGACTCCATCTCACTAGCGTACTCTTCTTTGGGCCTTCAATGCCCCATTGGAGTATGGCCCCACTCGACTAGATCGCCTCGTCTTGCGCATGGTCCAGTGGTGTGTCCATTGCGGATATTTGTGAGGCGGCCAGCTGGGCCTCGCCGTCCACATTCGCAAGGTTTTATAACCTGGAAGTCCCGGCCTTGCAGGCCAAGGTCCTTTATGCTTGAAGAGACATGTGCTGCGTAAACAGATCTGGCAGAGAGCCCTTGGCCGTATCATGCTCAAGCTCTCTGGCATTAGTTCATCTGTCAGCCCTCGACCCCTGAGTGTCGAAGTTACAGGAGTACTCTGGAACGATTAACCAGACCGGGTGTGACCTCAGTAAGCTCAGCCCGTCTTAGCCTTGGATTGTTGTTAACTTCTCTATGGGCATTGGTTGCTTATGGAAGTTTGATACTTTTAGTCGTTCCACTACATTAGCACGACGTGATTGTACTGTGTTCCCATATGCGTCTAGCAAGACGCAGTTCGAGTTTAGTATCGAAAGGGAACAAACTCAGTTACTAACATAACCTCGGTCAACATAGGCTCGTGCAGCTCCACTGCCTAGCCATTGGTTAGTTTTGAACACTGCACAAACCAATGGCCGTGCAGTTTCACTGCGTGAATGAAAAAAGCAAGATGCAGTACTCGTTCCCGTATCTCAGGGAAGCGAGGTTACGTTTCTCATATGGACGTCTATAAAAATTAATTTACATATCACCTCAGTGATAAAGCTCATGGATTCGGATGGCGATTTATTCAAAGTGGAGGAGCGAGTTCTGTGATCCTACGAACCCGGGAACGCACTGCTCACGTGGCCAGACACATGATTGTGTGCTGTAAATAAAATGAATTTTATTCATAAATGTGTTCTTATTATTGTGTAAAATTTATTTTAAAAATACTTACGTAAAATGTATTCTTATTATTCCAAGCATATTTTATAATATATAATCCTATTTATTATTTGATTATTTAAATCTCCTGTTTAAAAATAGGAAAATAGACGCTCTATAGTTATACGCGATATAGTTATGTATATATCTGTTTATAATACACATTTAAAAATTGTATTGCATACCTGCTGCTGCCATAATAAAGACACATTTCGAATGTTTACGTGCTTTTCTTCTTTTTCTGCTCCCAGTCGCTGGGGTGGAGCAGTTATGAAGTATTGTTCTTTTAAATACTTTCCAGCATTTCAGAAATAAATATGTATGCAAGTTACACTGAAGTACAACAGTTACCGTACGGTGTACCGTACGGAAGATTTCTTCTCGTAAACTCAGAGATGTGGATTCAGACGGCAATTAAATTACCACACGGCCTTGGTGTTTGTCAAAAAACAGTAGGTAATTCGGCCTGGGATTTTTACGGGGTTGGTGAGAGATAAACACTGACATTCTGGATTCGGACGGCAATTAAATCACCGACTACTCCCTGTAAATGGTGAAAATCACTTACGTGCCCATGAGAAACAATTACCATCCGAATAGGGCTTTTGAATCTATCATGACCGATAATAAGGCTAACCATAAGCCATGAATCACAAAATAAATGTGGGACTTTGAATGGTAAAATTGAGAGTCAGGACACAAAATGACTCACAGATATGTTATTAAATAATGATCCTGGTTGTTTAAAATAAGTGCCACGTGTATGTTCCTGTTTGCCCTTAGTTGGTTCTTCCTGCGTCCTGTCCTTATTGGTTATTATTTGAGTCCAGGTGTTCCCCGTTTAGTTCGTATTGTTCCCAGGTGTGTCCCATTAGTTTCTGAGCTTTTAAACCCTGTGTTTCCCAGTGTGTTCTGTCGGCTGTTAAATGTCATTCTGTCTGATTAATGCCTCCAGTGTTCTCTGTGTTCCAAGCGTTACCCTCATTAAACCCTTTTGATTTGTATTACTCCTCGTCTCCTTGCTCCTTCGTTCCTTCCTCCCCGAGTGACCGTGACAAAACAGCAGACCCTAACTGAAGTAAGCGGTGCCTTTTTCTCCCGTTTTTTTTTCCCGTTTTTAAAAGTGTTTTGTTTTCCCATTTGTTTCTCCTCGCTCAGATGGATGAATGAGCAAGGTTGATCGCTGTAGCTCAGGTGAACCCTGACCCGATCGACTACGTGAGGGCGTTCGTGCCGCTTACCCTCGCCAGCTCCCTCGAGGGGGAAACCCTCGTGATGCTGTTCCGGATCGGGATTACTTACCATCGCCCCGCGGAGCTCCCAGACACCACCAACCTCGACTGGAAGGAGGCAGTCATCCGGTGTCTGGATCGCCTCCGATCCCAATCCGGGACCCCTCTGCCAGCCGTTCCTCAGTCAAGCCTGCTGGCCGTGGCTTTCTCCAGCCCGCCGGCCATTCCGAAGTCTAGTTCCGAAGTCCCTGTGGCAAGCCCGCCTGCCGTTTCTGTGGCAAGCCCGCTGGCCACTCCAAAGTCAAGCCCGTCGGTCGTGGCTCACTCCCGCCCAGAGCTCGCTCCAGTGTAGGCTCCAGCCCCAGAGCTTGCTCCAGTGTCGGCAAAAAGCGAAAGCGCCTTGCTGTGCCTGCTCCTCCAGAGCTCCCTCCAGTGCCAGCACCTCGTAAGCGCTTCCCAGATCCCCACCGAGTATAGCCCAGGAAGTGCTCCTGATCCCCAGTTCAGCCCAGGGAGGGTTCCTGTTCCCCAGTTAAGCCCAGGGAGGGCTCCTGTTCCCGAGTATAGCCCAGGAAGTGCTCCTGATCCCCAGTTCAGCCCAGGGAGGGCTCCAGATCCCCAGTTAAGCCCAGGGAGGGCTCCTGATTCCTTGTTTATCCCAGGAAGGGCTCGTGATCCCCAGTTAAGCCCAGGGAGGGCTCCTGATTGCTCGTTTAGCCCAGGATGGGCTCCTGATCCCCAGTTCAGTCCAGGAAGGGCTCCTGATCCCCAGTTCAGTCCAGGAAGGGCTCCTGATCCCCAGTTCAGTCCAGGAAGGGCTCCTGATCCCCAGTTCAGTCCAGGAAGGGCTCCTGATCCCCAGTTCAGTCCAGGAAGGGCTCCTGATCCCCAGTTCAGTCCAGGAAGGGCTCCTGATCCCCAGTTCAGTCCAGGAAGGGCTCCTGATCCCCAGTTAAGCCCAGGGAGGGCTCCAGATCCCCAGTTAAGCACACGGAGGTCTTCAGTTCCCGAGTATAGCCCACAGAGGGCTCCAGTTCCCGAGTATAGCCCACGGCGGGCTCCTATTCCCGAGTTTAGCTCAGTGAGAGCTCCTGTCCCCGAGTTTAGCCCAGTGAGGGCTCCTGCCCCTGAGTTTAGTGCAGTGAGGCCTCCTGTCCCTGAGTTTAGCCCAGTGAGAGCTCCTGTCCCCGAGTTTAGCCCAGTGAGAGCTCCTGTCCCCGAGTTTAGCCCAGTGAGAGCTCCTGTCCCCGAGTTTAGCCCAGTGAGAGCTCCTGTCCCCGAGTTTAGCCCAGTGAGAGCTCCTGTCCCCGAGTTTAGCCCAGTGAGGGCCCCTGTACCCATGCTTAGCCCAAGGAGGGCTCCAGTCCCTGAATCCCCTCCAGAGCGCCCTCAAGTGCCCGCTCCTCCAGAGCGCCCCCCAGGATTCCTAGTTTTCCCCAAGAAAATTTTGGGGGGGAGCCATATACCCTTGGCCGAGCCAGCTAAGGCCACAGAGGATCTGCCATGGCCTCCTGAGTCTCCTGATCCGCCATGGCCTCCTGAGTCCCCTGATCCACCATGGCTCCCTGAGCTCCCTGCTCCGCCATGGCTCCCTGAGCTCCCTGCTCCACCATGGCTCCCTGAACTGTCTGCTCCGCCGTGGCTCCCTGAACTGTCTGCTCCGCCATGGCTCCCTGAGTCCTTTGCTCCGCCATGGCTTCCTGATCCGCCCTGGAGGCTCTCCTTGTCTCCGCCCTGTTCCAAATAAGGGTAAACAGGAACATACACGTGACAGATCGCCCGCCCCCCCGCCCCCTCCCTGATGGTACTATTATGGCGTGGGACGCGCCGTCCGGGAGGGGGGCGATCTGTCACATGTATGTTCCTGTTTACCCTTATTTGGTTCTTCCTGTGTCTTGTCCTTATTGGTTATTATTTGAGTCCAGGTGTTCCCCGTTTAGTTCGTATTGTTCCCAGGTGTGTCCCATTAGTTTCTGAGCTTTTAAACCCTGTGTTTCCCAGTGTGTTCTGTCGACTGTTAAATGTCATTCTGTCTGCTTAATGTCTCCAGTGTTCCCTGTTTCCGAGCGTTACCCTCATTAAACCCTTTTGATTTGTATTACTCCTCGTCTCCTCGCTACTTCGTTCCTTCCTCCCCGAGTGACCGTGACAGTAAGTTTAGGTTAATACATGGAAATTAATTTGTGAAACTATAGAATATTAGTGGAAAATGACAAAGGATCTCTGAGACAATTTCAAATAAACGTGTTTGCTGTTTATTAACTGGCAAGCTCTAGATGTTCAGAAAAAGCAGCTTATTAAATTGGATTGATGAAATTGCAGAGGTGAAGTGCTTTGTGGAATAAATGAGGTCAGAGTGCAGAGGTTCTCCATGGTGCATGACAGTGCAATTCCCGCACTACTTTGTAACCTCTTCTAAAACATTATGCAGAAATAAAAGCAAACTCTGATGATAAAAATAAAGATATAGGAAATAGATTTTGTTTTAGTTTTCTATTTATTATTATTATTATTATTATTATTGTCACTTAATGATGTTAAAATGACGTGCTGAGACTGCTCCTAGTACTAATCCAGGAGCTTCTCTCTTAATCCAGCTCATCAAAGCATGACACACACTCCTATCTTCTTGTAGAGAGCCAGCCTAGCTGTTTTAATTAGCTCGCTGCAGTGCTGCCACATTTCTATTCAACCCAATAACTGAGAAAAGTGGAAGTTATTATGCATTCTTTAACGCTTTTTTTGATTTGTAGTTACATTATTTATTTATTTACTCTGATATAAAAGTTAGAGTTTGTAATAAAGTTAACAAGTAATTAGTAACTAATAATCTTATTTTCTCTCAGCTTCTCAATAAAACAACAACAACAACAACAAAAAAAACACTGAATCAGTGCTGTTCATTTCCTGTACAATGTTTGTCTCTGTTTAACCCCTGAACTACTGTAACACATGGTGAACTCATCGATCAGGAAGAGCAGGATCCAAATGCAGAAACTTGGAAATTAGACAAAACGCCGAACCATAACTGAGAACACTAATGAGACAAGACCTGCCATATCAAGACCCAACAATGAATACAGGAAACACAAGGGCTTATATACACAAGGAATAACTGTCTAATACACCACGGGTAAGAACAATAAGGGGATAACAAGGGGAACAGGTAACAAAACTACAAACTAAAAGGCCATGTTACAAAATAAAGGCACAAGGACCGGTATTATATTTCACTTAAGTGGCAACTCCTGATGCTCTAAAACACAGCAATGCTGATGGAAATCACACCAGTGGAATGGAAGTTGGGGCAGGACCAAGAGACCACAGGATGCAATGGTGGAGCAGGAGACCTCCATGGAATTGCAGGGGATGACTGGCTGTGGGAGAAAAGGCAGGGACAGCCTGAATGACTGAAACAGAACAGGTTAGGTGCTCAGGTTTCTCTGGGGCTGATACGAACTCTACAGTGGATGTCACCACCTCTAGACATGCTGTAGCAGATGCCGGGAGACCATGGGGCACTGGTGGAGCAGGAGACCACCATGATGGATCAAGAGATCACAGGGGTGCCAGAGGAGCAGAAGACCACTACAGAAAAACAGGAGGAAAAGGAGACAACCAAAGCTGAAGTGAAAACCACCACGGTGGAGCCAGCAGAGCTGAGGACCACAGGGCACCACTGGGGCTGGAGACACCATGGTTTAGCTGATGGAGCAGGAGACCACCATGATAGAGCCGGCAAAGCTGGGGACCATGGCAGAGATGGAGCCACCATGGTGAAGCCAGCAGAACAGCTTCCATGGCCATGGCAGAAAAAGCAGGGACAAGCTCCATGGTCATGACAGAACAGGCAGGGTGTTCGGTTGTTCAAACTCTGGGACTGTCTCCCTGTCTGTGGCAGAGAGATCATGAGTGGATGCTACCCCCTCAGGGGAAGGGTCTGATGGAGAAGTGTGTGTGGCCTAGAAATGCAAGATGGCAAGAGCCATGACTGACAACGCTGACCAAAGGGGAAGAACCACTGTACTTGGCAACACAGGGAACACCGGAGTTGAAAGCTCTACATTATAATTTTTTTTTCATAAGGTAATATAGGTTATTTTTTGCACCTATTCCTAATGAAACATTACTATTACTAGTCATGTACAGTGTGTAAATTTTTTAGACGGTGTTAAGTGTAGTCTACAGGGCACTATGAAGTAACAAGAAACTATACTAGTGGTTTTGGGAAACACTAAATTAATATATTTAGATAATGATGGAGCATTCAACCATAGCTGGCTATGGTTAGTAATGCTTTTTGAAGACGCCCCCTTGATGATGTTTCAAACCAGGGTGTTTTTTGTTTGCTCGTAAGAAATTATCAGTTTCTGCTCTTGATCAGAAGTTATTGTTACTGTTTTCTTTTTTAATCTCATTAAGTCGTCAAGTCACCTTTATTTATATAGCCCTTACATTGTGTCAAAGCAGTTTTATAGTGTTAACCAGGAAAAACGTGTGCTGATAATGCAAGACAATAGAAAACAGTCAGTTTATCAGTTACAGTTAGTTCATTGTTGATTCAGTGATGTCATCGTCCAGCTCAGTTCAGTTCTCTTCAAATAGCGTCTGTGCAGTCAAGTCAACAATGTTGCCAGAAATTGTGTCCCCAACTAAGCAAGAGAAAGGCACTGTAGCAAGGAATCAAAACTCCGTCTGTGACAAAAATGGAGAAAAAAATCCTTGGGAGAAACCAGTATCAGTCAGGGGGCCAGTTCTCCTCTGGCCAGACAAAACCAGCATGGTGTGCTTAATTCCAGGCTGCAACACAAGTCAGATTGTGCAGAGGACTCGTCTGGTTCTCGTGGTCTTGAGCCGATGGCCGACGAGGTCTTCACAGGATATCAGTCTCTAGGGTTCCTCTAGTTAACATGGTCACCGCTGACATAAAGGTCATCTCTAGGTGCTGATCCACCATCTGGACTGGATCGAGGTGACTGCAGTAATCATCTGATCTGGATACGGACTGGATCTGGATGGCTATGGTAAATCACATTTAATTCTAATTAAAATGTATTTTCACAAATAATTTAAGAGTTCCAAAACACTACCACCGTCTTTCTTACATGAGCATGAAATGACATATAGGCATATTACAACAACTCATTTTATTCTTATTCTTATTCTTGTTATTAAAGTTATTATTTTGACGTAACATCTCAACCTTTTTTTTTCCAAGTCAAAAATTAAATTTAATGTGAATCAACCAGATTACATATTACAAAAATATTTTTTAAGGGTCAGTAGAAATTAATCCTTAAATTAACAAAGACACTACCCGTTTTTAACAGTGTGCTAATTTAAAGGCCAAACTCCCTTTTCTGGGTTGAGACATCTCTTTCCTTTCTTCCTTTTGGTTATTCCACACTCTTTCATAACTGAGAATAGACATGGGTTGAGCCCACAGTTTGGAGATAAATCGGTCTGGCGATTCAGTCATTCATGAAATTCTGCTCACTGTAATGAGTCATGCTTGTCTTACTCACCCACAGTGTTGGGAGTAATGCGTTACAAAAGTAATGCATTACAGTAACTGATTAATTTTTGCTGTAACGCAGTAGTGTAAGGCATTACTAATCAATTTCCAGTAATATTTTACTCATGCATGCGTTACAACACACTTTTAGCCCAAAATGTAATTGTTCAAAGAAAAAAAAAACAGCAAGACATTAACGAATCAAAAATGCCTGCAAGTAAGTTCTATTTCCTGTTCGTGGTCAGTCAATAGCCGCGTGTGGTGTCCAAGTTTGTAAATAAAGACTAAACGACAGCTTCTGATATATTTGTTTAGCGATTTATTTCATTCATCTCCCTCTCGCTGGTGGAACTTTTTATTGTGTGACGTAGTCCAGGGAAGACGTGTTTAGGGCGGGTTTTACAGGACTGCCGTGAGGCTACTGGCCCGACAGTGGAAACGTGGCGTGATTTCGGCCTCTGAGCTTGAGGTCCAAGGCTATTAGCCCCGCCCGGCTCGCTGTAAGCCCCGGCTCGCACTGGCCAGTGGAAAAGCGGCTAATGGATGAAGATAGCAGAAGACTGTACATGCGCGAGATGGATGTATGCGCATCTTCTCATGGCATTAGAGTTTACATATAGTCCTGTTGTTTCTAATATGAATAGACCCAAGCTATTCACAGATATTGCCAGATAATCACTTTACCTCTACCATACTTTTAACAGACTTGGATCGTTTGTGATTCTGGCTGTCATCCTTTCTTGCACTGTCTTGAGCCTTCACTTTGCCAATTATAAGCTATATTTTTAGTAGCCTGGATAGCGCACAGTCATTATGCTACACCATATCGCCCTCTACTGGATGTAAAATGCTCTGCAGTACATTTTGACCAGGGCTGTCCAAACTCGGTCCTGGAGGACCGGTGTCCTGCAGAGTTTAGCTCCAACTTGCCTCAACACACCTGACTGGACGTTTCTATGCCTAGTAAGAGCTTGATTCGCTGGTTCAGGTGTGTTTAATTAGGGTTGGAGCTAAACTCTGCAGGACACTGGCCCTCCAGGACCGAGTTTGGACAGCCCAGATTTTGTCATTTTAGAATGTTAAGTATGGTAACACTTTAGAATAGGGAACACTTATTCATTATTAACTACGAAATTTTCCTCAATAAATTCCTAATTTGCTGCTTATTGATAGTTAGTAAGGTAGTTGTTAAATGTAGGTATTGGGTAGGATTAGGGATTTAGAATAAGGTCATGTAGAATAAGGCATTAATATGTGCTTAATTACTACTAATCAATGGCTAATATTCTAGTAACATGCATGCTAATAAGCAACTAGTTAAGAGACCCTAAATTAAGGTGTTACCTTAAGTTCTACTTCTGTAGTTATTTTGCAGATTTTGTCATTTTAGAATGTTAAGTATTGTAACACTTTAGAATAGGGAACACTTATTCATTATTAACTACGAAATTTTCCTCAATAAATTCCTAATTTGCTGCTTATTGATAGTTAGTAAGGTAGTTGTTAAATGTAGGTATTGGGTAGGATTAGGGATTTAGAATAAGGTCATGTAGAATAAGGCATTAATATGTGCTTAATTACTACTAATCAATGGCTAATATTCTAGTAACATGCATGCTAATAAGCAACTAGTTAAGAGACCCTAAATTAAGGTGTTACCTTAAGTTCTACTTCTGTAGTTATTTTGGTGAAAGTAACCCAAAAGTCATAAAGGAGTCATGTAACGCATTGAATGAACTCCAACAATCACACCTTTGTAAAGACCAAATATTAACACTGACTTTTTAGTTATCTTAGATCAACTGAATAGTGCTGAAATAGCCCTTTTTTTTTCAAGTGTTTGTATGATATTGATAGTTTAAGAGATGCATTTTGCTCTCTATTTCTCATGTAAAATGTGATTATAGCTCAATTAATATAAATGAATATAAACACAAAAATATACATAAATAATATCAATAGTCATAATGCTAATAATGCAAATAAATCAAACAGTGGCATACACCTACTTTTATACAGCTTAACAAATCTTGGCGTTACGTAAACTAAACTGTTGGCAAAAATGATGGCAAAATGTAAGTCATGTCAACTTGACATTTCAAGTACAAGGCAATTAGGGGAGACCAGGGATGACAATTTTTGCTCTAACATCAGTAACTCAGTGTTATTACTTTGATGTAATTTTCAAAGATATATCTGCTGCAAATTAAAATGATTTTAAAATCTCCTACTCATCCCTAAACTAGGTAAATTAACATCACTTACAAAGAGAGTTATTACAGTCTACCCCAATACCGGGTGAGGTGTAGGTGTGGTGTATTGTAACACTAGAGAACATGGAAAGTGTAATATGCGCACATCCAAAAATTTTAGGCAGGTGCTCGATCACATAGAGCACTTCACTGTCAATGAACAAAAATCGGCACACTTCCACTACTGCTCTCAAAAACATCTGCCTGACGAAGATCTTAGAGTCGAAACGCTGTGATTTTAATAAACTTCGTTTTTGAGAGCAGTAGAGGCAGTGTGCCGATTTTTGTTTATTGACAGTGAAAAACTAGAGAACATGGACATGCAAAAATGTACATGCATTTTTGTTAATAAAATGCATTTGTTCAAAATTATTTTTATACCAAACCTAATCAACCCCTTAGGCTACTTCAACTCCACACATTTCATTTAAAGCAATAGAATTCAAAAAGATTAAAAAAAAGAAAGACATTCACATTTTTTATTTTAATTTAGCAAACAGATAAAAAAAAAAATAATTAAAATGGTATAAAAAATATTAACAGTGTGAGTTAGTCATTTTCACTGTAATTTTCGACTTATATATTGTTTTCTTTCCCCCACTTCAACCCCCACTTTCATCTAGGTAAAAATAATGAGTAAACATGATATATCAAATTAAATAAGAGAATATTCTTTAGATGACATCCAGTTCTGTCACGTTTTAAAACATCCATTAAGTTTTCCTAAATTGTTCTACTTGTAAGTCACTTTGGATAAAACCATCTGCTAAAATAATAAGTGAAAATGTTAATTCCTCAGACACAGATTTGTACTCTCACCCCAAGTGGATGATATTATAGTATTATTTTTTAACTGTACCAGTAAGTACCTGTTAGACTGATGGTGTTAAAACCCATCATGTGTGACAAGCATCCGTGACCAGGATGTTTGGTTACAGCTGATTTGAAGATTCTGCAGTATCATTAAACTGAAAAACTGCCCTCACAACAAGTTTATGCTCAATGTATGCAAATCCTTATATTTGAGATCCAAGACTGAATATTATTTAAATGCATTTTCCAACATATCTGTCAACAGACATGGCAGCTTAAATGGTTTGTAGCTTTATCATCCAAATTTGGTGTCTTTCTGAAACACTGTTGTGTTAGATAATTTTAACCATGAACATATTGACTTTTATGTACTCTAAACCTGACTTGGTGCCGATCCACGTCATCTCACCACCTCATCCTTACAGCGTTCCACTTCATTTCAGAATCTGCCAATATCTCCTTAACAAGCAGAGCCCTCAGGTCAAAATATCAGCAAAAGAGATTTTCTGCTGAAAGTCAGATACCCTCCTTCATTCAAAACTCATAGATGCAAGAAAATGACAAGTTTAATATATGGAAAAGAACATGATATTCAAATTCAATAATGTTGAGAAATGTCAATACTGCTATTCATTTGTTTCCAGTGGTTCTTCCCTTTCTGTTCAATTCAATTCAATTCAATTCAAATTTATTTGTATAGTATAATGGAAGTCAGTGGTCACCAATACTGTTTAGTTGCCAAGATTTTTCAAAGCATATTCTTTTGTGTTCCACAGAAGAGATTCATGCAGGTTTGAAACAACATGAGGGTGATTTTTAGGTGAACTACCTCTTTTAAGTTTTTGTGATATTTTGTAATTAACCTGTAAATAAATTCTCATGTTGCTAGGTCAATTCAGAAATATAGCTAAAAAGGTTGTCTTTTGACTCTTAACAGTATATTTGTCGCTATCTGAGGCTGTGATGAAAACCTTTGTGTCTTCGTGTTCAGTCGAGCAAGATTCCATCACCGGTCAAGAGTGTAGGGACATACTGTGTTCCTGTTTTTTTCGGCAGTGATTTGATTCCTATGGACATAGTAGAGAAAACATTATGATGCAATCAGTTTTCTGCATCTCAAGCAAAGACTATTCCTATTCTTGGCTACCGAGAGCAGCCAGGCTATTCAGTGACCCAAATGGAACTCCATCTCCACCTCAACCAGAGTAGGTGATGCTGGAGAGAACAAAGCTGAAAACTATTTTGACAACGTAAATTGAAATAGCTTATTTTGACCCTCTGAAATAATCTGTTTCGCTCCCTTTTATGAATTCAATTTTAATCAGAAATTCAATTAAGTGATTATATGCCTGCAGGATTATTTATTGGCAGTTGTACGGTTTTGCACACATATTTGCCTATAATCTAATGTACATATTCCCTGTACATAATATAAAATCCATCCAATGGGCAAAACAAACACTTGACATTCCATCCCCCTTGGGCAAGCACGTAGCGTCTGACATCATTTCCTCTGTAGACAGCTACCGCACTTATCAATGGTCACTCTAATAAATGCATTAATCACCTCTAATAATGCTCGCTGTTCAGTTGATCAATGACAGACAGTGTCAGTTTAGCTCTTGGGTTATTTAACTAATGGCTTCCTGGAGCAGATCTCACGTCAGGTTCACAGTAATAAATCAGAATGCTGACGTGGAACATGTTCTTCCTGTGATTAAGGAGAAAGTAAATATAGTTTATGAAGAGTTTGAACTTTGCTCTGGTAAAGATGTTCGAAACTGTGGAGTAAAACTACACTGCAAAATACATAAAAAATGTGTTATAAAAAAAATGTTTTGTATGTATTATAACTATAAATTATAAAAACAATACATGAATACATATTAAAATATTAAATAAACTGTAAAATGTAAAAAATATATGTTTAATAAGTAACAATTAAAATCATTTTAAGGGTCAGATCAGGTATAGAAATACATCTTTAAGCAGAGCAGCAACACAAACATGTGCACTTCCTGAACAATAACAGGCAGGAATTGTTTCTGATGCCTGATTAAACCCATGTGACATGTGTCAGCTCTGTATTACCAGAAATCTTTGTTGTTTTATTTGCTGCTTTCATATCTCCCCAGACACTTTGACATTTGCATGCCAGCACACACACGTTTCAGTCGGCAAATTTGCGTTGACTGAAATGTACCTGACTTTTGATGACATTCTTCTCTTTTTCCATCCAGGCAGATATGAGAGCACTTAAGGCCTCCAGGGGCATTTTCACGAACTGCCATATTGCCTTCGGTCTGTTGTGTCCTTGTCTTGTTGATCAGTTCTTATCTACTCAAGTGTTTTTCTCAGACTGCCAGCATCCGGCCTGCAGGCTTCAAAAATACATTATACTTTCTTCCCCTCTGCAGTGTCGAAGAGATGACAGAAACATGTTGTAAATGAGCTTTCCACACAAGAAAGATCAAATAAACCAACTTTAACATACTGAGATATGGTTCAAGTGTGTATCCAGGGCAGGACTTAGGGGGGCGGGGGCCCCTGGGCTTGAGGTTATGTTTGGGCCCTATACCTACACTACAAATGCCCTCAAATAGAACATCATTATGGAGTAACACAAAATCCACAAACATATGCTTTGAGGTTCATAAATAGTACAATTAATATGCAACATGTCTAGGCTATAGTCAAAGTTTAAATGTAATATTAAATATTAATTATAATATAATAAACAGGATGTGTGCTCTCAGCTGAGAGATCAAAACCCTGAGATAACTTTGAGCACAAAAAAAAAAAACTTGGCTTATTAGTATTATAGAAGTTATTGTCATATCTGTGTCCTCTTATGTCAGGTTCTTATTTAATCGATAAATGCAATTATTCATAGATGGATTGTGCATAAATGTTAAGTTTAAATATAACATTTTAATGTAGAAATATTAAATGATTGCAAAAATGAATTAAGCTACTTTTTTAAATATGAAACTACAGTCACCAGTTGGTGGCAGCAAATGACTGTCTTAATGAGACCAAATGGTCGCATTTTGCGACCATTTTTTCTGCCTGTGCGACTTTTGTGAGCGGTCGCACTGGCGCGACCACCGCGTTGTTTAACTCATAAGCGCTGCCATTTCTGTTGCATGTGAGAAACATCAAACGGCAAATGAAGCTGAAAGCATAACGAAACCGCACTACTCGTTTGAACTGCGCAGCACTTCGAGTGTAGAGCGTGGTTTATACTTGCCGCGTCAGCAGGAGCGCGAAGCTGTGTGCAGCAAAAATGATGCGAATATTGAGGAAACGATGGATGGTTTTCATGCTAAAGTAAAGTAAAAGACTGCTTCTTAAACCAAAGGTGTTGACCAACACTGATGTTTTTTTTATACCTGATTAGGCTGATATTAGAAGCTGGTAATGTAAGGGCTTTTGTTTTCTAATTTTTATAGAAGTTGTTCAGCCAAAAATGGAAACTCGAATACATTTCTTTATTTAGCAGACAATTTTCTCCAAAGTAATTTAGCATACAAGCCAACAATACTTCAATACAGCAATGTCAAGTTTTAAGAATAAGGTAGATTAGTCATTTAATTCAATTTAAATGTGTATAGCGCTTTTCACAATACACATCGTTTAAAAGCAGCTTTACAGAAAATGCATGTGTCTGCATTACAAAGCAGAAGTGAATGTGTCCAAGTAATGTTCATTTCACAAATGAACAGTTCAAGGTAATAGAATCATACAGTTAGCTAATATGAATTAATTTCAGGCAGAAGCTCATTAAAGTGATTATTACAAGTGTGACCATAATGATTAAACATACAGAAAATTTGACAGCTGTGCATATGGATTCAAGTTGGCATCATCTGGGGTCCTCGCAGGGGTCAGCATCATCTCTTCCAAGGTGTTGGGTCATCTGAAGTCTTT
>NW_015547713.1:923990-924775 GCF_001515605.1 Sinocyclocheilus anshuiensis
CATCTTTTTACTAAGTAGTATATTATTAATCATGTATTGATACCAATACTGCTACCCAGGGCAGGACTTAGGGGGGCGGGGGCCCCTGGGCTTGAGGTTATGTTTGGGCCCTATTCCTACACTACAAATGCCCTCAAATAGAATATCATTATGGAATAACACAAAATACACAAACATATGCTTTGAGGTTCATAAATAGTACAATTAATATGCAACATGTCTAGGCTATAGTCAAAGTTTAAATGTAATATTAAATATTAATTATAATATAATAAACAGGATGTGTGCTCTCAGCTGAGAGATCAAAACCCTGAGATAACTTTGAGCACAAAAAAAAAAAACTTGGCTTATTAGTATTATAGAAGTTATTGTCATATCTGTGTCCTCTTATGTCAGGTTCTTATTTAATCGATAAATGCAATTATTCATAGATGGATTGTGCATAAATGTTAAGTTTAAATATAACATTTTAATGTAGAAATATTAAATGATTGCAAAAAATGAAATAAGCTACTTTTTATTTCTGTCTGGGGAGTGAATAAAAGATCATATGAAAACCAGTCTTCAGGACACAAAAAGACACAAAAGGAGATTTATCTAACTAACTTCACCTTATATTTTCTAACTCGTGATACACAAGATGGTGGTACACTGGGGAAATCTAACACCTTCACGCAGCTTGCTATATGTTGTACCAAGATCAAAACATCAATAAAGTTTACACAAGCAATTTAATTAAGAACCCATTAACTGAAAGAGTTAATTTAGGATTTCATCTATTATAA
>NW_015547713.1:925278-926654 GCF_001515605.1 Sinocyclocheilus anshuiensis
GCAAAAAAAAAAAAAAAAAGCCAGAGATGTTGGCTTATTAGTATTATAAAAGTTATTGTCATATCATATCGTGTCATATCGTGTTCTCTTATGTCAGGTTCTTATTGAATAAATAACTTCAATTGAATAAAAATACATGCTGGCTATAAACAATCAAATGAAATCACTATCAACTAAATTCATAGATGGATTGTGCATAAATGTTAAGTTTAAATATAACATTTTAATGTAGAAATATTAAATGATTGCAAAAATGAATTAAGCTACTTTTTTAAATATGAAACTACAGTCACCAGTTGGTGGCAGCAAATGACTGTCTTAATGAGACCAAATGGTCGCATTTTGCGACCATTTTTTCTGCCTGTGCGACTTTTGTGAGCGGTCGCACTGGCGCGACCACCGCGTTGGTTGACTGTTAAGTTTAAATATAACATTTTAATGTAGAAATATTAAATGATTGCAAAAATGAATTAAGCTACTTTTTTAAATATGAAACTACAGTCACCAGTTGGTGGCAGCAAATGACTGTCTTAATGAGACCAAATGGTCGCATTTTGCGACCATTTTTTCTGCCTGTGCGACTTTTGTGAGCGGTCGCACTGGCGCGACCACCGCGTTGTTTAACTCATAAGCGCTGCCATTTCTGTTGCATGTGAGAAACATCAAACGGCAAATGAAGCTGAAAGCATAACGAAACCGCACTACTCGTTTGAACTGCGCAGCACTTCGAGTGTAGAGCGTGGTTTATACTTGCCGCGTCAGCAGGAGCGCGAAGCTGTGTGCAGCAAAAATGATGCGAATATTGAGGAAACGATGGATGGTTTTCATGCTAAAGTAAAGTAAAAGACTGCTTCTTAAACCAGAGGAGGTGAACATGTTGGTATTCTTGTGGGGGGAAAAACATGCAAGCACTGTCACCAACAGCAAGTTTGGTTTTACTTTTCTTTTTGTTTTCATTTTGAAAAGCTTGTATCTTTGCTGTTTACCTCACGTTACGCTATGGAGGCTCTCTTTTATTTCATTTTATTTGATTCCTCAGTGTTTGCTGAAAATTTTTAAATTGTGACCAAATCATGTGCTCGTGCGACCAACTGAGAAAGTTAGTCGCAAAAGAGCGACCAGTGGTGCTAAACGTTCTGTAATTTATTAGTCGGTATATGCCGCCATGCCTCATCTTATTCATTTTGTTAATAAACTTTTTGTAAGCTAGTTTGTCATTGTATCGTACTGTTTTATTGTTGTCTTCACGTTTTACAATGTGACAATCAGTCGTCTAATAATCGCGCTTCTCCCGGTACATCTTTGCAGCGCAATGGTGCCGCCGTGCAAGGCGAGAGTGTTCACGAAGCACAAACAAGTGATAATTTCGACACTTT
>NW_015547713.1:927113-931087 GCF_001515605.1 Sinocyclocheilus anshuiensis
AGGCTACTGTTCACATGCGTTTTACTACTATATAGTATAGTAATATAGTAATAATTTAGTACTTTCTCCTGTTTTATTCTTGGTTTCCTCTTTTCTGATCATTTGGAATGAGGATAAAAAGACAAAAAAAAACATGCAAATAAGTTCAAAAATCAATTCAATATCTACTATTTCATGAATATTATGAAATTCAAGATGGCCGCCCCTACTGACGTCATAGTATGCAAATTAGACGAGTATATTTACACCCCACATAAACTTTCGGTCATGCCCAACATTTTTCTAATTTACATTAGATCTCTATCTTTAAGCCCTTTCAAGCCACAAGCTTTTAGCTTAAGCTTTTAAAAACCCTGGCGCCTAAAGGGTTAATAACTAGTTGCTTATTAGTCCAGCATTTTTCCAAAAATCCCTGGCGCCTAAAGGGCTAAGCAGGCAGTCTACTAATACTCTCATTATAGTTAGTAGAATGTCTAAAGTGGACTATTAAAATAAAGTGTTCTAATATATATATATATATATATATATATATATATAATCCACTACATGTTAGCTTGTTACTGTGCTCAAGAGCATATGTCATATGAGCATAAGTCCATATGTCATACAAGAATCTATGGTTCTAACCACAGGTTGAGAGCTGCAGTTCCAACCACACAACTTTGTGATGCTGTTTGTGAATGTTCACTTGAACTATGGCTTCTGGAAACATAGAATCATTGAACTATATTAGTAACGATGGATCTTGTGACTTGTGACTATAGTTGGCTACTGATGACTTTAGGAAATGCACCCCTGACTAGCATGTATCTCAGTTAAAGTTCACTTGTGCATTTTTATCATTTTGTGCACATGCAAGTTGCAATGGTATGTTTATGTTGTGTATATATCTGATTCATCTCATATGTGTAGGATGCATGTGGGTATGTAAATTAACCTGCTAGAAAACAACTTAATTTTATCAGTGTTCATTCACATTTGTGTTCACGTCACTTCCTGTTTGTTGCTGCCATGTGTTTTGAGTTTGAGGCTATCTCACGCAGCTCAAGCAGGTCAAGTCAAGTCACCTTTATTTGTATAGCGCTTTATACAATACTGATTGTGTCAAAGCAGCTTTACAGTGTCAAACAGGAAAATTTTCCCTGGCATTACTGACAAAAGATGATGTTCTGAAAAATGTCTCGTTGTTGTTGTTGTTGTTTTTTACCCCACTGACTAACAAAAAACAAATGTCTTCTTTTGCGTTCTGTATAAAAAAAGAAAATGATACAGGTTTGTGTAATGACATGAGGGTGAGAAAAATGTGGCGCAAGTGTTTTTGCTAGTTTCAGCCCGACGCAGTTCTCATTTTCCCGTCCTGCGCCGTGTTGTTTAAATAGCAAATGCATTTGTGCCCATTTGTGCGCCCATGGGCGTGCTGGTCTAAAAAAGAGGTGTGTTCAGGCGCATTGTTGGCACATTGCTATTTTGAGGATATATATTCTCAAATATTTTTCCTTCACACGTTTAAATTCACCAATGGCATGTCTTTTCTGCCAACATATGTGTAGCCGCAAACAAGAGCAGCTGGAGAAAAAGAGCTGCGAACGGTAAAAGCCTCACTTACACTCCAAGTCACTGCTTATGTTTCAAATCATATTAGGAGGCTCTCATAAAGTCAAAGAACTCTTAATTGCCAACCTCCATGCGCTCTTGTCGCTAAAATGTTTGTCACATAATTATTGCACTTGAAGCTGTTTATATGAGAGTGCCTTCTCTAATTATTGCTCAGTTAAATGTTATTGTTAATAATAGTGTCAGAGCTCATGTTGATTCAGAATATTGGCTTTAGGACAAAATTAACATCGGGGCAAAACACACACACTCCAATATGAAAGCGTCATCAATTAAACACTTCAATGTCTACCCAAGAGCCACCTGAGAGATGTTCACATTCTCTGGAAAAACATGTGAGCATGTGAGGTAGATTGAGAAAATGCATGGAACACACTGTACATGCATTATGAATGAACTAATAAGTAATACTATAAAAGGTAACATATTAAACACATAAAACAAATAAATATTGATATTAAGCTCTGACTGCAGATCCTTCAGAATCTCTGACACTGTCCTAAAAATTAGTTTCTAGTGACATCTCCAGTGACGTCATTTTTTTTTCTACATTGAAAGAGGAAATGCTGAGAAAGGCAACACAATCACAGCCAATCATATTTGATGTTATATATACAGTTATGTGGTTGGGATTTTGGACCAATGCAATTTCAAGTGGATGGTGCAACCCAGTTTAACACAATAGAAATAGAATTAAGCAAAATGTATGGTTGTTGGCTGGAGGTCACAATAGCAGCTGAAGGATGAAAACTCAACCATTGGTTGAGCCAGTGTTGCAATGTCGAGCTATGCTCAAATAAACACAGCAATGTTTTGAGACCCCACAGAGCAGCAGTTTTACACTTTTTGGGAAAATCAGCCTATAAATGGCTATTTGGTGCAATCAAAAACATTGCTGTGAGTGTCCTGATCGGCTCGACACAGCAAACTGACTGAAACAATAGCATTAGTTTGGGGCAGGATTATGGCAGATGAGGGAGTGTTTGAGAAACCTGTTTGAAAACAGTAATTATTTTAACAATTATTTTTGGGGGTCCTACTGGCACAAAAAATAACAAATTGTAGCTTGAATGCTAGCATGTATAGCTACAATACTCTGTCATTAGTGTTAATTGTACGTTTTAACTAGGGTTGTGAACTGATGCCAAATTTTTATTTTATTATTTTATTAATTTGATTTGATTTTAATTATTTCGTAATATTTTAATCATATATTTACATATTAAATCTCCAAACTGATGTATAATCAACATGAATTCATAATTTCAGGACGACCCTACATGTAAACAGAGTATAAACTGTAGCTAATATAATATATTGCCATACTTTCCCAGTTGATTAATCACAGAACAAGACATTTTTTGTCAACATAGTTTTTATTATATGTTGTTTGAATATGCAAATGAGACAACATTTTCTAATGAAATATGCACTAATTTGCATACATTATCCAATTTGAACTCTGGATAAAATACAGTATATTTGTTGTTGTTTTTTCTTCTTTCTTGTTTTTTTTTCTTTTAGTTGACATGTCAGAGTTAAACGTTTTTACCAAGAGGATTTTGGATATCTTTTACCCCTCATAAATCAGAAAATACTGTCAACAGCCAGAAAAAAAATCCACATATTTTAGGATTAAATAATGTACATAAGTCAGGGAAATTATAAATGAACAAACCCCAGAAGAAATATAGATGGGGGGCTGACTGACTGAATTTTAACAACTTTATGATAATAGACATATTATAAGGATTGGTATTCATCTTATATA
The DNA here is from genome assembly GCF_001515605.1 of Sinocyclocheilus anshuiensis. NCBI lineage: Eukaryota > Metazoa > Chordata > Actinopteri > Cypriniformes > Cyprinidae > Sinocyclocheilus > Sinocyclocheilus anshuiensis. The sequence continues at coordinate 930,499 of NW_015547713.1, forward strand.
CCCACACTAAATGCTTTATAAAGGGAAACAAACCAATTCTGATGTATCACTTTTCTTTTAAGGTTTCTAGCTCACTACTAGTTTTGAGCACAATTAAAGCAATATTACAGTAATCTATGAAACCCCTGTCTATCCAATACTCCACTCGTGAGTGGGTGGTTGTCTCACACTCCTATCTGTCTGTCCTTTCCCTTGGGGACACTTTATCACTGGAGTCACTCCATCCTTCCACAGCCTGGCTCGGTGTGCGGCGGCTTCTTTCAAGACTGCAGAGGAGCAATCTATGCAGATGAGCAACTGACGAGCGTTTTGTACTTCATTAGACTTCACATCTTTCATTTAGTTCTTCCACTCTCCAGAAACTGAGCTTAAATGTAAAGCAGCTGAAAAACAAACACTGAAATGCTGTGCACTCAATAACACAGAGGTCTTGCCTCCATTGTGAGTGCGGTTTGTTTGGGAAGAGCATAATGTGCATTATGCATTGCGTAATTGGATTGACTTTGCCTTTGCAGTGAGAACGAAAGGACAAAAGTCAATATGGGTGCTAGTCACAATAGCCATGACTCACTAAAATGAATAAGCAACT
>NW_015547713.1:931154-963985 GCF_001515605.1 Sinocyclocheilus anshuiensis
GGGGGGGGGGGGGGGGGGGGGGGGGGGGGGGGGGGGGGGGGGGGGGGGGGGGGGGGGGGGGGGGGGGGGGGGGGGGGTGGGGGGGGGGGGGGGGGGGGATGAGATAAACTCAACTTAAAATGGCTTTACTTTCTGATTTGGTCAGGTAGATGTCTGTGATTTGTTCTTTCTTGCATTTTGGAATCAATTGCAATAACTTTGTTACACAGAACCATTATACATGTCAAACAATGTGGGCTGAGTTTATCACTATACGTTTTTTTTCTTGCTTTTTTTGCACATTTACATGCTGTTCCAGTTTTTACTATGAAAATACATTGGCACTCGTCTCTTGTACACCATTAAACTCCTGTCTAGAAAAGGTCGCTCTTCACAGACAGGAAATGTGCAGAAGGCTGTTAAACATAACAGACAATTAGACAATTAGACAATTAGACAATTGATCTTACCGTGCCACCTGGAAAGAAGGCTGCGTTGTTTGTCCGATAACTGTGAGACCAGCCATTGGGCATTTCAAAGAGAACTTCAGAACTGTTCAGGTGGAAAATTACATGTTGAAAGAACAAACATTAATGTGAAAGGCTATTGATCATCGTATCAGTGCAATAAAGTTTTTTTTTCCCGTTTCTTATTTAGCAATCAATATTAATCAGCTCCTATTTTGTGGATTGTGTCTGCTAGATACATATTTTGAAAAAGACTGTGCTAATAGCAAACGGTACAGATTAATGTGCCTCATTTTTTTCCTTGGTGCGTAGCAGGGAGTTAGAGATAGAAAAAGGAGAAAAAAGTGCCCTAAAGCTAGTCAGTTGGGTCTAAAAAGGTGTTACTGTGTGAATTGTGGTCAGTCTAGCCTGCTAAATTGTGTCCCTTCTGCCATGAAAAACTGTTTAGAAAGATTCAGCTAGAACTCATTTATTGTAGCTGAGAATAGGATTATAGTACCACAAATATTAGAGCCCCAAGCCAAAAGGTGTGAAATGTATAATTTCCTTCAGAAGTAAAACATTTGGATTACAATTGTGCCATTGGATTCGATGGAACTAAAATCTCAGTATTGCTCATGGGAAATCCAACATATTGCAAATGTTCACCTTAATGAAAATTAGAAGTCATATATCCAAAAAGCAAAGAGTTGTCCCTGTCTCTGGTCTCGCCTGCACCTGGGATATTTCACTTATATTCTTTCCTTCAGACTTTAATTCTTCAGCTGCTCTCAGTTTATCTTTCACAGGCTTTTGCCACTGCTCTGAAAAACAGTGACTGTGACTTTGTTGTGCATTATGGGAAAAAGTGTTACCCCTGTCTATCTATCTATCTATCTATCTATCTATCTATCAGATCATAATCAAAACAACTGAAACATGTATTCAAAATATCTTCTTTTGTGTTCTGCAGAAGAAATAAAGCCAATTTTGGAACAACATGATGGTGAGTACATGATGAAAGATTTATAAATAAGTTGTAGGACAAGTTGGTCACGGATACAGGTTGAGGGGCTTGAAAAGAGATCCAGTTCTCTCACAATGAGATCGATACAGTGTTTCTGCACTATTTGCATCATCTCTGCACTGATAATAGCTGCTTCCTGTTGCCTTTACAGCTTCTACTGGCTTCATTTGCTTAACATTGTTAGACTCATTGTTTTCCATTACCAGAAACATTACAGAAGCCACAGCAGCAGCTGATTTTGTGTAGTGAATGAATGCAGTATTTGATGTCCAAATTTACACTTTTATTTTTTATACAGAAAGACAATTGCCAATTTCATTTCATCAAATGAAAAGTGAAAAATAATGTCAGTACTTGCGTTTGTCTTTTTGAGTTTTGTGTCACAAAATGCGTTTTGTCTAGGTGATTTTTTTTTGTGTGATTCTTTTAATTTTAATTGAATAAATTTAATTATTTCAATTTAATGATTGAGAATGTCACAAATGTATTTAGTCTGCAAAATGCTACAGTAATTATCTTGATAATATATGTATTTTGTCCACAAAAGAGGATATTTCTTCCTGAAAAATCGATGTTTCTGTCAGAGTTCTGTCACTTCGGTCTAGTTTATTCATGGGTTTGTGACGGAGCCCTGACACTCCCGTCTTGTCTTGTTTTCTTGTGAGCGAGCAGCTTCGAGTGTGCTCAAGCCGTGCGCTCTCTTGTCTGCGTGTCTTGTTTCATGTTGGAGCGTGGTGTTCGGATCCCGGCACTCATGTCTTGTTCAGATTCAGTTTCGGTTTGGTGTCGGGGTTCGAACACTCGCATTTAATGTTCTGTTTTGTTGTGGGAGCGTGTGGTCTCGAGTTCGTTCGGGCCGTACGCTCTTCTGTCCTCGTGTCTTGTGCTGTTGCATGCAGCTCGTGTTTTCGGCTGCATGCTTTCATGTCATGTTATGTCTTGTGCTGTGTAGCATGCAACTTGTGTTTTTCATTGGCTGCGTGCTTTCATGTTGTCATGTCTTGTGTGAACACGCGGCTTATGAGTATTCTCATTAGCTGCGTGTTCGTGTCTTGTTTTGTTCAAGCACATGGCTTGTGATTGTTTGGCTGGCAATGTGCTTTTGTTTTGTTTTGTGTTGGCACATGGCTTTTGTCTTTGTTTCCTGTGTGCCATGTGCTCTCATGTCAATTTTCTAACCCCACCCATCTTGTTACTGTAGCAGATCGGCCAGGCTCCACCACCACCCAATCACAACGATCTCTATCACCGGAGTACTGAGCACCTGCACCTGTCACCAATCAAGCACCTCATCAACCAGCCTGTATAAAAACACACCTCAGACACCCTCATTGTCCAATCTTGTATACACGTAGAGGACTCTCTGACTTTGCTACTGCTTCATTTGAATACTTACCTGCATTACTTACCTCCTGTGTTCCTCCTAGTGTCTCCTCGTCTCCAAGTGTCTCCTGTTCCTCCAAATTCTCGGATAGCTGAGGTGTGTGCACCTCCTGTGTACATTCCAGCTCCTGTACAGGAAAAGACTCTGATTTTTCCACTCATCATATCATTTGAACCGTTCTACGAACTATACACTCACCGTATCATCATCTGGATCCTACCCCTGTACTCTCTGTGACCTAATAAACTTTATTGTATATACTAACCTGTTGAATCAGACCTCTTCTGTTACAGTTACCTGATTATTGGTTAATTTGCTCCACCTGTGTTTCCCTCATTACCCTCCTCATTTGCTCCCTATTTATTCTCCTTGTGTTTGCAGTCCTGTGCGAGTTCGTCGTCGAATGTTGTGTGCCTTGCGCGCTGCCTTGTCCTGCCTTGCCTGTTGGTTTCCCCTACGGGGTAGTTTCTGTTTGTTTTGTTTATTTCGTTATTAATAAAAGCCCTATTTCCTCCTGCGATTGAGTCCTCGCCTCATCCCTGCCCTCCACCCTGGAGAGTTTCCTTCAAAAAATGAATATTTGTGCCATGCTTTTTCAGCATGTAGGTATATTTCCTGTGAATGTGCAAGACTTCTCATTCTTTAACTGCTATAGGTAAATAACTAGAAGAATAACAAAGTGCAGTAAACCGTAAAACTATTTGCACTACAAAACCAGTATACTTGTTAGTTCAAAAAATTAAATGATATTGCAACAAATCCAAGTTTGCAATATCAAACAGCATAATGGACTGTTTTTGTACAGTTAAGATAAATGGAAGCAGCTGATAATCTTTCCTTAAATAAGGTGTACAGAAATGGAATATACAAAAACAGTCCATTGACAAAATTCATTCTGTGGTTCAAACAACCCTATTTGTTAACAAAATACTGACTGAAAGTTTGATTATTTAATGGATAAAATGTTTTTTTGTTACATGTTGGGTGTATTTGTCCATCAATTTCCGCTATAAACAAAACTACAAAATAAAAAGTGCATTCACCTCTATGAGGGAACGGAGTGTGAATTTCGTGCACAAATACATTTTTGACAACATTCAACTTGCTATTGTCCATCTAACATACCTAAGTAACTGCATTTTGATACCATATTTCATACTGTATTTCATGACACAAAATTAATTCATTCAACAAAAATCAACTACAATGTACTTATTGTGTTCATAGTGTATTGCAAAACACATTTGCTTCTGAGGTGAGGTACGGTTAAGGTTAGGGACAAGTTTGGTGGTATGCTTCGGTTAAAGGGTGAGTTAAGATAATGGGTAGGTTTGGCAATGTATTTATAGATGCAACTACATAAATTATTTACATATGTAGTTTATATATGTAATTACATAATGGTATTTTTAAATGTAAGTACAACGCAAAAACATGTATGTAGACAATAAGTTAATTGGGAAACATTTTAGAATAATGATTTAGTTGTTAACAAGTAACTATGCAGAAAGTAATAGGTAGTAATACATTAACACTGAACTTAATACTATTAACTAATATGGAAGCAAGATTAACTAAGCAGTATGTAATAGCAAATTTAGGACAAATGTAGTTCCTTATTAGGTATTCGATAATTACTAAATAAAAATATCCTCACTAAGAAGTACTTGCGAACTATAGTAATTCATTGGTTATTCTTTATTAATTGGTCAATCACAATAATAACATGTCTAAAAACTTATTAAATTGCTTGTGAAATCAATGTTAACCCCTCACTAATTACTCAAGCGTTACCTTGTCAGCCCGCAGAAACTAAATAAAAAATAATGGTCCAGATCACTAGTAGTTAGTGCGGGCTGACAAGGGCACGCTTGAGTAATTAGTGAGGGTCCACATCGATTTCACAAGTAAATTAATAAGTGATTTAATATATTTTATATCTGACACATACTCTGCAGCCATACATTTCTGTGAAGCACTAGTGAAATTCTAACAGACATTGTAATCTGGAAGATGGGGGTTTGTGCTTAACGCAATATAAATGCAGTCAATGTCTTCATTAAGGATGCAAATTGTTTTTGACTAGATAACATCATTGTTTATATTCATATCCTAAAGAGAAGTCCTCCCCAGGATACTGTCACTAAAGGTATAGGTCTTTTGATGTCAGAGACATATTGAACTGACACTGAAAAGAGCTCATAATAGTGAATTAATCCAATCATGAGCTTGTCAGCATCACTTCCGAATTATTTAAATTTTATACAAATTATCTTTATTATTATTATTCTATGTTTAAGTTTGAAATAAACAGAGAATATACGTCTATCCTTTGGTAAGAGTAGTAGTCACAGTCTCTACAGTAAAGACATGTTACTGTTGTGATTAGTAGCTAATTGGTATTTTTTATGAATTGGTCATAGTTTGCAAGTAGTTCTCAATGAGGATATTTTTATTTAGTAATTATCGATTACCTAATAAGGAATTGCCTTTGTTCTAAATTTGCTACTACTTACTGCTTAGTTAATTTTGTTTCCATATTAGTTAATAGTATTAAATTCATTGTTAATGTAGCACTACCTATTACTTCCAGCATAGTTACTTGTTAACAACGGAGCATTATTCTTAAGTGTTACCATATATTGTATTGAAACTATTATTATCATGTTAGTACATAGTACTAAAAGACACTTAAAGGGTTAGTTCACCCAAGAATGAAAATTCTGTCATTAATTACTCACCCTCATGTTGTTCCAAATAGTGTTAATTTTATCAGCTATTTTCATTTTAGTCTTAGTCTTAGTCCCGTGTTAAAATGTCTTTGTTTGTTTTTATCATATTTAGTCAACCTTATCCTATTTAGTTTTAGTCAAGTTTTAGTCGACTAACATTTTAGCTATCATATTTAGACAACCTTGTACTGCTTTTGTTTAGTCAAGTTTAAGTCAATGAAATTTATGAGCATTTTAGTCAAGTTTTAGTCAATGAAATCTTAGTCACATTTTCGTCATTCTGTATAATGGTTAAACTGATAAAAAAAAAAAAAATTCTCAAAATTATAATGGTAATGATTGTTGTCATTTCAGAAATTTCAGGTCTTTTTCACCAGTAAGCACAAATCAATAGAATGTGGACACATACATGGTGTATTTTACCTCATCTAATGTACTGATTTATTACAGGCTTTTTATTATATAATTTAATACCAAAGACTTATGCAATCTCTCTGTCTACATTATGAAAACAGCTAAAACAAATGAAAAATATTAGGCCTATAACAGTGAAATTCCTAGTAATTCCAAATGGTAATAGCCTATTTCTCTATTAAAACAACAGCAGTTGAGTAAGTGCATTTATTCAGCGATCACAATCGCAAACAATATAGTCGAGATCTCATGACAGAACACAGACCGGCTGAACGACACTTTCATTTAAATTGCTAAACTCCAGCTTGTTTGTCGGTGTTTTCAGATCATCGGTGTCGGCGCTTGGAGTGAGGAGTGAGCGTTTGTGCATGGTTGCCAGATTGCTTAAAATGAGCAGAAAATGTATCAATTTAACAGTGAAGCTCTGATTCGGGGATTAAAACTCTTGATATCTGGCAACCGCACTCGTGAGAGCTCGCGTATAGTAGAGGCATGTAGAGCAGTCCGCAATAACATTTTGTCTCCTTTTTTTGATGAAAATAAAAAGAGATTTTTGGTAAAGTCTTTATCTTTTTGAATACATTTTAGTCTCATCTTATTTCGTCAATGAAATTGCATGTTGATATAGTCGTAGTTATCGTTTATTGACCTTATTATCGTCTCGTCTTCGTCTCGTCTTAGTCGTGGGAAAAAAGCTGGTCAATGAAAATTTTTCGTCATAGTCTTCGTTAACGAAATGAACACTAGTTCCAAACCCCTAAGACCTTCGTTCATCTTTGGAACACACATTAAGATATTTTTGATGAAATCCAAGAGCTTTCTGACCCTGCATAGACAGCAATGGAACTACCACGTTCAAGGTTCTGAAAGGTAGTAAGAACATCATTAAAATAGTCCATGTGACATCAGTGTTTCAACCTTAATTTTATGAAGCTACGAGAATACTTTTTGTGCGCAAAGAAAACAAAAACAACAACTTTATTCAACAATTTCTTCTCTTCCCTGTCAATCTTCGACGCGCATTCACGACAGTACCACGCATGCGTGTGATGCTGCTAACGCAGGAGCCGGCATTCTGACGTAGAACCAGTGGCGGTTCTATATTGAATTACACCCTGGGCGAGACCCCCTTCGAGCGCCCACCCCCCCAAAAAACCCCCCACAAAATTCTGCACAAACAGTTATATTTGATTATAACAACATAAGTGAAAGGGAAAATTATATTTCTCAATTGCACAAATCCTTCATTAGAACATTTGAAAAACACACTTAAGAGAATCCAGTTATTTAACTATTGCAATTACAACAGGAAACACACTTTTTAAGGTGTACAATCTCCACCTCCAACATTGGCAAAAGACAATGAACACAATTCTGCACAAAATATGACAGTATAAGTTATCAGAACTTAAATAAATATACACTATACACTGTATCTAATTTGCATATTAATGTGTTCTTGGAGCAACATTTGATGAAAAAATAAGTGTAATAATTGGCAACATTTTAATAATAATATCTAATATTTCATAGGAATATTGATGTATAATTTATTTCCATATTCACTTGTTGTGTCTACCAAAATGCCTGATAAACATGATTTAATTCCTGATGTCCTCTGCAGTGGACATGTATGAAATCAGTGCCCTGTTCTGTAACAGAAAGTAATTTTTTGATTTGAAACCCCATAACGTTTTGACAACGTCTGAGATGTTGGTTTATGAAATACAATTTGAAAAGTAGTTCGATTTAAATTATAATTACACAAAATTAGAAAATTCCGTTGGCTAATTACAGGGCCTAACGTTAACCCAACTGATGGAAATAAATAATAACTGAACTTGTAACAGTTTTGTTGCAAAGCACAATATTATGGTGAAATTAGATCTCGCGTTTGTTGAGTTAAAACCGAATTATTGTTGTATAAGCATAGCAAGCATCATAGCAAAAAGGCTAACAAACTTAAGAGTTATACCCACCAATTAACATTAGCCCTTCATTCATGACATGGATACCATAATAATCATACAGAGAGAACATAGTTGCATACCTTTATCTTTTGCTCGTTTCTCCCGATCCGCTCTGAACAGCTGAAATCCCGGGAGACACAACGCGCTGTACGGAATGGCGACTTTCAGCTAGGTTTCCGTGAAACACAGAGCAGCAGAGTTTGAAAAATCCTTATTTGTCCGGGAGAGCAGAAGGAGTTCGTCCGTTTTGTTGGGTAGAGAGCAGAGGTTCGCCAGATGGATGCTAGGCAACCGAGTCCTGAATCCGCGCTGCCTGAGCTTCACAAGCGCGCCGGCTCGCTTCCCCCGTCTGCGCGTCCTGAAGCGTCTGAACAGCGCCGCTGCTCCCCTGACTACAATGTCAAGCAAAACATCAGAATAATCGAAATACTGTGTATGACTAGACATAAGGGGTGTGTCTAGTAATGATCGGGAGAAGAGAGTTCTCAGTGAGTGCACAGGACGGATATTAGCAGATCGACTAGAGATAGCGAGAGATGGAAGATTTTGGAGGAATAAATATTAAAAAGAAGGGTTACGATCAGGCAAGAAGTAGGACCCGCGTAAATATTGGAGCAGCAACTCATGGAGTGGGAAGGCCTGGAATCGGACGCCGAAGTTGCTTTGTTTCTTCTTGATAGGTAAGTTACGTTGATTTAGCTTTTTCACACAACTAATCTGTGTTGGCTTTTGCTTGAATATGCTGTGGCTGGTAGGCATAGCAGATTCAGCCATCGTCGCTGCCAGGGTTGTGTATGTACGTGTGGGGCGGAGTTATCAAAATAGGGGTGAGGTCCTGTTGGGGTATGGGCATGTTTGTTTTGGTGCTTTCAAATATCAACATCGTTTGGCAAAATTTGCTTAGTGCACCAATAAGAAAACCTTAATAACAGCATAGGAATGCCTTGTCAACCACCCACAATCACTTGCAATATGGTGGTGAGTTTTACACAGGCATACATCATTCACATTTTCATTCACAAAATGTCATAATCTAGTTGTGCATCTTATCATATCAATTGTACAGTAAAACTTTTTTTTTTACATCTTAACTAACTATTAACTATGTCTTTTGCCCAAATAAACTCCTTTGCTGCTTATTAATAGTTAGTAAGGTAGTTGTTGAGTTTAGGTATGGGGTACGATTAAGGGATCTAAAATATATTCATGTTGTCAGGATCCTGCCCTGACACTCTGTTTGTCTTGCCTTTGTTTCTTGTGTCTATGTTGTCTTGTGTGTTAGCACATGGCTTTGTTGTTTTTGTCAACCATGTGTTCTTCTAGTCCCTTCTCCTTGTTTGCTCTTTACCACACCCCCTTGTTAGCCCTTGTCTAGTCCTTGTTGGTCTAATTGTGCTCACCTGTTCCTCATGTGCTTTGCCCCCTATTTATAGTTCTCCTTGCCCGCTTGTCTTTGCCGATTTGTGGTCATTCCCACCCTCACTGTCTCTGTCTGTGGATGTGGCTGAGTATGTCTTCCTTATCCCTTTCCTAGTTTGTCTTGTGCCCTAGTCTTGCCAAGTCCCTTGTAATTCTATGTTCTAGTCTTGCTTCTTGCTTTTGATTGGTCTGTTTTTGACTTTTTGGTTTTATTTCAGTGTTCATCTAGTTCTTCTGGTCTTATACTCTTGTTTGCATTTATTTTGGTTGACATTTTCAAGTTATATGCATTGGTTAAATGAGTAACTATTTTTATTTATTTTTTGTTACTTTTTATTTTTATCAGTTCTTTTGTTTTGTCTTTCCCCTTGCCTGTCTTGGAGTTAATTTGTGTTCCTGTGGAGCCTTGTTCTGTCTTGTTCCTGTCCTGACCTGTTTCCTGTGAGTTCCTGCCCGCTGGTTCCCCCTGCCTGGCACATGGTCCACTTCAGAGTCTGCGGTCAACAAGTATCTGAGCTCAGCTTTATGGTGCCTTGCCCTGGTCCTTCCCTTCTGCCCGTTCTTGTCGCTTCCTCTGCAGCTCTTCTGCCAGTTAATGTCCGAGGCTGTTCCAGCGGTCTTTCCTAGCTGTTTGATTTGTTACCTGTGTTCCTGCTGTTGTATCACCTGCGCACCTCACTAACCTCTTATGTCTGACTGTCTTGTAAATAAATCCTGTTGTTACTCACTCTGCGATTGGGTCCTCCTTCCAGATCCCTGACACATGCAGAATATGTGCTTTATAAGTCAAAATAAACAGCCAATATACTAATAATATGCATGCTAACAAGCAACCAGTTAATAGTTCGAATCGGTCCCTAAACTAAAGTGTTGCCAATTTTACTGTATTTAAAACCAATCAGTTGTTTTCTGTAACACAAGCACATACTAATAACTAATTTTCTTAGAATTATATTTTGGTCCTGTTTTAGAATTCTGGCTGATTACAACAATCATCTGGTATTCCAATTTGTACTGTTCATTTATCATTATTAGAACTACTCTCTACTAGTGTCCTTCTATGGCTATGAAGATCTAGTCTTCCTGATAGCCCTCATACTTTGCCTATTGACATCAACCCAGAGGCCTCTGAGGGATCCCTGTGGCAAGAGGGCAGGTGGTGACAATGAGGCTGCTGTTTCTCTGACTCACACACTCAAAGTAATTGCCCTACTCATGCGCCAGCATCCTCGTATCCACTCCAAATGATGGATTCTGCCACTGGATTATTTAATTAATCATGTTTCCCTGTTTTCGTGGAGATTATTTTGGAGTGTTGAATGCCAGTTGTTCTGTAGGACTGAAGCTCATTGCAATTCATTATGCAGTTGTTGTTCTGTTGAGATGCTGAGAAGAGATGCTTTAGGGGCCAGCAGACTTGACCAAATCAGAAAGACAATATCTCATTTGCACTATGTGTATGAAATTGTTTAGTGTGTGAATCATTTTCTGAACTACTTTAGTAACTATAGAGGTTAGATGTTTAGAACAAGGTTACATTAGTATAGTGTAATGTAGGTGTAATAACAGTGTAATATATGGAAAATAATAGTACTATAGCAAGTACCCATAATTATTCAATATCATAACTATGCATTTGATGTCAGGTTATGGAAATGATCCTAACGACACAATGATCTATGCTTGTGTAAGTTCTAAACTATTAATATAAACCTAATATAGTAATCATTTAAGGAAAGTCATAGAAGGGAAGCACTACAATATTCTTTAAACCTGGTCATTTTAAGTGCCCTCTAAAAATGTAAAGATAGAGTTCCAAAACTACAATTAAAGTATAGGTAACACTTTAATATAGGGACCAATTCTCAATATTAACTAGTTGCTTATTAGCATGCCTATTAATAACATATTGGCTGTTTATTAGTACCTATAAAGTACATATTCTGCATGGCCATATTCTACATCCTTAATCCTACCCAATACCTAAATTTACTACTACTACTAACTATTAATAAGCAGCAAATTAGGAGTTTATTGAGGCTAAAGTCATAGTTAAAGGGTTAGTTCACCCAAAAATGACAATTCTGTCATTAAATACTCAGCCTCATGTCGTTTCAAACCTGTAAGACCTTCGTTCATCTTCGGAACACAAATTAAGATATTTTTGATGGAATCTGAGAGCTGTCTGACCCTGCATAGACAGCAACGCAACTAAAATGTTCCCAAGTCCAGAAACATAGCAAGGAGATCTGTAAAATAATCCATCTGACATCAGTGGTTCATCCGCAATTATACGAAGCTACGAGAATACTTTTTGTAAGCAAAAGAAAAGAAAAAACGACTTTATTCAACAATTCGTCTCCTCCACCCTAGCGCTATTTTGGAGAGTATCAGCTGGACGTAAACAGCGTATGCTATTCTGTGTCAGCTGCGTCACGCTTAGTTGGGGACACTTCATTTCCAGCGATATCGTTGACTTGATTGCAAATGATTGCAAAGTTACTATTTAAACTGAACTGAGCTGGATGATGACATCACTGAATTCAATGATGAGCTGCCTTTAACTGAAAAATGAGTGTTTACTATTGTCATTTTGCATTATTGACATACTATTTTCCTAATTAATGCTGTTCAGTTGCTTTGACACAATCTGTATTGTTAAAAGCGCTATATAAATAAAGGTGACTTGACTTGACTTGACACAGAACAGCATACGTTGTTTACGTCCAGCGGATATTCTCCAAAATCTGAGCTCAGCTTTATGGTGCCTTGCTTGGTCCTCCCCATCTGCCCGGTCTTGTCGCTTCCTCTGCAGCTCTTCTGCCAGTTAATGTGTTAAACGAAAACCCTTTAATCATTTGATAACAGCGAGAATTGGACCTTAAAATAAAGCGTGATCAAAGTATATAGCAATTTACTTTGAGAAAAAGGTTACGTAAACATAATGTAATATAAGTGTAATAAGAGTATAATATATGGATAATAAGTAGAATATTCTTTAACAAGTACCAATAGATATTTAGTATTATAACTATAAGGTCAATCATCTTGTGTATTTGGTGTCAAGTTATGAAGATAATCATACCTACACATAATGGTCTATGTTTGTTTAAGTTGCAAACTAGAAATCTAAACTAAATGATAATCATTTCATAGATGGGAGACAATACAATAGCCTTTAATGCTGATCATTTTAAGTGCCTTCTAAAAATGCAAAGACAGTGTTATAAATCTACAATGAAAGTATATTACAATCAACTCTAAAATAAGAAACCACATTGTACAGAAGGTATTCTAGCAATCTATTTCTTCCTAAAGCCAATGTGTACAGTTGTGGGAGTAAAAGTCAGAGGTGTAGAGGTCAATCAATGATTTAAAGGTGACCTATTATGCCCCTTTTTACAAGATGTAAAATAAGTCTCTGATGTCCCCAGAGTGTGTATGTGAAGTTTTAGCTCAAAATACCCTACAGAAATTTTTTATAGCTTGTTGAAATAGGGTATGAGCCAAAATGCGCTGTTTTTTTGTGATTGTCCCTTTAAATGAAAACGAGCTGGTGCTCCCACCTCCCCTTTCAGAAGAGGGTGGAGATTCTAGAGCTTGCACACTGGCATCATGCCAGCAATAACAAAACACTCTCTCACGCACTGAAAATGTCAGAAACTGCTAGTAGCTAGTGTTCAGCCATATATGTTCGAACCGGTGTTGTGCCGAATTCTGCACCCTGCCAGATTATTTATGAATTACATAGACGGGGAGCACGGCGCAATAAAAATAACAACATAGCTGGTCTCGTGGTGCCATCGCATGCTAACACGAACTTTATAAGTCCCACATATGATTATGAGCTTGACAAATTCAAGCAGTCGATTTCACATTGCTTTCATATGCAATTTTTAACTACCACATTCCTATTCACGATCATTCTGGTAGCACGTGAAGGCAGCATCAGTGAAAACAGACTGACAATGGTAGCTTTAGCAACATTAGCCTTACAGAGTGCCAAGAAGCTCTTTCAGAAAGGCAGTTTGGAAAACAAACGCGTGATACTTACTTCTAGATGGCGTAACGTTAGCTGGATCACGAACATTTGGCACTGCTCCATCCTTCAGGAGCAACTTTTGTGCAAAACCTGCTTTATACTGACCCTCATTCACAAAGCAGTCCGGTGTAAAATGATTCGCGCAGACATAAACGAATTTCTGTAGAGTTGAGGGAGCATTTTCTTCTAAAAATTAATCCACCTCGTCTTCAGCGGCTCAGATTTCAGGGGTAAATGGAGAGAGCTATGTGGATTAATATAAACGCTTGGGAGACATTCTTGTCAGTGCAGCAATGGCGGACTGTGTACAACTCGCTGTGAACTCGCTCAGGGCGGTTCTATGTTAAAATGGCAGTGTCTGTCAAAATTTGTGGGCGGGGCCTGTGGCTAATGTGATGTCACATTAGCACCAATGCAGAAAACAGGCCATTGGAAGACACTGCTTATTATTTATGGGGATTTTAAAAAAAGGAGTGGGTGGATTTTTATCATTATAGGGTGGTTGTGTACACACACTGCCAACACACATTTATGTCCAAACACCTTGCAAAAGTTAATTTTGCATAATAGGTCCCCTTTAAATCCATTTTTATTCTCCATCATTTTCTTCATCATACCTACTCACAAATTGGAACAGTAGCTGCATGTTGGAAGTTGTTCTGATGTTCGTCACAGTTTGTTAGACATTTGGGATGCAGGATGGTTGTTCTTTGCAGAAGATGGCGTCAATTTGCACATTACTGGATCAGAATATTCATTCAGAACTTCCCACCTGGAGGATATAAAACATATCAACCATCTGTCTGTGAGCCACTCTCAGAGAATTGCAATATATATTTTATTATTCCAGTTTCCTTGGTATCAGTACTAAAATCAACATTCTAAATCAACTTTGAATTCAGCGCTAAATCCAAAGAGAATAACCTTTCACCCAGTGACATGTCTTTGTTACAATATTCCAAATTGTTCTAATAATCCCTCAAGAGAAAACCATTATAACTTTATATATATATATACAAATCATTGTTCATTTGCATTATTGAATCTAGACTCTCAAACACAAGTGGATGTTTATACACACATTATTTTGAGGAGTAGGTGGTCAAGTGTGCGAAATTGCAGAAAAAGACAAACCCACAATGAAAACACACAGAACTACTCTTTAAAATGAGGCACAGAGCCTCATTGGGACTTGAAATGTATCATCCTTTCCAATTTATAACTTGCAATTCAGTGCATCATTCACTGACAATAGATCATTTATGATATTTCAAATATTGTATTAAAATTATTATAGACACATGATCTTTATTTCCAATAAAACTAAATAATATTATTATAGCTAATATTTTTTAAATACTCAAAACAAAACTCATATGTACAATGTAACCTTACAATGTAACCAGAATTTCAATAAATCACGATTCACCCTGACCTTTTATGGGCATAGTTTGGGGACCAAATCTCAATATTAAAAATAACTATTAACTACGACTTTTTCCTCAAACTCCTCATTTGCTGTTTAATAATAGTAATTAAGGTAGCTGTACTAATAAACTGCCAATATGCTTATATCCATGATAATTTAGCAACTAGTTAATAGTGAGAATTGGTCCCTAATCTAAACCCATTTTACTTGTGCATAAATATATTTGGGATAGTATATGCTATAGCAGCGTTCAAATTATTATGGGGATTGAGAGTTTGTTTGTCGATTTTTTTTATTACAGCAGAAAGTTCACATACCTGTAGCGTCTGGACCAATCAGACACACCATTTTTCATTTGATTTAACAAATCAATTATTCATTAGATTAACAAATAATCACAGACCCCTCACCCAATAAACATGCTGGGTGCCAGGATGTCTGCGAACGACCAGGCCTCTGATTCCATGGCAACCAATGCTGATATCACTGGTTTTATTGCCCAAAGGAATGTGGGTAGAGAAACTCACTACATTTTCCATAGGAAAGACACAATGCACAGTAAAAATGGACTATTCTAATTAATTCATAGGAAAACCTTTCTTTGAATGAACACACATATACTTCAGGTCATTGTGTATGTTGTTGCTGTCCTTGTATATTGTTGGTACATAGGCAATATATTTGTCACGATACACAAGGCAGAGACAGAAGGTAAGAATGCAAACAAGGTGGTTTATTGACTGAGGCTGGCAACAAAGACAGATGGCAGGTAAATCGTGAGAACAAGATATTGCTGATTGTGAATGTGAACTGTTGTGAGCCGAGGAGGATTCTGGGGTATGGAGTCCAGAGCTGGTGACTGATGACAGAGACTCCCTGACCTCCTGGGCTTAACCGGGGATCAGGAGCCCCCCCTGGGATTAACCGGGGATCAGGAGCCACCCCCCTGGGCTTAACCGGGGATCAGGAGCCCTCCGTGGGCTTAATGGGGAAACAGGAGCCTTCAAGATCAACTTGAGCCTTCAGATTGCATCAGGACTCTGTCAGAGAGACAAGACGTTCAAGTATCAAACTTAGTCTTATTAATTGATACATTAGGTATCATTTGCACCTTTTTACAAAGGTGTGTTTGAGAGTAGTATTGTACAGTAAGAAAGTTATTTCCCTTAACCAGGAAATTAACGTTCTTAGAATTGACAGACAGTTGACCCTGAGAGGTCAAGTAAATACTTACAGCGGATCTAAATATTTATAATTAATTATAACTAGTTACGATTAATTATTCATATTTCCCCTTTGAGCTGATTCGCTACAT
Organism: Sinocyclocheilus anshuiensis; assembly: GCF_001515605.1. Classification (NCBI taxonomy): domain Eukaryota; kingdom Metazoa; phylum Chordata; class Actinopteri; order Cypriniformes; family Cyprinidae; genus Sinocyclocheilus; species Sinocyclocheilus anshuiensis. The sequence continues at coordinate 947,312 of NW_015547713.1, forward strand.
ACCTGTGATGATAAACTCAACGATGAATCAACAATAGTAAAAATAATAATAATAATAATAAAACATACATGAAATACATACATAAAAAAAGAAATACAAAGTTTGTTCAAACACTGGTTTACCAACAGTAAATTTCATAAACAATTACAAAGAAACAGCAAATACCACATTGAATTAAACATGAAATATTGAAGTAGTAAGACTAAAACAGTATTCTTTTGTAAAATATATTATAAATATATAAAATGTATATTATAATATAAAAATATTTGTTTACCGTGCATTTGGCCTGAGATGCCAAAGTACGTTTTCTTTTCTTTCTTTTCTTTTCTTTTCTTTTCTTTTCTTTTTTATTACTAAACCAATTGAAAGTACTATGAAGCATCTGTCAGGCAAAGGTAAATCCTAAGCTTACAGAATACATACGCTTGAGGCCGACTGTGTGAGCCGGGCTATAGGTGCTGGATTTACCTGCATCCTGATGATGGAGTCAGTCCTCTTGAAGACTGACTGAGTGGCTGCTTGAAGTCTTATAGAGAATTGTGAGTTATTTTTTCATAGCAGGGTGTTTAGTGGGTGTTCAGAATTCAATGAGCAAAGGATCGGCAGGGTCGGACAAATTTATCCATTCTGCTCCCAGCTGAGTGCTTTCTTTTTTTTTCTTCCTCTTTTTTTTGCTATGTTCAGTTTCTGTTAGTCTTACATATGCTACAGATGTAGTATAGCAACAAGAAAGCATTTGCATCATAAGAAGTATATGCCATTTTTACATTCTTGAAACATCTTTGCAATGTTATATAAAGGGTTGTTTAAGCTATCTATAGGCTCATTTCACTTTCAAAATGAAAGCTATATCATAATTTACTAATTTAGTTCCAAACACGTATGACTGACTTTCTCATCCAGCACAAAAAGTGTTTTTTTTGTTTGTTTTTTTTTTAGCTACAGATTCTTCTTTCCATTCTGTCCTCCTGTGACTACTTCTCCGGCTATTAAAAAAATTATGCAATTTCCGCATGGATATTTCAATGAAACAATGTTATGCGTAATTGGAAGATTAAACCCCAATGCGGTAACACTTTATTTTAAGGTGTCCTTGTTTCAGATGTTACATGTACTTACTATCATAATGACAATTAATTATGCATAATTACATACAAGTAACCTAAGCCAAACCCTAATCCTAACCCTAACCATATAGTAAGTGCATGTAGTTAATTAATATTACTCAGTACTTAATGTATAATTATACTGTAACAAGGACACCTTAAAATAAAGTGTAACCCCCAATGCTTATATAATGTAGAAACAGAGCAATAGGGATATATACACGATAAAGACGTGTGCGCATCTGCATCAGGGCACATGCATTGTAGCCTTTTTTCTATTTGTAGTCATTCAAACCCTTTACTGATACAATCTGTGATCAGAGATAATATAGTTTATTGTAGTATATTACGTTATTATATTATACTACCAATAGATGGTTTAAAATGGCTTATTCTTTACATTAGCAAAGTATTGCATTACATGATTTAATGCATAGTGTCCACTACAGTGTAAAAATGTATAATTCTCTTAAAATACATCATTTTAGGAAAAAAGAAGAAGAAGAAGAATGGGGATCGTTATATTCTTGTTTTTTAGGGGAAAAAATCTACTTTATTAAATTTTATACTTTAATGTACAAAATATAATTTAGTATACAAATAATTATTACATCATAATACCAAATAATGTATTAAATAATGAATCATGTATCAAATAATTAACTAAAATTATATTATATTCATGTTATAAATATAAGTTGTAAGGATTTTTGTTTGTAACAATATTTGTACTGTGATGGGTCATCGCTTGAATGGCTTATGTAAAATATGGGTACTGAAAAAAAAACATTTGAGAGCCACTGGTATATAGTATCAAACAGTGCAGTGCACATTTAAGACATCAATATCCATAACATCAACATGTGCATCCTATGGCCAACAAAGGATGGACTCTTATTGATAGTGGGGAGGGAACTAAGTTGTTGTGGAGGTTTGTGCATACGTGTAATTAGAATGGTCTGACCTCTGGAGAGCCTCCGGTCCCCTTGAGTGACAATGTCACAATCAGTATCCTGTGAGAATACCCTGCTGCTCTCGGTTCTGCGTCAAGCTTACGCAAATACCTCATTCACATACACAGACAGTGGAATTGCGCCTGTCACTACGTGGGTCAAACAGAGCCAGCCCACTCAGAGCACTATTTAAGGGCCTCTCTTGCACAGTGCAGCGAAGTTTCAGACACACACTTGTTCTGCAGTCAGCGTGTGTTCTCCATCTCTCTCTCTCTCTCCTCCTCCTCTCTGCCAGAGTTTCACCTGAAGGTATGATTTCAATTGTTGCTTAGTTTTGAATGCGGAGTGTTGCATGCTTACACCGACTGTTGGGTTTTCTGTGTAAAATCATGTTTGTTTGTTCATTTTTTAAACAGGTTACAGTTGTGTAAAATATTGTGCAATATTTAAAATGTGTGCTTATGTTATATATCCCATAGTTTTGAATTTTAGCTCGTAGATTTTCATTAAAACAAAGGAGATATGAAGTGAGTGAATGAGATGTGCTGGTGATGCAGTTTTGACAGAAATTTTGACTGAATCCATTTTCAATTCCTATTGCTGTTGCTTCTTGGCTTGAATTCAAGAGTTATTTCAAGAGTTATCCAAAAAAAGAAAGAAAGAAAAAAGTTACAATTTGGAACAGAGAAATGAAAACGACGGACCTCTTGGGCAAATAGGTTTGATCTGAAACTGGTGAACTAAACATAAAACCCAGAGTTCAGATCTGCCCATATGACACATTGCAGCCCAATTAGTTTCTATATCTGCTGTTTAATTCAAATATATTTACACTTTTTGTCTGTAACCATTCTGGGTTTAGTATCTTGGATAGAGGCAGAAAAGACTATATTCTTTTAGCAATCATTTCTATTTATTTTGAAGAGTGGATCTTTTAATGGAATTTAGCATTTTAATATTTTTATATCTGATGTAAAATCAGGTACAAATCAGTTCACTTGTCTTAACATGAATGTTAGAACCTTTTTTTTTGTACTCATTAAAGTGCATTTTGCAAAAGCTCATATGAATAGCATTTTAATGAAGCAATATTAAAGCTCAAACGTGTGTGTGTGTGTGTGTGTGTGTGTGTGTGTGTGTGTGTGTGTGTGTGTGTGTGTGCTTCAGCCATGAACACCGGAATCTGTGTGTGTGTGCTGCTGGCTGCCCTCTCCACCAGCAGTTGCCTTTCTCTCCCTACACACTCAGAAGATGGGGGTCAGTCTGATCTCGGGACCATAGCGGTACATACACGCCACACCCGTGCAGCTCCCTCCAGTGGACAACTGAGCCTGCTGCCCAAACCAGAGAATGATGAAGAGCCCCGCAGCAGCTTGACTGAACTCCTGGCCAGAATCATCTCCACCAAAGGTGGAATTCTCCTTTCAAATGACTTTACATTTACTGAACATTTATAAATTGCCCTTCATGCATAGTATGTTATACCCTATAAACTATGATCATGCCATTTCAGTAGCACTCATTCGCATTAACTTTGGTCAGAGTCATATTTTCCTTTTTGAGATTTCTATTGAACCTCTACAACAACATGAATTATATAATAATAACTTCACGTATAAATAATAATAATAATAATAAATGTATTTCTTTATTTATATCTAAATAGATAAACATATAAAGAATTTCCAAAGGTTTCTGGGCTTAAATATATGAATACATTTGTCTTTGTCCATCCATGCAGGTACATATCGCAGAAGTCCCTCTTCGAAAAGCAGGTCCATGGGCACCTCTCACAGAATAAAGGACAGAGATTACTTGGGATGGATGGATTTTGGCCGACGGAGTGCAGAGGAGTATGAATACTCCTCATAAGACCCATTCAACAAATCATATGAATCAACCTGATTAGTCAATCATCTGTACAGTCACTCATTTTAATGTCACTCAAATCACAGTCTGAGAGCTCGGTCTGATGTAAATTTGTTTGTACAATGGAGATTATAAATGCAATATATAAATATATGTGTCCATCTATATATATTTATTTTGCAGAAAAAAAATGAGTGAGAATGTAGTCTCTACTGCTTCTATTCTCATAAGTCACGTACATATGATTTTGTCCTCACTTTAGGCATATCACAGGTGTCTACGAATAAATCATTGCCTTAAGAAGTCTCATGGCTATCGTAACTCATTGTGTACTTGAAATGCAGGTACTGTGACATATAATGTATAATGTGCATTTTTGGACCATTAAACAACACCAACAAATAACAGAAAAAAAACAAGAAGAAAATTGGTAGATTAAGAAATACTAAATCAGCAGGGCATTTGTCCATATTTCCATATTTGCTTTTCTTAGCATTCTTAGCATGTAGCTTTGATTTACTATCTTAGCTGAATCCACCCAGGGGCGGCGTTTGCGTATGGCAGTTGTCATACCCTAGCATTCAGAGTTTAGACAAAACATCATGATGATGCTCGTTAAAGATAATCAAAATAGATTTAGGAGAGCAGACCTGAACATTGCTAGGTCGAGGTTCCTAATAGTGACAATTCATGGTAGCTGGGTGTGTTACGATGAGCACTGCTGTTGATTGGATCTCAATTCAAGATTGTAGTTAGCGTAGTTTTTACCTGTGTTTTGGTCATTAAAATGTTTCTTTATTATTATTATTTTAACAACGGAAAAATCAAAATGGCAGATTTTACAAAAATCATAGAAATGTATATATGTATGCATTATTGCAAAAATAAATTCTTAAAAATGTTCTCTTTGTGGATCGTGCGCAATCGCAGTTTATTGCATCAATTATCGTGCATCTTTTAGATAAGCTCCCACCTCGCCGCTACCCACTTATGCAATAAAACTGCGCAGGCAAGGTAAGACATATGCTTTTATATTTAATGCTGTTCACTGTGCATGTTATTTAATAGTGCGTCATGCACTTTGTTTAGGTATATGTGGGTTTATCGTTCAGGAATGTTGTCGTTACGTATGTATGGCCACAGGGAATTATGCCATACCCTAGGTTTTCATGAACTGCCAACACTGTGCCATTTGTGTGGTGTTGAGGGACCAAGCTAACAGATTACAGTTAACGATCTTATTATGAAAGCTTTCTCTTATTTGCCCCCCGAAGCTGAATGGCTAGCATTACAGCACTAGCGCCACAAGTAACCTTCAAATCCAATTCTCTTTCTGTTGCCCGAGGGACAGATTAGAGCTCAGGCAATAATACCCGATTCTGCTGTGAGAACAGGGTGAGAGACAGAGAAAGAAACACATGCAGTCGGTTAGACAGGGAGACAACGTTCCATGGTTTATTGCGCAAAACACTTGAGTTAGCACATAATGGATGAATCGTAGGCTGATGATTGCGAGCGAATGAAGGGCTACACCAAACAAAAAGAGCCATTATGCCACAGGTGTGCCTTAGTGAAAGAGATTTCATTTTGTTAGACAATATAAAGTGAACCAATAAATGCACGCTTACACACAGTGCCAAACATGAAAAGGTTTGCAACCAGGGCAATTAAATGTGTTCTGGCAATGTAGATACATTGTCTGAGCCAACTAGCCAATTCCCTTATTCCCCTTCCTCACACATAGACAAATGCATCTTTGAAGTGTTTTTCACTGACTGTTACTAAAGAGTTTGGTTTTGCCTTTTTGAACACAGGTAAGACAACTTTAAATTTGTATTGGTCAATAAAGCAAGTTCTATAATGCAGAATGGTTGTTTAGCAACTAGACTGGCACTAAAATGAACCATGGTTTTACCACAAATAAAACCAAAAAACTATGGTTACTATCAGAGGCGTCACTTGTGCCCCCTTCAAAATAATAAGTGCATGACGCCCCTGGTTACTATAGTTAAACCATGGTAACCACAAATTAACCATGGTTTTGCTACACTAACCATAGTTTAACCATGGTATTTGTAGTAAAACTGTGGTTATACAAATGGTTATCAAAAAAAACAAAACATGGTTACTACACTTTTACTATAATAAAACCATTGTTAATTTTCGTAAGGGTAAAATTACACTTATCTACTATGCCTAGTCCATTGTATCCAAATTCCCTGGATTATATAGCAACATATTAGTCCTAACTAAGGAAAGACCTGACGTAATTAACTTACAGTTCACTTACTCTTTTAAGCCAATTATTTAATTTAATTTAAAGAATTATGATGGCTGGCATGATGGATTATGATGACTGGATGTGACAAACTGACGTATTATTTGGCAGAAATTATGTTGAATGGGTTATACACTGAGGTTTACTACTTGGGGTTTAGGAGTTTGTTCAAATCCCTGATCTAAATATGAGCAATTGTAATGTTGAATAGTTTGTCTCAGCAAACACTGCTAACCATTAATTAATATATACTATAAATTATAATGCTTACATTTGTGATGCTGTCAATATGTTTCTTGTTAGAATTCTCCTCAGCATTGAACACTATTATTAGACAGTCTAGTGCAGGAGTACCCAATCCTGTTTCCAGCCCTGCTCCAACACACCTGTTTGTAATTATCAAGTTGTTACAATCACCAGCTGGAGTGCCCATGAACTCTTCTAGTGGGCACTCCATACCATACCTTTGCCATTTACACCCCACACTCCATTTCCCAGGTTCCCTCTGCCTAGGAACTCATTATCTGTTGACACCTGTTCCAAATCAGGGGGACTATAAAGGTTGCACTCACACTCACACACATCGCTGAGTATTGTTTAGCCTGTAATGTCTTTGTATTTTCCGCCTTGCCTTGCCTTGCCTTGTTTGTTCTTTGGACTGTTTACCTGTTTTTTTTGTGTGTTTCTTTTTGTGATTGTTTGCTGCCTGCCATGACATCACCTGTTTATGGATTATCCTTTTGCCTCTGTCTTGGATTACATTGTTTGCTGCCTGCGCCGACTATTGCCTGTTTTGGATTTCTCTTTTGTCTCGCCCTGAATATTGTTGATTGCTGGTGTTTTGACCCTGCCTGTTCTGACTACGCTCCTGAATAAAGTATGCAGATGGATCCTCAACTTCAACTCCAACTCCAACATTACACAAGTATTCCTGGATATCTTAATTAACTGGTTTAGGTGTGCTTGATCCAGGGACATGATTGGACACCCCAGGTCTAGCAGGTCCACATGTCTACATATGATAACCCTCTGTGGTCTCCCAGTGATCTATGGTCTAATGTGTATGGTGATTGCAGTCGTGGTTGAAGGTCTTTCATTGGAGGTCAGGAAACCAGACTTGGAGCTTTCTCTTGAAGTCAGCCTTCTCCTTTTCAATGGGTTTAGGGGCAGATACTGGTTGAATAAAAAAGACAAAATCATTAAGAGACAATTAATTAGGCATGGGCCGGTATGAGATTTTGACGGACCTTAAGCAAAAATATCACATTTTCACGGTGTAGTTGTTACAGCTCTAAAATGTGTGTGTGTTTTTTTTTTATGTCTAGGTAAAAAAAAGTTTTTTCTACTGAACACAATATATTTTATTTTTGAGCAACATACAGAATATTTGGAACAGTAGTATTTGTTTATTTTTTCTTTGATTTGTTTCTGAAATGTTTGCTGGATTGTGGGCTGTCCTGCAGCTTTTGATGTGGATGGTTGATTTGCTGCTAGAGCTACTGCTGGCCTAAAAAGAAGAAAAATAAAGACTGACATCTTTATTTAACCTAAATCTGTAATCACAGTTATTTAATTTTAGTTATATATTTCTTATCATATCATTTATATAATTTCATATAATTTAGTTTAATTTCTTTAATAATAACCCAATTTGAAGCAAAAACAGAATGTTCTGACTAGCTTTGTGAAATTATACTACATGCCTGAACGAAACAAACAGCAGACGGACTGAATGAGACCAAAGTCCCTTTAAGGCAAGTTATGTCACTTGGCCGCCATCTTTGAAATGCCTCTCTGGCATGTAAGTGCAGCTCGTTGAATGGGGAAACATCAAATTCTCCAAAACTGTTTGCCAAGCTTACGATTAAATTTCATATTTGAAATCACCAATGAAATCTGACAATAACTGTCTACATAAATGTTGTTTCTTATTCTCCAATAGCATTACAAAAGGCGTATTTTTCAGGTTAAACCAGTCTGTGTGCATATGCAGTCCTAAGCGTGCATCTCCATAATATTGACTCTTTCTATAGCAACCGGGCCTTCTAATGGCATCTGCAGTGACACGATGACTTTACCTTTTATTTAGAAGGCGGAACTTATTCCGCCATATTGTGCATTGCACTTTATTTTTACGTAATGTCAGTTGTGTTAATGTATGTAACCATTTCCATGTTTTCATCTATGTTTATTGTTGTTGTTTTAATTTATTTCTTTGTAATTTTGTGTCTTCTTTTTCTTGTCTTTTTTTTCCTTAATACTGTTTTTATATACCACCTGGCTACTGTTGTAAAACTTTGATAATGTTAAAAAAAGTAAGTAATGTGCACAATCTTTGTACATCTAAAGTCTTTTAAATAGTAAATCTAAATATAATGCTATAAGCAGCATTTTCCTGATTTTTCATGTCAGCTATAATAGTAAAAATGTTGCAAAAGTTTTCTAAACAGTTCCACATTAATACTTATTTCATATGCAAAGATGTCACCCAATCATAAGCAGTGGGTATTTACAAGTCTTAAAAGAGACCTGCCCATTTAAACAATTGAAAGTAAGTTTTTACATTCCTCTGCAAGCATGCGTGAATGCAGCGTTACAACAGCTGACTGATCAGATCACAGACATGGAACAACAACACCTGGACTCTGTTATAATCATTCTCTGGGACTTTAAAGGGGTCATATGATGCGATTTCATGTTTTCCTTTGTCTTTGGAGTGTTAAAAGCTGTTCGTGCATACAGAAGATCCGTAAAGTCTCAAACCCAAAGAGATATTCTTTATAAAAGTGAACGCTCAGCCACGCCTTCCTAAAACGCCTCGTTCAAACATGCCCCCACATATCTACGTCACTGTGTGGGAAGATTTGAATAACACCGCCCAAATGTATACGCAAATAAAGAAGGCGTAACTTTTATTCTCGCTGTAGTATTCAGCTTGTTCAAGATGCATTGGCGCCGTGCAGACCGATTAGCATATGACATCAAAGTACCGTGAGAGCAATTCAAAAGCATAAAGAGTTGTCTGCTCTCCTATCGCTTTTGCAGGACTTTGATGTCATACGCCGATCGGTCTGCTCACTGTGCACAGTGCCGATGCATCTCAAACAAGCCTATTGTTGCTGCCGCCATATCGTGGAGACGCTGTGTGTTTCATTGCAAAAGCCAAACTACTTTGTTTGGTCTTCAAAAAGAGGACACAACTAGAAATCAGTGGTTAAGTTTTATGTACAACACTGTTCCAGAACAGTACAACCTAAATATTCAAGTGTGTGCAGCGCATTTTATGGAGGAAAGTTTCCTAAACCTGGAAAGGGGCATAACATTTCCGTCACACACTTGAGGAAGTCAGCCAATCACAACTCACTAGATAGCCGGCCAATCAGAGCACACCGCGCTTTTCAAACCAATGAGCTTTGTAAAAATCGACGCGTTTCAGAAAGGCGGGGCATAGAGGAGAAACAATAATGTACAGTATGTTTTTTTTTTAGCAACGTCATATGACCCTCACACACAAACTGCCAAAATTCAAACAACACATTGCATACCCCACCAGAGACAAAAATATTTTGGACCACTGCTACACCACAATAAAGGATGCATATCGCTCCATCCCCAGAGCATATTTAGGACTCACTGACCACTGCCTGGTTCATCTTCTTCCAACATACAGGCAAAAACTTAAATCTGCTAAGCCTGTCCTAAGAACTGTAAAGAGATGGACCAGCGAAACAGAGCAGGCATTACAAGCCTGTTTCGACTGCACTGATTGGAGTGTTTTTGAAGCTGCTGCCACCAATCTGGATGAGCTCACAGAGACTGTGACATCATACATCAGTTTCTGTGAGGACATTTGCATTTCTACCAGGACTTATTTAACATACAACAATGACAAACCATGGTTTACAGCAAAACTCAGACAGCTTCGTCAGGCCAAAGAGGATACCTACAGGAGTGGGGACAGAGTATTGTACAATCAGGCCAGAAACACACTGAATAAGGAGATTAGAGTGGCTAAGAGGATCTACTCTAAAAAGTTGGCAAACCAGTTTTGAGCCAACATCCCTGCTTCAGTGTGGAAAGGCCTGAAAGACATTACAAACTACAAGACACCATCCCCCAGCACTGTGGAGAATCAAAAACTTGCTGAAGACCTGAATGAGTTTTACTGTAGATTCGAAACTCTTGGTCTCACACCCCACACCCGCCCTGACCATCTCTCTACACAGCCATCAACACCTCCAGCACCCCCCTCTCCCCCACACCTGCACTTCAGATCAGTGGAGATAATGTGCTTCAGGTCTTCAGAAAGCAGAAGAGAAGAAAAGCACCAGGCCCAGACGGTGTTACACCAGCCTGTCTGAAAACCTGTGCTGACCAGCTGGCCCACATCTTTTCACAGATCTTCAACAGCATCAACACTGGAGCTGTGCAAAGTCCCTGCCTGCTTCAAACACTTTAATATCATCCCCATTCCAAAGAAATGCAAAATTACAGGACTAAATGACTACAGACCTGTTGCTTTAACGTCTGTGGTCATGAATTTGAAAGACTGCACGAGGCCCAGACGGTGTGACACACAGGCCTGTCTGAAAATCTGTGCTGACCAGCTGGCCCCCATCTTCACACAGATCTTCTACAGATCACTGGAGCTGTGTGAAGTCCCCTCATGCTTCAAATGCTCCACCATCTTCCCTGTCCCAACGAAACCCAAAACTACTGGACTTAATGACTACAGACCTGTGGCTCTAACGTCTGTGGCCATGAAATCATTTGAAATACTTTTTCTGGTGTTGGCTTATCTGAAGGACATCACTGGACCCTTACTGGATCCCCTGTAGTTTGCTTATCGAGCAAACAGGTGAGTGGATGATGCAGTCAACATGGGACTGCACTACATCCTGCAATATCTGGAAAAATCAGGGACTTATGCAAGGATCTGTTCATGGACTTCAGTTCGGCCTTCAACACTATCATCCCAACACTTCTCCAGACCAAACTAACCCAGCTCTCTGCTCCTAGCTCTATCTGTCAATGGATCACCAGCTTTCTTACATATAGACAACAGCTAGTGAGAATTGGTAAATTCCCATCCAACAGTCACACCATCAGCATTGGCGCCCCCCAGGGTTGCGTTCTCTCCCCACTGCTCTTCTCCCTGTACACCAACGACTGCAACTCTACTGACCCCTCTGTCATGCTCCTGAAGCTTGCAGATGACACTACAGTCATCGGCCTCATCCAGGACGGTGACGAGTCTGCTTATAGAAGCAAGGTTGAGCAGCTGGCTGTCTGGTGCAGTCTTAACAACCTGGAGCTGAACAAGCTCAAAGCAGTGGAGATGTTCGTGGACTTCAGGAGAAACCCCCCAGCACTCCCCCCACCCACCATCATGAAGAGCACTGTAACAACAGTGGATTCATTCAGATTCCTGGGCACCACCATCTCTCAGGACCTGAAGTGGGACAATCACATTGACTCCATTGTGAAACAGGCCCAGCAGAGGCTGTACTTCCTTCGCCAGCTGGGGAAGTTCAACCTGCCACAGGAGCTGCTGTCTGGTTCAGCTCAGCTACCAAATCAGACCCTAGAAGATTGCAGCGGACTGTCTGGACTGCTGAGCGAATCACTGGCACAATGCTCCCCACTCTCCACTCTCCAAGAACTGTACTCATCCAGAGTGAGTAAAAGGGCAGGCAATATCACTCTGGACCCCTCACAACCAGCCCACTTCATCTTTGAACTGTTGCCTTTTGGCCAGCGCTAATTTATATATAGCACATCTGTACATACAATATACTGTCTACTGTCTATTGTGTATTGTTTTTACATATTTATTTTTACTCACTTGTTTTTATTATTAATTTTTTTTTTATCTGTGTCTTGTCACTTGTCAACATGTCTGTGCACTGGAAGCTTCTGTCATCAAGACAAATTCCTTGTGTGTGTAAGCACACTTGGCAATAAAGCTCTTTCTGATTCTGATTCTGATAGTTTATTGAAGACAAGTAAACAAATACATCAAAAACAGAACCAAAGTCTGAGGAACTGCTTTAATTATTTGCAGCATAGATTCAATAAGGTGCTGGAAACTTTCCTCAGAGACATGGCATGTTATTCTGCTGAAAGTAGCCATCACAAGATGACTGTGGTCATGTTTAAATGATGCTCAATTGGTACTAAGGGGCCCAAAGTGTGCCAAGAAAATATCCCCACACCATTACACCACCACCACCAGCCTGAACCGTTGATAAAAGGCAGGATGGATCCATGCCTTTATGTTGGATATGTTGCAGCAGAAATTGAGACTCATCAGACCAGACAACCTTTTTCCAATCTTACTGTATATTGTCCAATTTTGGTAAGCCTGTGCAAATTGCAGCCTCGGTTTCCTGTTCTTAGCTGACAGGAGTGGCACCTAGCATGGTCTAATGCTGCTGTAGGTTCAAATCTGCTTCAAGGTTCAATGTGTTGTGCATTCAGAGTGCATTTCCTCTGACTTCTGGTATCAACAAGGCATTTTCATCCACAGAATTTCAAAGTCACTTAAATCACCTTTCTTCCCCATTCTTATGCTTGGTTTGAACTTCAGCTTCAGAACTTGATTATCTTGACCATGTCTACATGCTAGATGGATGAATGGATGCATGGATAGATAGACAGACAGAGCTCACAGGTCAAGTTCTTGTTTTAAAATCAGTTCCTATATTGAGAAAATGATTGAAATATTTCTGTGATGTATATATAAGCTATCTGTGTCACAATTATCAATGATTTACAATGTAAAAATCCACTGTTATCTCAGTGGTATATTTAAACCAAGATAATTATCAATGTTTATTGATAATTATTGTGACTATCAGCCTATTAAACTATTTAGTTGAAAAGTGGTTAGGTTTACGGCTAAGAGGCCTAAATTTATATTGTAAAAACTACACAAAGGATTTATAAATAAAACATTTCTAGATTTGTCCAACCAAAATGTTTATCAAGTTTGAGGAGAAAATAGACCCAACTCTGTACAATCTTGCAAGAACAAAGTGTTTTGTATTTGTGTTCACAGTAACTTGCAGAGAGTTTCTATGGAAATCCTCTTCAGCTAGAGAATGTCATGTGAATATCATCACATAGTTAGTAAATAGCTGGTGCTCTTCAACACCAAGTGGCCTGTTGATCAGTCCGCTGTGGTCTGGACACGAGCATCTACTCACTCCATACAAATTTACAAGACAAGGGCCCTAAAGGGTTACTGTCAGCTCAAGATCAAACAATGAGGATTTCAGAAAAGTGAACTGGCATATTATAGACCCCCTTGTTGTGGCCACTCTGGCGGTTTCTCTCGGACACGCACTGTGTTTGAATTACACTATACTAATACAGAGTTGCTGGTTCATTTAGATTGTAGGGACCAGAATTTATAACTGAATCAGATATGCTACTGAACCTAGATAGATAGAATTTAAATGATTTGGTGTGGCAAACAAATGTAAAGCTTTTCTGCATGCTCAGTGATGGTGAAGCACACACTCTTGTGGTCAACAAGGCTAGTGCAGCTCATGCTTTCTAAAGAACGTTGAAAATGTCTTTGGATATTCATGGACATATACTTGAACAAACACATAATAACATTATTAATGGTGCAAAATAAGACTATCGACAAAATTATCGCAACTGGTTTATTGTTCCTCTGCAAAGGGGAGCTTCTAAAATTCACTTTTCACCAGTGTCATTGCTTTTACATTACCCCCCCACCCCCTCAAGTTTAGGTTTTTTCTTTTTATGTATAAAAAGTTAGCATGTTTAAATCCTTTGCATATTTACCATTTACAATATACAAGTAAAACGTCCCTTCAGTAATCTGATGAAATAAACACCATTGAAATGCCAGATACCTCTGTAGTTCTGAAACACATTCAACGAAGGTCATGCTGATTAAATGTGCCCACACACACATACAGTACACACACATTTACACCTGAGCAGAACGACTCATGCACTTTCAACTGTATGCGCTTCCTCTGCAATACACCAAATAAAATATATCCTTCAAATATCTGCATTGGGAAGTCAACATAACACATAATTACAGTATTTATGTCAGTGCATACTGTGGCAGGCGAAGCTATTATTATACAGTCTGTCAAAAAAAAAAAATATATATATATCAGGCACTATAAATTCCTATTGCACCCTTGAAATCTTTAAAGCTTACAATATATATTTCACTTGCTTTACATACGACACACATCAGTCAGTAGGTTCCAAAACCACAGCAAATGTACAGTTTTTTCAGTTGAACCTGACATCCTTTTGACCAATGAAATTGTAGTTGTGCAATATTCCCCATCAAGCCTTCGATACTGCAATTCCAAATGCCATGTACATCCACACATACACTTATAAATAATGTTGGTCTCAACAAAAGGACATTAAAAGATTACTTAACATGAACACGATTGTGTTTCAAGTTCAAACTTGCTGCAATTCTCCATGCAGCACCTTCACAGCCCCGTGGTCTCGGTTTCTCTCTGAAGTATTTCAGTCAGTCGACTTTTGAGGATGTAAAACACAGAGAGTTTGTGCTAATGTGCAAATTATCACTAATTCACATCAACAGCGCCCTCTATTGAGAGTCGCGTTATTGAACTCTGGTATTACACTATAATTACTTTTATATTATGCATTAATAAGCCGTTTTAGACAATTAATATTACACTGCCGTTATTTAATTGGCTGGACTACATGGAAAAGGCTTCTGTGAAGGTATTTGTACTAATAAAAGCATGTTTTACAGATTTTCGGCACACTATAGGGGCTTATTTAAAGCACTACAACATGGCCATTAAAAAGTAAATTCTGACCTAAAAATCAATAATAAATGACATAACTTCATTGTCTAAGCTACCATTAGCATTAAGGTGCTATCTGTGCTCTTGCTAGCATCACGAAATGAACCAATTTTGAAATGTCACATCGGAAGACCAGATTTACAACAACAACAAAAAAGACACTTTCTTGCTTATCCTCGAGTAGATTTTAAATTCAAAAAGTGCTTAAATTAAAAGTAATTTTGGGGCATGAATTTTCTGCTCTGTTCATATGCTACATTTTCTCGCAGCTAGCAAGTGCAAATTCCTTCTTTTTTTTCACACAATGGCAAAAGCTTGGAATATACCAAGATATGTGACAATGCTGAATGGATTGTTCTGTATATGTTGGTCAGATGGACAGAGACAAAATAGGTTGTTATAGCAACTGTTATAACAAAATAATCTATACAAATATCATCTTAATAACAGGCACTCGAGTTGTCGCAGGGATGATATACTGTATCGATTCAAATTACAAATAAATGAAAGGCAAAAGGGGACGACAGAGAGGCAACATTCACTTTTCATTGAGGCTAGTTTGTCTGGGTGGCCCAGGGGTCAACAGCAGGTCCTCACTGGGAGGCCCCGGGCCCTTCATAGTCATACTAGCCCCAACCATAGCTGGGTAACTGCGGTTTCTTCTCATCCCTGAGTTCAGCACTTGCAGTCCCCCTATAGGGGAAGTTACAATAGTGTGGGCCCCAAATGGCGGTCCCAGCCTTCCCATCCCTGGGGTCAAATTTCTGGGAGCCAGGCTAAACTTCTTCACCTTGTCCAGAAGTCTCAAGTTCTGCACACTGACTTCAGTCTGACACGGTGTGTCTGTCCGAGCCCTTTCGTCTGCCTCCCACACTTCCTTCAGAATTGAGCTGGCTGGTCGTGAAGCCAGAAAGGTTTCGTAGGGGGGGTCTGAGGGGCTGTAGTCTACAGGGAACACAGGACTGGTGGGTTTGGATTTGCTGGGGGAGTTTGGAGGGGTGGAGGGGAGCGTGTCTGGGCCGGTGTGCGTGGGGGTGGCAGTGTGTGATGAACAGGGGTCTGGTGGAGGGGCTCGATCCGCCCGGTCCCAACTGAGAGGGTTATAGACAGCAGCAGATATACCTCTCTCCTGTAGGAGGCGCACTAGTCCCAGAGAGGTACTGGTGGTCTTGGTTGAGTCGCGGAGGTTGGTGAAACTCTCCGCCAGGCTTTGGCGACGAGGTGTGCAAGGAGTGGACACAGGGGTTGAGCGCAGACTGCTGTTGGACATCACACAGGAAGCCGGTGATGGACCTGACAAAAGACTGAGAAAGAAACACTTCATTAGTTTGACGTATCTAGTTATATAAGCCACATGTCAAACTGTGCATTGATAACTTTGTGAATACAATTAAATGAACTGAAATATTCCAATAGTTCTGTGAGTAATTCAATCAAAATGCAGGGAATTTATATATATAAAGAAAAAAACAATTGAATTTTTTATGTATTTTACAAATACATAAAAAGTGACTTGAATTACATTAAAAGATAATTTGTTTTTTTCTAATTTCATGCATTGCCTGGAAATCAAACCCATGACCTTGACATTGTTAGCACCTGTTTGACCTACAGGAATG
>NW_015547713.1:964127-966655 GCF_001515605.1 Sinocyclocheilus anshuiensis
AAAAAAAAAAAAAAAGTAAGCTAATATATTAAATTCAATAGCATTCATTCATTATCATTTTGGATACAAATTCTTTTGATTATAGATTAACAGCCTGTTGACATCAAACCTCACGGGATTTATATATTGTTACATTATTTGATTAGACATCATGGCTCTGTTATCATTCTGTTCTTTAATGCACTCTGCTTTACAATAATTTACAATACACCCACAGACATAATCACAGATTCATACACAGTTTGTGTTATTTACACATAAATTGGTTATGTCATAATGCTTAAAGTCTCCCAGAAAAAAGGTTCTGGTGTTAGGTTGAGAAACATTCTTACAATACATCCAGTTAGAATATTAGAGTGGTTTGTGTTTGGCTAGAGAATAGCACACTCCCATGACACAAGGTTTAATCAGTACTAGGCTAGTCATGCTATTCATCCTCACCCCCAGGGGGCCCTGCTCAGTGAGTCTGCTCTAAGCCCGCCACCAGAACTACATGATAGAGAGCCGCCTCATCATCTACAGCATCATCTTACACAGCTGTACAGTATGGTTGCTATAGAGACAAGCTATTTGTCTGGAACCCTTAATACAGAATTAAGACTGTACAATAAACCATAGGGTGTCCCATTTGTTGTATTATGGTTCCAAAGGTTGCTTCTCCCTGCTTTGTTCTTTTTATGTGCCCTCATTTGGAAGCCCCAGATTTCATAAAGGACTAGAATTCTTGCTCAATTTTTGCCTGACCATTGTTTCCGCCCCCCCCTTATTTTTCACCTACATTCTCACAAAAAAAGTGCAAAAATTGTACCTTTAAGTGTACAACATCTTGGGGCAGTACCACCAAAGGGACAACTCTGTACCTTATTTACCCCCAAAAGGTTCATAATAGTACCAATAGTACAATTTTTGCACCTATTTCTGACTGTGTGCTAGCCAAAAATGTCTGAAATGATCCATAAAATAATGTATACTAACAAGTTGTTAAGACAGTATTATGGAAAGACCACACAGTTTTTACCTGGGTGTGACTCTGGTGAGTTCATCTGTAGGGTGCAGGATCCTGCAGGTTGTGACTGTGTATGTGGAGCTGGTGTGAGACATACATTTACCAGGGAAATGAACTGGGGAGAGCAATAGAGGAGAGACAAACATCAGTACACAACACCATAAACACACTTAGGAACTCACAGAGGAAGTTAAAACTGCTTCAGGATCTGTGGAGACCTAATGCAATCTACGGTGGCATAATGCAATCTATTATTGTGCTTAAAAATGTGACTGCAGAATTGGGATCTTTACATTTACATACAAATCATAAAGTTTAAATTGTATGATTCATCCTGATGCAGTTTTAAATAGCTTCACACAGCAGGAGGGAACAGTGGGAAAGAAGGACGATCAAATGATGAATTTGATTATTACAGACAAGCTAGAACATATTATTTACAGGAGCTGGCACGGTGTTTCAATAATTCTCTGCAGAAAGTTGTCAATTGTAATTAAAGGGATATTTCACCCCAAACAAAACAAAACAAAAATGAACAAAAGCAAAAACCAAACACAGTTATTTACAAGTGTACTCAAGCCATCTGATATTCACAGAAAGTATGTGAGCATTGTGTATAAAACTCTAAAATGTGGCTTTCGGTGTTTGTGTAGTCGACAATCCTGAGTTTGAAAGCATGTGGAGTGCGTTTGTGTTCATGTGGTGTCAATGTGACCTCTTTCCAGTGTCTCTCTGTTCACTCACATGACTGTGGCTCACACCTCCACGTTTTTAATAGAACTCTGCAACATTATCCTTTGAACACACTGAGAACTCCAGCTGGATGCTAGTTACATGCTGGGGCTCCTGTTGGGAATGTGTGATGATGTGTGTTTAGACTTGTGCCGGTATTCGGTAATGCGATATATCACGGTAATGAATATGCACGGTTTTGTTATCGTGGGCACTTCTAAATACCGTGAATAATTATATATTACAAATTATTCCGAATTTTGAATGCATTTTAAAATTACTTTTCCCATCAACTGGTCAAAATGCACAACACCGCTGTACGCTGCATGAAAGACGTGTGCGCACTCTGATGTAAACAAGCGCGGACGTGAAGCACATGGCGGAACATGTGAGAGACGCTCTGGATGAAAGCGCACTTTCACTCTCTGACAGCAGATGGCGCTAAACTGCAGAAATAATAATAATAATAATAATAATAATAATAATAATAATAATAATAATAATAATAATAATAATAATAATAATAATAATAATAATAATAATAATAATAATAATAATAATAATAATAATAATAATAATAATAATAATAATAATAATAATAATAATAATAATAATAATAATAATAATAATAATAATAATAATAATAATAATAAATTTGTTTAAATGCAGCCATTACCCCGGAAACCCTGTAAACAAAGCAGCTGCATACTTTCTGTTTCTGAATCGTGTTTAAATGATTTAAACAGCCATTCAGATTTGTGTATTTGCTATGATGTTCATCACAGCGCCA
>NW_015547713.1:966896-986715 GCF_001515605.1 Sinocyclocheilus anshuiensis
TGTGTGTTAAATGCATCCAGGGATGTGCATGTGTGATGTACAGTTTAATTTCAAACATCACACTCTGTGCTCACATACAGGTTTATCAGGGGACAAGTGTGTGGAGAGAGTGAGTAGTAAATAAATGTCTTTTTTCCCCCCAGGCGTTAAACTCTGGTAATGCAGGTAAGAAGAGTGACTGAGAGGAGTCTTTAGGAAATTAACTAGTGCTGAAAATGAGAATTGAGTCTAGAAGCTAATACTAAATATCACTTATTATCACACTCATATTTGTAAGTATAAGTATAAGAGTAGAGCTACCAATTTTATATAATATCAATGATTTGGTGTGAATTGTTAAAGGATAAATGAAAGCCTGTCAAGACCATGTCTGGATCTGCAAAAAAAAAGAAAAAAAGTAAATAAATGTATAAAATTATATAAATAAATAAATGAATGAATACATATAAAATAAATAGAAATAAAGCATATTTTAGGATAATTCAGATTGCCCATTACTACAATACAATATATGCTGCATATTACATATATGTCAATTGTATATGAATATAATTATTCAATTATGTTGTTATTGAATTGTTATTAAATTGTATTTAGTAATGAATTAAATTAAAATGTAACTGCAAAAAAATACCAATTTATTTTGATTCAAAAATATTATTTATTAACATTTATTATTATTTATTAATATTTAAAGTATTTTACTTCATTCTAGAGTGAGTCCAAAGGCTCAATTCTCATTTTTTCAGCACAAGGAGCCAGAGAGATGACTGACAGGTAGAATGACAGTAAAATGTAAAAAAAAAAAGACTATACTCAAAAGAATATGGCAGCTGTCTTCAGGGTGAGTGGATGATGTGCAGTGGGTGTGTGCCTGCAGCTGAACGAGGAGAGAAGCAGCTCATCCTAGACCCTCACAGGCACAATACAACTGGGGCTTATGGGTACTCCATATATATGAATAAACATACATTAAGCATATTTTAGGATAATTCAGATTGCCCATTACTATAATACAATACATGTAGTATATTAGTATAATTCTATATGTAAATGGTATATAAACATAATTATAAAATTATATTATGTTGTTGAATTATATTATTAAACTGTATTTAGTAATACATTTAATTAAAATTAAATGGCAAAACATTTCAGTTTTGATACAAAAATATTATTTATTAATATGTATTGTTATTTTATTTTTTATTTATTAATATTTAAAGCATTTTTCAACATGTATTCAAGAATTTCCAAAAGCTCAATTCTCATTTTTCAGCACGAAGAGCCAGAGAAATGACTGACAGGCAGAATGACAGTAAAATGTTAAAAAATGACTATACTCAAAAGAATATGGCAGCTGTCTTCAGGGTGAGTGGATGATGTGCAGTGGGTGTGTGCCTGCAGCTGAACGAGGAGAGAAGCAGCTCATCCTAGACCCTCACAGGCACAATACAACTGGGGCTTATGGGTACTCCACTAGGCCATTGTCTGTTTTACAGTGAGGCCTTATGTTCCCTCCCCCTAAGCCTGTCCAGAGGGTTAGTGGGGTTACGAGGGTCCCTCACCAGATAAGACCTCCTTCTCTACAGCCTCCATTCGATCTGACCCCACTCCAGGGGTCCCTCCATTTTCTCTGAGCTGCTCTTCCTGGTTATCAGTATTGTTGGCACGAGGTCGTCGCAAAGCAGGTGAACAAGGCAGAGAGCCCAGGCAAGAGGTAGAGATGGCAGATTGGGAATGCTGTCCTGGCTCATCTTCCTCCAGGTCAGTGAATTGGTACACCTCTTCCAGGTCCAGCTCCAGTGGTCGAAAGCCCTTGGTCACGACGCCCGGCCGTGTATCCAGGATGCCACCCAGGTGTGGCTGAGCGAGCTGCTGCCATGCGTGCAGAGTGGCCGAACCTGATGGGTAGCGGAAACGAGAGCGAAGATCAGATACAAACTGTAGCAAATGCCACAGAACACCGAGAACACTCTGAGATCATGAACGCAAGGTGACATGCATCAAGTGTGACATAAAAGTTTTCAGATTAGCATTTTATGCATTCCGAAAGAAATGAGGAAAGAATGAACGCATCATGACATGATCTAAATATTGGGTTTCTGTTCAGTAATGTAAATGCTGCTAAAATGGCTAGTCCAGAAAAATGTAGCACTTTAGCAACTCTGTAATATTGAGATAAAATACATAGTTTTTAGATATAGACATAGAACTGATATGTGAGTCTTTGTAATGTAAGGTATGCCTGCATTCCATTCCATTTTAGGGATAAAATTATAATCTAACAAATTACTTAATATGTGTTTTTATTATTCTATTCTATTCTATTCTATGTCCAGATGTTCAGCAAATACATATTTAACTGATAACATGATCATAAATACATATTAAACTATTTAATATTAATAATTTAGTCATTTTAATTAGGGGTGTTATTTCAGATTATAGTATGTACTGTAGTCTTGGATTTAATTAACTTTGCATGTAGTCCATTTTATTTTAAATACAATCTGTGCCCTTGAAAATTTCATGATACATAACCAAAGCTGTAATACACATTGACTCTTGCTGTGGACAGACTAAAACAAAGAAAGAGAAAAGAAGGAGGGATAAATTAACGTTGTGTTTATTAGAGAACTAAAAACAGACAGGTAAGAAAATGAAAAGATAAGAAAACAAAAGAAGGATGCAAACACACAAACTTAAAATTGACAGAAACGAAGGGAGTAAACAGATATAGCAATGTATAGTTCACCCAAAAAATGAAAATTCATACTGTTCCAAACCTGTATGAGTTTTCTGTGGAATTATAAAAGAAGATATTTTGAAAGAAATGGCTGTTTTTTTCCATCAATGGTAAGCAAAATGAATTGGTTACCAACATTCTTTAAAATGAACTCTTTTGTGTTCAGCAGAAGAAAGAAATTCATACAGGTTTGGAATGTCATAAAGGTGAGTGAATGATAGAATTACATTTTTTGAGCCAACTATTCCTCAAAAGCCCTTTCTCTGGAGCTAATCTATTAGATTTCCTGTCAGTACCTTTTAAAACATACTCAAAGGTGCTAACGAAATCAGAGCATTGATCATTTGTTAACATGCATTTGAGTTTTCTGCAATTCCTAATAACCTTTACTAATGGGTAGGCTATGTCACACTGCCTAGTTTATCTTTTAACTATAACGAGCAGAGGTAGCTAGAGATATGATTATGAATCATAAGGCTGTGAGTGGTTTACAGTTAACACTTATCTAAAACTGAAGAACATGACAAACTGTTGCAGCCCTATTATTCAAAGCTAAATTAATTCAGTGACCCTGTTGTTGACGTGAAGATAATAAACTCCACATAAAACAATAAGTGAAAGATAAGCTTTGAAGAAGCATGTTTCTAACTTTTTGTAAATGAAAAACACCATTTTAAAATACGCCTTAGTACTACTACCTCTATGAAAAAAAAAAAAAGTGCATCATGGATAGAGTTGTGCTCCTCACATTAAATCCTAATTTTCAAATGCAGTTCTATGTGCATGTGTATATATATATATATATACACACACACACACACACACACACACACACACACAAAACAGGAATAATTACAGTTTTTATGTTTTTGAAAAGTCTCTTACGCTCAACAAGACTGCATTTAAATGATCAGTTATATGAACAGCAACTAAACAGTAAAAACATTTGTGGTATGTGTGTCATATTGTGAAATTTGATTATAATTTAGAAGTGTTTTTGATTACAATAAAAATATTTTTTAACATTATAAATGTATTTATAAATTCAAAAGCATTTTTATAAATTGAAAGCATTATTGCTTAATAGAAGTATTTTTTTCTTTCTTCTTTTTTAAATTTTACTTGGTCCAAACATTTCAATGGCAGTGCATCATGGTTTCCACAAAAATATTAAGCAGCAAAAAATATTTTCAACATTGATAATAACAGATGTTTTACGCACCAAATCAGCATATAATAATAATTTCTGAAAGATCACGTGACACTGACGTTTTGAGTAATGGCTGCTGAAAATCAAAGGAATAAATTATATGTTAAAATATATTAAAATAGAAAATAGTTATTTTGAATTAATAATATTTCATAATACTACTGTTTTTAATTGCATTTCTTATAAACACAGCCTTGGTGAGCATAAGAGACTTTTAAAAACATAAAAAAAATTCTTCTACATTCCAAACTTTTGACCAGTAGTGTGTATATAGTGTGACGTGTCTAAATCTCAAACCAGCAGCGAGGTTGTGTGTGTCTGAAATAGAAGGAGTGTTGTGTAGACAGGTCTTCAGCACTGTGGTGCATTAATGCCCACAGAGCATCAAACAATAAGAGGGTGAAAGGCCTGGACTTGGCTCGGTCACCTTCCAGAGGCTTGACGATCTGGAGTTTCTCCGGCAGGTAGGATCGGACGCTGTAGATGGAGTAAACCGAGTGCAGGGTGCCCAGAGACATGATGCTGTCTGCCGGAGTGAGGGGGCCGCCGTCTTCACTGCCACTCCCACCATCTCTCTCCTCGTATAATTCGCTCTTCTCTTCTGCCAGGGCGTTGAGTTTACGCTCTCTCTCCTCCTCAAAGAAACGCCGCTCGCTAATGTAGTTGTCCCGTCGAAGGGAAAGACGACGCAGTGCCGCCTCCAGGTCACGAGAGCCGGGTGTGCCAGGCGTGCCAGGCTTTCTGTTGGAGTCATCAGAGCTGGAACAAATATTACAGAAAAAGATTCAAACAATACAGTGTGGTCCAATGTCCACTAATGAAGAACTTACAAATATAAAATAGAACCAACAAATCAATATAATTCTTGCCAGTGCAAATATGTAAGCTGATAATTATTTTCATGTTACAGTATAACTGCAATATATGATAAAAGGCTAATATTCTCTCTCTCTTTTTTTTTTGTATAAATAAATAGAACACTAGTTACACTAAAGTCAATCTACAAGTTCGGAAAAATGGATATGGAGTTTTTAAAGACGAATCAATAATCAATATAGTAGTTATAGTTACTACAGATTAAACTAAACAAAACTTTTTTCTCTAAAACGTATAACATGATATATATACTGTATATATATATATATATATATATATATAAAAAAATAATTTAAAGACTGTTTAATGTTTTTGAAAGTATTTTATGCTCACCAAGGTTGAATTTATTTGATCATAAATAACTAAAAACAGGAATAGTGCAAAAAAACAAAACAAAAAAAAACATACACATACACATACATACATACACACAAAATTTAAAATAATGATTTTCTGCTGTAATACATTTTATAAATAATTTATCCCTGTGATGGAAATCTTCAGTGACACATTATTATTCAGAAATCAATCTAATATACTGATTTGGTGCTCAGTTATTATCATTTATTAAAAATTTGTAACTAATTGTAACCATGTCATTTTTCCAAATGATGTCCCTGGAGGTCCTCAAATAGAAAAAAAATGTCCCCAAACTATAGTTAAGAAAACACACAACACATTTCTATCATACTGCTGAAACATTTATGGTTTAAAACCGCGTTTGATGCTCTTACCCGTCCTGATGTGATTGGGTTTCCATCAGCATACTGTTAGTGCGGTTGTCCATTTCAACACCGTCCCCTCCGTACATGCTCGAACGGGGTGTGCTCAGACAACTAGAATGCCTGGAATTCGTACAGGATGTCTGATTGGACCCTGGGATGTTCATGGGGGACGGGCCCATGGAGCACAGCCGAACAGTCTGGTTGATGTTACGCACTGTCTCAAAGACACGTTTAGGGTGCAACCTGAACAAAAAGAGAAGACAAGAATGTACAGAGGTTCATGCGAAAGGTTTTTTCTCTCTCTCCTTACTCTCCTTAAAAAGTTTAGATGGATTACAATGCCATCCTTAGATGATTTGGACCTACAACCATTCGATTATCCGCTCAGATCTTTAACCAGTAAGCTAAACTGATGAAAATATAATAGGAAAACATTTTAAACATACAGTGCCTTGTAACAGAGATTAGAATATATGTTATATTGCTCTGAAACTGACTCTGAATGCAAATTCTTAACTCATGCAGGATATGGGACATAGGCAGGACACAGGAAATGAAACACTAATACACCTTTGTTCCTCTATGTCTGGATCAGACATCTGAATCTCTTTTCTCATGGAGCCTTCAATTTCAGCAGCTAAAGAGTCCTGTTACACACAAAGCACAAACACACCATCAGCTAGGGGAATAACAGTGATATCATATGTATACTAGTGTATATATAGCATACTAGTGTACTGCTTACTGTAGCACACACTAAATAACAATAAATGCTTTAAAACAGTAATATACTACAGCTGATATCACATGACCTTATCAGAATATTTAATTCAGAAATGTCCTCATAACTCTCTCTCTCTATATATATATATATATATATATAGAGAGAGAGAGAGATAGATAGATAGATAGATAGATATTAATTTAATGATAAATAATTCACAAATTAATAATACATTTAGGGCTGTCACTAACGATTATTTTGGTAATTGAGTAATTGGCTCCACAGCTCTGGCCAGGGATGTCAAATCATGCCCTTCGCTTGCAAGAGAAGGTCAGTCCTCAGTTGTATCGGCCAAGGGGCTGCCGATAGCAGCTGAATCAACTCAGGGAACTATATCTGATTCCTCCAGAGTGGGGCCACCAAGAGGACCGAATATCTGACTTCCCTGGCAATCGCTGGGCCAATCGTGGGCCAGGGCATCTCGCTGTATCGAAAAGTAAATTGGGCAGTGAAAGTTGTCTTCTGAGGCGAAGAGGTCCACCTCTGCCTTGCCGAAGACAGACCAGATAATTTGAACCATTTGGGGATGTAGTCTCCATTCTCCTGGAGCCCCATTGTCCCTGGACAACATGTTTGCCCCTTGGTTCAGTCTGCCTGGCACATGAACTGCTCTCAGCATTGTGCCCATAAAAGGATGCGTCAAGCCTCCTGTGAAGGGAATGTGACCTGAGACCGCCTTGTCGATTGATAAAGGCTACCACCGTCATGTTGTCCGAACGGACCAGGACGAGGTGTAAGCGTTGCTCCCGGTTTTACCAGGAGCCGAATGCCAGTCCACCCTCGTATAGGGCTCCCCAACCTGAGTTGGAGGCATATGTCGTAACCACCTTCCTTCTGGAGGTCAGTCTCAACTGACGTAATCCATGCCCGCAACCGGGCAGAATCAATAACTGCCCCCAGAAAGACTACTTGCTGGCTGAGAGACAAAAAGCTCTTGGCTAAATTAATTCTCAACCCAAGCCGTTCCAGGTGGCTGAGCAGCAGCGGCCTGCGAGTGATGAGTTCCCATTCTGATCTGGCTAAAACCAGCCAATCGTCGAGGTAGTTCAGAATGTGGATTCCCATCTGTCTCAGAGGGGAAAGAGCCACGTCGATGCACATCGTAAAAGTGTGTGGGGCCAGAGACAGTCCGAATGGCAGGACTGTATATCGATAGGCCACTCCCTCGAATGCAAATCTCAAGAATGGTCTGAGATGGGGGCTATCTGGATATGAAAGTAAGCATCTTTCAGATCCCCTGATAGAAACCAGTCCTCAGGGCATACTTGCGCGAGGATCTGTTTCAAAGTCAGCATCTTGAACGGCTGATGGCTCATGAGCGAGTGGTTCAGATGCCTGAAATCGAGAATGGGTCTGAGCCTGCCATCTTTCTTGGGAATGAGGTAGTAACAGCTGTAAAAGCCCGACTCGCTGTTCACTAGAGGAACCGTTTCCATGGCTCCTTTTGCAAGCAGTGTTTGTACTTTGGACCGGAGAACGTGAGCATCGTTGTCCCGTACCGTAGTTTGAATGATACCTCTGAAGTGAGGTGGCCTGTGAGCAAACTGAAGCAAGTAGCCTCGTTCTATGGCTTTTAGAACCCAAATTGACACATCCAGGATAGCTTTCCAAGCCTGAAACCGGATGGCAAGTGGTCTGAGTTTCTCGAATGGTAGATCGCCGCACGGAGGCAGGGAACTGACATTCGTGGTAATGAGGAGAAGAGAAATGCTCTTTTGAGTATGTGGATCTCCTATCACAGCGGGAGTTTGCTTGGGTGCGCACTGAATGGGAAGGACGGACGCAGCTTGAATGGAGCTTCCATCGCTCAGTGTTAAGTGGAGGGATGGAGAGCAAGTGCGAGACTTCTTTGAGGGAGTTCCAGCCTCGGTGAGAACTGACCCTGTCCCTGATCTCTGTTAGATTTAGCCAGCACCACCAAGTTGGCCATGTCCTCGCCGATCACCTGCACAGTGGCCTTATTAGTGAGCAGAGCAAAGTCAGTCACTTTGCGCAGCTCTCTGAAGGCATCAGAACTCTGGCTGGACTCGTCCATGGTGTGGAGAAGTTTAGCCTGGAACACTTGGAGCACCACCATCGTGTGAAGCGCTGAGTCAGCCTGGCCAGCCACTGAATAAGCCCTGTTCACTAGGGCTGAGATAGTCCTGCAGGGCGTAGATGGGTGCGCTGCATGGGCTTTCAACCCCAGGGCCGATGGAGGGCACAGATGCACAGCGACCGCCTCTTCCAGAGGAGTGAGCTTGCTATAACCTTGTTCTTCAGAGCCATAAACAGTGGTGAGAGTGGCCACAAGTAGAGGGATTAACATGCGCGGAGTAGGGGGCAGGCCTGGTGAGTTCCTCATTAACTGTCAGCAGAAACAGGGCAGCCATTGGCGGGAGGATTGTTGACGGAGTCCCTTCAGGTACCACTCGTCATGAGGGCAGTGGGCAGGCTCTTCTGGAGCCAACCAAGCCAGGCCGAGATCCTCCACAGCCTTGGTTAGGACGCGGATCATCTTGCTGCCCATGCTGGGCCGTGTTGTTTGAGTCGGTGTAGGGGTGTTGGGTTCTTCGCCAGAACACTCTTCTGCATCTGAAGCCGTCAATGACACAGAGTCATCCACAGCAGCTTCCTCCTCAGACCCGCCGAAGGAAATCGAGCCGTTCGCAGCAGAGCGACTAATGACTCAATAAGTGCAGTTCACCTTTATTCCTCAAGGTGGCACTGTTTGATACACAATGGTTATGTGATGTTTCATGTAAAATGTAACAAAATATGCTTTATTTTATTCTTTTGTAATTGTTATCAAAATATCAGGAGAGTTTTATGTTTTTGCAGCAGTTAGAGAACCATCTGTGTTAGATATACAGATCCAGGTCGCTAAAGACCCGAATATGTAATAATGATTGGCGAAACATCCATGCATTTAAGGGTTAATATTGACATAACATTTAATTAAAATGTCCAATTAATCTTTAATATTTGATTAATGTTTTTTTTTACGACAGAAAAGACTATAGCCACTGTAATTTCTTGAATATGTGGACATCAAAACGTGTAAACTCATGTTGGCATAGGTTTATAAATGATTTACCTTACTAATCTGATAAAATGGTGCACGTTGCGTTCCCAGATGAACCTTATAATAAACCCAAACTCACAGCAATATGCAAAGATGGAGTTTGAGACGCTCCACACATGCAAACGATAGCAGTTTGTGTGGAGCAGCATTTCCTGTGAACGGAGCCGCTCTGAGATGCACGAACGTAACCTACACGCATGCTCGCATATATTAAACCTGCATCGCATTTATTTATTTAATTGAATTGTAGTGTTTGTGAATTCACAATAGTACTATGCTTTATTATGATTTTCAAATGGGTTTAATATATCATGCAGTCTTAGAAATCTGTATAATAATGCATTTCATGGATTCTTGTCCGTGGTATGCGCCACTTCCGGTATTTTGCTGGTTACTCGACACGGGCAAAATGCAATCGAGGATTTTTTATAATCAATACTCGAATTGAATCGAGGAATCGTGACAGCCCTAAATACATTATTACATTTACAATTTTAACAAAATATTAAAACAATAATAATTTTCTTGTTGTCCGTTTCTCACCATGGGGAAGAGACCGAGTGAGTGGAATCGTCGCGGTGTACTTAGAGGCAGCGTTTTATTCCTGAAGTTCTTCAGTTCCTCCTGAGCTTCATGAAGCATCTCCATACATTCAGCATACTTATCCTCCAGCTCCCTCAGCTACAGACAGAAAGAAACAGATAAAGACTGAGATAAAGAGACTGATAGCAGGTGAAAACAGCAGTAAAATTCATTTAATCAGTCAGATCACAGTTTCAATTCAAATCACACAATTCAAAAGATAATACACATCAATTTTATGGTTACTTGTTACATGGCGGCATTTTAGTTGAATTACAGTATGTGAATATGCTGGTGCGTTTGAGTGTGTGCGCACGTGTTACCTCTGCTGTTAGTGCTCTTTGGGCATCTTTAGCAGCTCCCAGGTGCTGGGTGAGCTCTTCATTTTCTAGTGCATACTGAAAAATAACAAACATTACACATGAATACATAGACAGAACTTTGCTTCCTATAACTGACAGCACAACAAACTAAACTAAATGAGAACCAAATAAAAAACTGTTGTGATTATGCTTCACTAATACATTTCTTATTAGCAATGAACATTGAACACAGCAGCATTAATTTTGGTTCTTATATCACACTAAAGAAAACTAGTCAAGCTAGTGAAATAAATAAATAATACAAAAAATTATTACCAACAATACTAATATTATTACTATTAAAATGTATCAGTAATAATAATAATAATAATAATAAATAGCAGGTGATGTATTCCTGTAACTGGCTATTTAGCAGGTTGTGTTAAATGGTTTTATCTTGCAAAGTTTTTAAATATAGTTTTATATTTATAAGATTGTATTCTGTGTTATATTGTCCAATTCCGTGTTATACTGACCAATCTGAAACAAGCATTTCAGAGAGCCATGCATTAATCACGTCTACTGGACAGTGAGGAGAACTCACAGATTTGGCTTTTTTCTGCAGGTCCACGATCTGAGAGAGGAGGTGTGTGATTTCCTCTTGCTGCCGAGAGGCGTCCTCTGTTTTCTTAGCCAGCTCCTCCGCAATCGTAGAGATCTGTATGTTAGCATCTCCTAAGGGGGAAGAGATAGACTTCATGTGTCAAACGCACCCTTAGTAAACAAAAACCATGGAAAGTCCCCAATCCCCATTCAAAGCAAGTTATACATTAGCCCCTCAGTATGTGCAGTTCAAGCCATTAATAACTAAACTGTTATATTACAATGATGGACCAATAAGGTAATGAATAGCATACATGAATTTAACTAGTGTAGGATGATTATGTAATATCAAGTTTACACTGGGAGGGAATATGATCGTTGAGGTGGATCTACTCACTGAGTTCTTTAACACAGTCATTTACAAGCTGTTGTTCCTTTTCTTCATACGAGATGGTCTCTGTCTCCAAGTGATTTGCCTATAAACACGCACACACATGCACGCACGCACACATGCACGCATGCACACACACACACGCACACACACGCACACACACACATGTTAAGGAATGATCTGAATAAACAATGGAGGCATCATTTTACAAGACTCATTCTTTGTTTCAGTGTTCTTGTCAGAAGAACAGGTTGTGTCTAGTGCCCGTGTTTTAGAGCAAAACAATGTAGGCTGAATTTAATCTACAGCAAAAGGCAAAGCTATGGAGTTGATACACAAGCTTGTTGTTTTCATGTCATGGCCCAGTTTAATGGGGTTCACATAAACTGAGAAATATTATACTGTGATGTCTTTGGATTTGTATTCATCTGTTGGTACTGAAGTTTCTAAAATGTTTTGTTGTGAATAGGTCTTGTGTAGGTGTGGATGAAGATTTCATCGTCAGTGAGGCATGCAATTCCACCTGTCTGTTGGGGTCAGATGCCCCACACACGTCACTGCAGATCTACAGTTACAGTACATCAAGAAAGAGAGACATTCTGATGTGACAGTGAATTTACCTCTGACTCTTTTGCAGTGTCAAAAACTATAATCATATAATCTAAAATGTTTAAATTTTTTTAACTTTTAAAAGGTATTAAGTTATACAAATTTTATTTTTAACTAACCACATATCTTTGTGGGTGTGTTTATAATTTGGTTATAAGTTATCATATTATTATTATTTCCAAGTTTTATTTTACTAAAGCGCACAGATAACTGGCAAATATCTTTATCTGGGAATGAAGCTGTTACATATTTTGTTTGTCTTGGAAATGTGATATACCTCTGATAAGTTTGACTGGAGGCTGTTTCGAATAATATTATGCAAAGCATTCTTATGAGCAGCTGAAGGATGTGAGGCCAGGCCTCACTCTCTCACCTCTGATCGCAGGACGATGTTCTCTTCCTCCAGGTCAAAGAGTTTCTTCTGTAGTGAATCTAGAGGGAGGTAATTCGGGACCGTAAAAGACGAGTCATTTCTGCGAATACTGCAAAGAAAAATCACAAACAGATGTGCCTCCTTTAGTACATAGAAATCTCCTCACTAAAAATAACAGATTTGTACAATTTTCAGGCAAAAATAGAAAAATAATAGCACTCCACACAATTTGAGGTATCATTCATTCTTTATTAATGCATGAATGATACCTCAGATTGTGTGGAGTTCTATTATTATTGGACTCATGGACTCACGGTGTGCTAGAAGCAGACTCTCCATCACTCTCCTCAGCTGCACTTGTGTAGAACTGCAGGAGTTCCTCCTTCATTGACAGATCGTGACGCAGCTGAGACACCTGCATGGACGCATACAAACAGTCACTGTATGCATGCAACAATAACTGTAGACTCAAATAGACTGTGTCGTTTTTTACAAGAATGTTTTTAGATCAAATGTTTTATGCTGCTAAAAAAGAATGTTCTTTAAAGGTTCTTTACACATAGTAATACTGTACTTAGTAATACTAACAACCATTTTATGCTGACATGGTTCTTTAAGTTATTTATTCCCGCCTTTTTGCTTCTTAAAATAAATGAATAAATGAATAAATACTTTCAAAGCCACCTCATTATTGATTTTCTGGAGCTCCACCTTCACAGACTGTCAACAGGTACTTTATATCCTTCTTAAAATGTCCATAAATTTTAACTTACAAAGTGTGACTGGACAGTTTCCTATCAATAATGTTTTATTTCTTGATGTATTTATATTCAATGTTAATTATAATTTATGCACTCAACTAATGACTTAGTTGTGTTGTTAGCTTGATGGTTGTTAGCACACCATCATTTTTGGTACAACTTCCCATGTCAATAAAAATATAAATACCTAACTGACAGTTGCTGTCATTGTTTTTTAAATTGTTTTTATGGAAAACCCTAATAGAGGTTTCAAGGTATTATACGACAATGCAGATAAAAACATAAAATGAATAAATAATAAAATAAAACTAATATTAAATAATTATTAATGAACCTATTGATTAAAAGTTCTTTAAAGAACCATTAAGGTTCTATACATCCCTTTTCAAACTATGGTTCTTCATGGAACCTTTTCAGAAGGGGTCTTTTTAGTATCAAAAAGGGTTCTACTATTTTTGCAAGCTTAAACAACCCTAATCTGGTGCTGTTTAAAAACATTCTTCTTTAGAGGGTGTGTAATTTCGGGCACCACTATTGACACTAAATTTAGAAAGAAAAGATGACATTAGCCAACAGGCTTGTCTCACCTTTCGGTTTTCTTCTCTTACCTCTTCTCGTATGTGCTCCACCTGCTCCTCCAGGAAGGTGTTCCTCTCGCTGAGGGTTTTGTTCTTTTTCAGCAGGGACTGGCCAATACGAGCCGCCAACTCCAAATCCCGCTCTTTCTGAATTGACACACAAAGGAACACAAAGTGACCCCATAAGTTTCCTGTTTAGCTTTACATTCACTATCAAACTGTGCTAATCTGGATAGCATGAGACTTTCAGAGGCTTTATTACTACGTTTTACAGAAACTGAATATAAATAGATGAAAATCCTGGGTCGTGAAAAAAAACCCATCATGGATATTATATCTAGTTCACAATAATTATAATCTCTCTAAAACGTATGGGAACATCATCCAGTGCAGGAATGCAAGACTGTGGATGATACTCATGCAATCATGAACTATTATGGTACACTGTTAGACCTACATCACAACACACGAGACACGCTTTACACCAAAAAAAAAAAAAAAATCCTTCACTCTATTTTTTATTTTTAAATGACAGCTATGACCCATCCTCCCACTTCCCGCGGCTTACCTCCTCCAGGAGACGTGTCACAGCATCTATATCATTATATGTCTTAGTCATCTGGCCCACTCGATCAGCACATAGAACTGTGGGAACAGAGGAATAAAAATGAAAAATGACATACTCAATGACAAACTCAAAATAAACAATTCTAAGTTACAGGTACACTGTGTTTGAAACACAAAAGTACCAGTATATAAAGTAATAATAATAGGTGTTTACATGCTCAGAACACATTTGGATACTTGTGAAAAAGAAGTAAACTTGAACATACTTTTAAAAATATACTTATTATGAATATATAAAACATACTTATTATGAAAATAATATACTTTAAATGAATATAACATTACTGAATGTTTTTTTTTGTGCATGTTTTCAGCAAATAAAAATAGATTAAATTTAAATTAAACGCAATTAACTGAACTTCAGTTTGCTTTAGTGTGACCCACTTAAGTAGGACTTAAGTACATATTTATCCCCCAGTTTCACAGACTTAAAGCCTAAGCCTAAGCTTAAGCCTAGTTTCAACTGAAAGAAACTTGTACTGATTGATCTTGAAATATGTCAGTGCCCTTGTTTTGTCTCAAGATGCACACCAGTAATGTTTTTTCTAAGGCATGTTTATAAAAATTACTTTAAAATCCTAATTGAACTATGGCCTAGTCCTGGCTTAAGCTAAACCCCATCTGTGAAACCGGGCCTATATGTCAAAAAAAGTCATGAAAATACTCTCTGAAAGTACACTTAAATGGCCTTTTTTAATTTCATTAATATTATATCTGCAAAAACAGTTTTTTTAAATATACTTTTAGAATTTGAATACATTTAATACATTCACAATTAAGTGCACTTCTTTTTTCACCAGGAATGACGCAGGATTTTGATTCTCTTTGCAGTGATTCCAAAATTTCAATTAATATAGACAATTATTATCAATAAATAATCAATATCAATTAAGACATTCCAAAACCAAATTAATATAGACCTTATGCATCGGAGAAACAAGCACAAAGCCATCTTTAAAATTTTGTCTTTGAACTTCCGTTTTTGCAGTAGCTCTATAGCATCACTGTTGAAGAGTAATTCACTGGTAAGTTAAAGTGAAGTTTACTTATTGTAGAGTTAACGAAAGTTTTCTTGAGCATTGTAATGTTCAAAGCGGATGTCATAAATGTCAGTAGACCGGGAAGACTTTAAAATGTCAGGTTAATTCATAAATTCGTACGACCTTACCTAGAAATGCATACAGAAGTTAGAAGACAACGAGCACAGTGCTGAAAAAAGGGGTGGAGCTACATAAGGTCTATAGAAGGATCAAATAATGATTTATAAACTGATGATTTATATTCAACCAATGTTTTGGCTATTTCCCAGCTTATATTGTCATCACATGGTCTAACTGACTTTCTTCCACAATCTTATCTTTGCTATAATAGATCTCTTCTCCAGGGAAATCTTTTATTTTATCACAATGGAGATAAAACACAACCTAGGGCTTTGCAATTAATCGCATGCGATTGTCATGTGCATCTCGACAGTAAAGCCGGTTCCGTGATTGGTAATTGGTGATTCCGTGATTGGTGCGATTAATTGCACAGCCCTAATGCCGAGTTCACACTGCACGATTTTAGCCCGATTTTTCACTCGCCGACAGGTTTTGCGAAATCGCCGACAAATGCCCGAAATCGGAGGCAAATATCGGAGGCTCGTTCACGCGAGTGACAATCACGCAGTGTGAATTATCAAAGACGCGATCTGAGGGAATCGCAGACACGTCGCCGACGCCCATGAAATATTTGGCATGCTAAATATCTGGAGCTGTCGCCGATTCACAATCACGCTGTGTGCAATGATTTCTGACTGAAAACTACATCGGCGATGACCTACAGCCAATGAGAGACCAAGATACAGGGCAGAGGGAAGTTCTGGGAGGAGTTATAGACCAGAATATCAGTATTTTAATAGATATATGAACAATTATATCATACAGAAACAAGCACAAACATTTGCTTGACCAGCCACAACATCAGCATAACAGTTACTGCAAAATGATTTACCTCCAACTCTCTTTGCAGAACACCCAATCCCTGTTCCCTGCATCTCCCTCCTGCATAATCTGTTTTTCTTTTTCTCCTTGTAGCTGGAAATCAGCTCACAGACAATTTGCGGGCTTTATATATATTTTTTTAATAATTCAGTCTTGCTCGAGAACTCCGGTCTGATGCACGGTTATTTCCTTATCACGTTGCGCGTGTGTTTTGTTGTGAAACGTAGTTTGCGGACCAGACAGAGCTGTCGGCGATTCTTCCTATTGTGAAGTCATGCAATATGTAACCCCCTGTCGCCGATCCATCGTGCAATGTGAACACAGCAGCGACTGACTGCTACCTCAGATAGTCGTGCAGTGTGAAAACCACGGTGACCCGACGACTTTGAAAATCGTGCAGTGTGAACTCGGCATAACAACCATTACCATCATCATATTCTGTTATTATCAACAAGTCAGCATACTCCAGCTTATAAATAACTCAATGGATTTATTATAGTCACAACCAGCAGATCCTTCCCTGCCGACATGTTTGAAGCAAAGCATTTTTAGTACGATATAAGAAAATATTTTATTGCATGATAAAAAAATATTAGCATGCAATAAAAATGTGGTCCAAAGATACATTTACAATATTTCATATTGCATGATAAAAAATATGATCATGCAATACAAATGACCTGGTCCAAAGGTGAAATTAACTATTTTACAGAGCAATGAGCAATATAATTAATCATAAACTAAATATATGCATAATGGAAACTCCCATTTTTCATTACATTAACATGTTGCCCATTTTAAAGCTGCAGTGTGTGATTTCTGCACCACTACAATTACCAAACAAAATCGTAATTTCATTGGTTTGACAAACACATAGTGCCGTCCCAAAATTCAGACCATTTTTGACTGGTCAGGATGCTCCAAAAAAAAAAAAAAAAGAATGTTATGATAGTTTACACTTTTAAGGGAATCTATTTTTTATTTTCATTAGGACAACTAACACTACATTTACATTATTGCTGTACTGCTGGTGAGAAGGACACTAGAGAACATGATAATGCTTCCAACAATTCAAAAGCAGCACAAAAAAACTCTTTGAGTTAAGTATGGTGTTAAAGAATCAAATGCAAAGCAGACATTTCCATCTGCGTCACACTCAGTACAGAGAGAGCAGAGACTCTACCCAGCCAGCACCTGGATCCAACACCCAGATATTGACCTGCCCGCAACACCCAGCTATAAACCACACAGAAACATTCCTGGAGCAAGACTCATTTAAACACTCATCAGCTCCATACTTTATTCTTCTCCTGAAACTATCAACTCAGGCAATAATGCAGAACATTTTCAGTGTTATTTGATCAAGGCTGAAAATATTTATTTAGGAGCAATAGTCTGACGCATGGTTTCATTATATTGTACTGTAGGTTAAACTTAGATCAGCAGATCTTGTTATGAACTGTGAGTCACACTACAACAATGGCTGATAGGATTCGGAGGAATAGTAAACCTAACAAATCCACCCAATGCATCTCAAAGTACAGAAATGGTATTGCTGTGTGCTATTATTCTAATTTAAGAACAATTATAGTTCCTGAGAACAAACCAAAGTCCTAAACAGATCAGCCTCCAATAGTGTTCAATAACTCAACCACCAAAATCAATAATAAAAATCATAATGTTAAAAATTCATAACAAATTGCAG
The DNA here is from genome assembly GCF_001515605.1 of Sinocyclocheilus anshuiensis. Classification (NCBI taxonomy): domain Eukaryota; kingdom Metazoa; phylum Chordata; class Actinopteri; order Cypriniformes; family Cyprinidae; genus Sinocyclocheilus; species Sinocyclocheilus anshuiensis. The sequence goes on from NW_015547713.1 coordinate 984,818, forward strand.
TCTCACTTGACAGAAGCTTTCCATACTAACTCCAAAAAATATAAAATAAAAAAGATCACTGAAACGATAATTTAAATGTTTGGACAATTTGAACTAAATTAGTTTTCTTGTAATTTTAAAGACTATTAGATCTAAAGGCCTGAAGCTTAAATGCTTGAAATTACTTTTATTAAATATAAATAATAACACCACAAAAAAATATACACTACTGTTGAAAAGTTTGGGGAAGGCAAGATTGTTTTTTTTTTTTCCCAAAATATTTTTTGAAAGAAGTCTCTTGTTTGATAAAAAAAAAAAAAAACAGTGAAACATTATTTCAATTTAAAGCAACTGTTTAACACATTTTAAAATTTAATTTATTTTGAATAGAAATCTTTTGTAACATTGTAAATGGCAATTTAATGCATCATTGCTAAAAAAAGTATTAATTTATTTAGGAAAAAAGTTTTATAATTAATAAAAACTAGCTTTTTTAAATAGTTGGCTATTTTGATTAAAGCTATGTAATAAAAATAAAAAATAATATAGGGAATATAAATAATATTTTATATATTTATATATGTTTTAACATATTTAGACAATTCCTATTATTCAAAAATCGCCAATGTAAAGAATGAGCAGGGGTGTTAATACTTTTGCTTGAAAGTGTATGTGGCATGCTGTTATGGAGTACAAATGTCATTTAAAAGAGACATCTAAAAAACCTCACTGAACAGAATATATATACCACATACAGTATATCCCCAAATATATCTCACCACGTTTGAGGGACATCACATTATGTACCTTTCATAGCTCAATGGCCATCACAAATAAATTAACCTGCTTAGCAAGGTTTATTTACATGGGTAAACACTCATTAAATGCCAAGTTAGACTATTAACAGCTGCTGGTCTAAGTTGCCAGGACAGGGTGCTTCACACTTGATAAATTTTTCCGTCCACCAGCATGGGTACACACACTTCAATGACCCTGGTACCATGACGCTCAAGACCAGACCAAACAACAAACTAAGAGCAACCGTACACAACAACCAGCCATCAGACCAGCTCCCACTGCACAGAGACAATTATTCCCACACTGTAAACTGGACACAAAGAACACAGTCAGGCATTAATAGCTCCCAAACATTTTGTTTAGTGCATTAATAAAGGTGACTTTCTTGGTCCTGAAATAACCTTTAACAAAAGGTCAGTTTTCACTTGTGCAAATACAGAAATAAATATTTACAGCTTTTCAATAGCACTTTCAATCAAGCCTATATATAATGCATTGTAAATGTATTGTTAGTGAGTTATAATGTCACACTCTGTGATGGTGAGGAACGATGGAGACGAGGAATAAACGAAACAGTCTTTAATCCATGGAACACAGGGTACATCAACACTGGAGATAGCAGGAAACACATCAACGTAACGAGTAGAACCGACAGAGACAGACTGCACAGACTAGGACTTAAATACAGGGGATGATTGGGGAAACACAGGTGTATGGGATGACTAATCAACAAAACGAAGACAGAAACATGACCAAATAAGGGAACAGAAACAGGGGCAAAACATGACAGACAATCCATGATCCTGACATTATGCCCCCTCCCGGTAGGTGCGTCCTCGCACCGTAGCATCAACAGAGGGAGGCGTGGGTGGGAGCTTGGGAGGGGGTTCCGGAGGAGGACGGACACCCGGGAGGGGGCCGGCAGACAGAGACCAGGGAGGTGACGAAGGAGGGAGGAGTCAGGGAGGAGACAGGAGGGGCCCGGAGCAGGAGGAGCCAAGCAGGACCCAGGCCACAGCCATAATGTCGACCCACGGTGGAGCCGACGGAGGGAGAAGCCATGGAGGAGGAATGGCCGCCGACTCCAGGGGGCCGACCAACGGCGGCGGAGCAGGCAGTGG
>NW_015547713.1:986808-987281 GCF_001515605.1 Sinocyclocheilus anshuiensis
TGGAGAGCCAACGAGCCAGGGGGATGCCGAGGATCCGGGGGGGCCAGGGTGGAGCCGAGGGCTCTGGCGACCAATGTGGAGGCGGAGATCTGTGGCGGAGCCGGAGCGACTGAGGACCAAGGTGGAGCTGGAAGGAGCCCAATAGAACCGGTGGGACGGAGCAACGAGGTGCAGCCGGAGGAGCGGAGTCCTGAGGCGATGGCGGGTCGACGACCGACCAAGGCAGAGCTGGAGGGACGAGGGAGCCCGGTGGAGCTGGTGGATCGACGGGTGACGGTGGAGGCGAGGAAGCTAGGAGCTGAGGTGGAGCCGTTAGGTCTACGGGCCAAGGCGGAGTCCGGGTCTCGGAGGCTGGAGGCGAAGGTGAGGGATTCTCCAGCCATGGCGACACTGGAGGATTGGGAACACAGGTGACATCAATGGAACATAATCAAACTAAACGAGGACAGGAACATGACCAAATAAGGCAAAAC
>NW_015547713.1:987981-994441 GCF_001515605.1 Sinocyclocheilus anshuiensis
TCTAGGCTGAACACGGGAACAGGATGGCGCTCAGGAGGAGCGTACACTTGAGGGCGCTTACGAGGAGCTGGCACTGAAGGGCGCTTTCTAGGAGCGGGCACTGGAGGGCGCTCTGGACTGGATTCGGGGACTGGAGCACTCTCCGCTTCGCTTTGGCACTTTCGCCACGCCATACTCAGCTCACCCTCAGCCGCGGTGCAGGGGGCGGAGCTCCTCTCCGCGCTCACACCGTTTGTGGCTTTCTCCCTCATGGCAGGCGTTGTTGCCGGCTCCCACACCTTGACTGATGTCACGGCCTGGATTCGGGGACTGGAGCACTCTCCGCTTCGCTTTGGCACTTTCGCCACGCCATACTCAGCTCACCCTCAGCCGCGGTGCAGGGGGCGGAGCTCCTCTCCGCGCTCACACCGTCCGCGGCTTTCTCCCTCGTGGCGGGCACTGTCGCCAGCTCTCGCACCTGGTCTGACGCCTTGGACTCTACTTCCTGGGCAATCCTCCGCTCAGTCGCTCGGCATTGCGCTGGCTCGTAGATCGTGGCGGGAATTGGCTCTCCGTTATCGGTGGGCTCGGGCTTTAGCTCCTCACAGTGGGGAGATGGTGGGCTGGGCTCTGGGTCCGGAGTGAAGCTGGCGAGATCATCCTCGGGAGTGACGATGAGAGGCGATCCGTTTCTCGCTAGAATCCACTCCACAAACGCGGTGAAATCCGCTCGAGGACCATCTTCGGACGACGGCGCTCTGCACGCGGTGTTTAAACTGGCATCGTAGAATGCACAGAGCGCGTCGTTCGGGTAGCTGGTGGTGCTTGCTAGCAGCTGGAACAGTCTTGTATGGTCCTCGAGCGACTAATCAACAAAATGAGGACAGGAACATGACCAAATAAGGGAACAGAAACAAGGGCAAAACATGACACAGACAGTCCATGATCCTGACATATAAAGCTTCTGTTTATTTTATATACAGTATGCTTGAAAATAAACAATTCAATTTATCATTGCAGATATAATCTACCTACTGATTGCTACACTGCTATAGAGCTAATGCATTATAACACAAGAAGGATATAACCCATGAGTTTTGGTACTAATTATTTTAAAGCATTTCACAGTACGAAAAATTAAGTTTGTTTTACAGTGTAATAGTGTCACAATTATTAATACATGCAACTGATTATAAAAATGTTAACCCTAAAATGCACAGCTTACTTCCACCTAGAATAAACAAGTGGTTCTAGAATACAATCACATGCATATCTTTATAAACCTGATTATAAAGATAAAATACAATTGATAACTTAGTAATTTAGAGTGTGTTATACCTAAGGTTGCTGTGGGGTGACTGTCACTGTAATAAGATAATAATATATATAAATATAAATATAAACATGACATTTTTTGCACTGTCTATATGTAATTACATAGATAAAGATAAAATAGAGGAAAAATTACCCACATATATAAATTAGGGCAAACAAACAACCATTATTAAATACACTGAAGAATACTTGAATTTAGTGTTAGTTTAGAAATAAAACATTTTAAAATAATTAATTATACATTCAGGTTTCAACTAAGATGCAACTAGCTTTTGTTTTTATACTCCAACTGCTCTGTACTTAGGAGACACAAAATGTATTATTATTATTGTCAATTCATAATAATAATAAAAATAATAATAATAGTAATAGCAGTTATTGTTATTATTTTTTATTATTATTGTATTCATCACCAAAGGTTACACTGTAAAAAAAGAAGAAAAAAAAAAGAAAAGAGAAAGTGTTTTACAAGAAAATACTATTTCTTTCTACTTAAAAATGTCACATTTAATTCAGTGTGGTACTTGACATTGCTTTGTAATTATTTGTTAAATTTACTGTCAATTCCTGAGGAAAATTGGTTTCAAAACTAAATCCTAGGCCAAAAAAAAACAAAAAAAAAACATGGTTGATATAGTTAAGTATTACTCTCGTTATATAATGGCATACTTGCAGTGCATACTGTAATACCATGAGAATGGTCTGTGCAGTGTTGACATGATCAACCTTAAGAAATGTTCTGGGACAGAGCAAATTCATAATAAATCTAAACAGCATGACCTTAATTAGTCACAAGCTAAATCATATTTTAATACTTGCTCCTGAAACTTTATGATTAATACACTGAAACTAAATGATTCAAACGGTGTAACTCCCCGATGTCCTTCAGCACTAACATCAGTAATGATGTTCTAACACAAATGACTGGCTGAGTGTTTACACCGAATATTATGAAATACAAATATTGATAAGATCAGAAAGAAGAGGAAACCCGACAAGATGAAGAATCTAACGCATTGTGTACATTTTATATGCCCTATGTCATCACCAACCAAAGATGGAAAAACCTGTTTAGATTGTTTAGATTTCAAAATGAGCCACTTGACCATTGCTGAAAGACACCGAGTTACTGTGACAGTACGTGTCTTTGATAGCACTAGGACTTTTGACTTTTAAAAGGATCAAAATCTCAAAGGGCACAGGTACTGTACCTTCCTCCAGGGTATACGGCTTTGCATCTTCCTCATTATCCTCATCATCAGCACTGTTTGAGCTAAAGTAAGACGAGGTAGATATTTCCAGGATCTCTGAAGAGGAGTCAAACTCAAAGTACTCCTCATTAGAGTGATCAAGAGTAAATGCCATGCTGTCACTGGGCTAGTTAAGCCCAGGCTGGCTCAGCCATCTCACGTCAACAGCCATCTGTGAGACCGTGACATTGGGCTGGACATTTAACTCTATCTCAAAGATCAGATAGACAGTCTCTGACTGACACACACCTTTCACAGGAGACTCAATGCCTCAGACACTACCACTTAGATAAGAAAAAGCAGGGGATGTGTCACTTAAGTAAGAAAATAACTCAACTACATTTTTGTAAAACAACGTATTTTTGAATAGAATTGTAAGAAATTACAGAAGGATTTTGATTAAGATTAGTCTAACTTAAAACTTAAAAGCAAGTCCTACCCCCCCTTCTGCAGAGGACAGAATGGTACTTTCCACTGACGTACCATGGCAACCTATCAAGGCGTGACTGAGTTGTGTTTGACTACACCTGTTGTGTGGGCGGAGCCTGTGCACATTCCCTGATGAAAACATTCCACATCGCCATGAAGAAGGCAAACAGGACATCTGACACAACAGGAACCATAAAGTAAAAATACAAAGGATAAAAAGACACACCTGTTACCAAAAATATGATACATATTTTAATACAAAATATAACTAATTTTGGTAAGTGTACTTAAAAATACAGCACAAAAAATACACATTTTGTATAAATACACTATTTTATTAAAAATTAAGCACATTTTCCCTCCTATACACACACACACATACATTACGCCATCAAAATAATTACATATTAACTAATTTTCACTTATTACACTATTATTTCAACATGATCTCATGAGTATTCATAAAATGTGATATTAATCATCTATTTGTATTAATCATTATTTGGGTATGAACTTTACAGACATACAAATGTTTACAAATCCTTATTAATTTGTAATCAATTGATCTCTCGATTCTCTGTGGTCATAATTAATTATATTACATTTTCAATCACATTTATTTAACATAGTTGGCTCATTTACTTAATTTGAAATGACAACATTTCATTGTGTTCTGTGTGACTTCTGAAGTCACAAGACTTCTGGTTCTAGCTCATTTATATTATTTTAAACCAAGCTACACTTTAAAACATGACAATTATGAAATGTCTTGTAATGATTTAGAAATGATCAATCATGCAATAGTTATTTTGTTCGATATTTGTGAGCATTCACACATCCATTCGTAAAATTATTGTACTGTATGTTTAATCTACCCAAAATTAAAAAAGAAAAAGAAAATACATACAAATACCCATGAATAAACAATTTAGACCAGAGTGATTGTTAACTTGCCTCACAAAACTAAAAGCTAAACAAAATTTCTTAGGAACTCAATCATTTGTATCCATTTGGCGAATCTCCGCTCTCTACACAACAAAACGGACGAGACTTTAATAAAGCAAATCTCTCCCATGACCTGCCAAAATACAAACAGCATGTTACATGTCCCACCAGAGACAGTAATCTATTGAATCACTGTTACACCACAATAAAGCATGCATATCACTCTGTCCCACGGGCAGCTTTGGGGCTTTCTGATCACTGTTTGGTTCATCTTATACCAACCTACAGGCAGAAACTGAAATCAGCTAAACCTGTGTTAAGGACTGTAAAGAGATGGACTAATGAAACGGAGCGGGTTTTACAAGCCTGTTTCGACCTCACTGATTGGAGTATTTTTGAAGCTGCTGCAAACGATCTGGACGAGCTCACAGAGACTGTAACATCTTATATCAGTTTCTGTGAAGATATGTGCATTCCTACCAGGACTCATTTAACCTACAACAACGACAAACCATGGTTCACTGCAAAACTCAGACAGCTCAGTCAGGCCAAAGAAGATGTTTACAGCAATGGGGACAGAATCTTGTATAAACAGACCAAATACACACTGGAAAAAGAGATCTGAGTGGCAAAGAGGAATTATTCTGAAAAGCTAAGGATTCAGTCCTCTTCCAGTGACTCAGCATCAGTGTGGAAAGATCTGAAAGACATCACCAATTACAAGACACCATCCCCCAGCACTGTGGAGCATCAACAACTGGCAGACGATTTGAATGAGTTTTACTGCAGGTTTGAAAAAGACCCCACACCCACTCTGAACACTTCTCCACACAACCATTAACACCTCCTGCAACCCCACTCTCGTCATCTCCTGCACCTCAGATCAGCAAAGATGATGTGCGCCAGGTCTTCCGGAAGCAGAAGAGGAAAAAAGCACCAGGCCCAGATTGTGTTACACCAGCCTGTCTGAAATCCTGTACTGACCAGCTGGCCCCCATCTTCACTCAGATCTTTAACAGATCACCGGAGCTGTGGGAAGTCCCTTCTTGCTTCAAAACTCCACCATCATCCCCATCCTAAAGAAACCCAAGATAATGGGACTTAATGACCTGTGGCTCTAACATCCAGAGGGGAACCGTCAGGGCCCTCTAGGCCCTCAGAGAGGGCCTAAACTATTAAAATTATATTTACCATTTTTAAATAAACTTATTGAAATGCTAAACTTTTTAATATTATTTTAATAAAAAGTAATCATTTCAAATTTTATTTAAACAATTCATAATTTGACAGCCATCATCTAAATAAAAAGAATACAATGTCTTTGGAAAAAATAAACTCTTCAAATCTGTCTATTCAGTGAGTGCGTTAATTGAACGACGCCCATTTTCTCCATATTTGAATGTTTCTGCCTAGCGTTCGCGGCTCTGTGATTCGTGGTCCAGCTGTGAAATTACAGCAGGCCAAGCAATAGTAAATCAATGGGAGCGTAATTTCAATTGACAGAAAAACTGACCAATCATATATTTTCTTTAAATGGGCAGGCCTTGTTATCACTAACCTTATGACAAGTTCCGCTCGCGGTGTGGATCTCTCGGAAAAAAAAAATATATATATATACACTGATAAACTAACTAGCTGTTATTCATGTCACGATGGAAGCCGAAAAAAACGTAAGTGAGGACATTTACTGGGCCGCTGTGCCAATAATAATATTATTTATTATAAAGACTGCTTGTTTGTCATGAAGTGTCTGTCGCTAATTTATTCTGCTGTGGGCGCTGTCATGGTTTATTGTTTTACATTAAACACATTACATTTGTTGGTTTTGTGGACAGATCGATTGTGTGATGATGCATTTGTGATGATTATTTTCATTTGACTTAAATTTAGCTGTTTTATTTTGGTGATAACAGTCACTTGTGCTGCGCTGTCTTGTTGTATTTCAGAAAGGCGGTCGCACACCGGATGAGGAGCACAGCACCGTGCCGCGTTTAGGGCAACTCACGTCTCGCACACCGAACACGTCGCGTTCAGTTCAATGACAGTCCAAAACCTTTAATCTTTTCTCCAAACAGTCAAAAGTTAACTTAAAGAATTAACATGTGGTGTCAAGGAGTTTAAAGTTCGGTGACTGAAAAAACAGAGAAAAAGGAATGAGAGAGTGCGATCTGTTGTAGTATATATGTGTCACGATTCACTGGGAGGAAGGAACGAGGAGACGCAGGAGAATACTTCGATTGAGACTTTACTCCAACAAGCAAGGGTATATCAACACAGGAACTCAAGGATGACATTTAACAGTTGATGCTAGACACAGGGAAACACAGGGCTTAAGTAGACAAGGAAACTAATGAGGGAACACCTGGAATTAATGAACATGACGACATGAGGGAAAACACAGCTGGAACCAAATTAACAAAATGAAGACAGGAACAGGAAACAAGACCATAAAAGGAAAACAGGAACTAAGACAGGGGTAAAACAAGGAAACACAAGTCCACAACACTGACATTACTACCCCC
>NW_015547713.1:995887-1008154 GCF_001515605.1 Sinocyclocheilus anshuiensis
TGCCTACAGAGCAAACAGGTCTGTGGATGATGCAGTCAATATGGGACTGCATTATGTTCTGCAACATCTAGACCAGTGTTTCCCAACCGGGGTGCCGCTATTCTGTCTGCAATAGCCCTACTGTGCTGTAACATGGTGTGGTATATATGGGCAACTCTGGTAACGCTGCTCTCTCATTCATTGATCTGCTAACCGTTATGCTCGCGTGTTCTGATAATAATAGCTTTCTAGGCAGCTAGTGAGGCTGGGAAAATTCACATCCAGCACCCGTAAAATCAGCACTGGAGCTCCCCAGGGCTGTGTTCTCTCCCCACTGCTCTTTTCCCTCTACACGAACGACTGCACTTCAAAGGACCCCTCTGTCAAGCTCCTAAAGTTTGCAGACGACACCACACTCATCGGCCTCATTTAGGATGCTGAGTCTGCTTACAGTATCTGGTGCAGTCTAAACAACCTGGAGCTCAACACGCTCAAAACAGTGGAGATGATCGTGGACTTCAGGAGAAACCCCCCAGCACTCCCCCCACTCACCATCATGAACAGCACTGTAACAACAGTGGAGTCATTCAGGTTCCTGGGCACCACTATCTCGCAGGACTTGAAGTGGGACACTCACATTGTTAAAAAGGCCCAGCAGAGGTTGTATTTCCTTCGCCAACTGAGGAAGTTCAACCTGCCACAGGAGCTGCTGAAACAGTTCTACTCCGCCAAGGGTGCCACAAGTTTGTTAACATTTCCAAAGGGTGCCGCGACTAAGAAAAGGTTGGGAAACACTGATCTAGACAGACCAGGGACTTATGTGACTGAGGATCCTGTTTGTGGACTTCAGCTCGGTTTTTAACACTATCATCCCAAACCTCCTCCTGCCCAAATTAACTCAGCTCTCCATGCCCACCTCCGTCTGTCAGTGGATCACCAGCTTCCTGACAGACAGGCAGCAGCTGTTCAGCTACCAAATCAGATGTCAAGAGACTACAACATACAGTCAGGATCTTTACTCATCCAGAGTGAGCAAAAGGGCTAAGAGAATCACTCTGGACCCCTCACATCCAGCACACTCCCTCTTTGAACTGTTGCCATCTGGTCGACGCTACAGAGCACTGAGCACCAGAACGACCAGACACAGGAATGGTTTCTTCCCTCAGACAATCCATCTTATGAACACTTGACAATAACTCTGGAACACACAACACTATTTATATACTTACACACTTATTTATCTAACACGCATACTTAGTTTACATTTCGAACTTGCACATAATATACCTGTACATACAAAACTGTCTATTGTAATATACCTGTACATACAATTGTCAATTTGTATATTGCTATTCCCTATTTACTTGTTCTATTTTTTTATTTTATTTTTTTATTTATTTTTTTATTTTTAATCTGTGTTTTTGTCCTGTCACTGTCATTCTGTTGAACTGTGGAAGCTTCTGTCATGAAAACAAATTCCTCGTATGTGTAAACATACCTGGCAATAAAGCTCATTCTGATTCTTTTGATTCTGATTGTAGTTCATTATAGTGTAATATGGTAATAGACTTTACCCTTTTAACTCAATAACTTGACAAATGGAGTGTGAAGACATGCAGTGTTTGATAACAACACTTCTAGACTTGTGCAACTCCACCTAGTCTAAGAACGTCACATGTATCACACATTAATAATGTCTGGGTTTGTTTTGTTATCACTCATTTCTCGTTACATTGACAGAATGCAAATTGCTTATAATTGCAATTGAGTCTGCAGCGCTCCTTCCTGTAAATGTGGTTTGTTGAGGGCCTTCATTCCTATGGAAACACAATAGCGTGACAGGAATTGGACGATGCCACAATGGCCGAGGCCGTGAAGGAGGCGGGTTTCTCTTTAGTGTGAACTTAACCATGGCTGAGCCTTTGTGCTTTAGCTCCATTGAAGAGGCAAAATGGAAAAGCAAGAAAAGACAGGCTGAAAATGGTGAAGAATAAGGTGAAGGGCTGAGAAAACTTTGAGAGGGGAGGAGAAAGTGAAAATGGGAGTGGGAAATGCAAAAGAGGTTGAATGGGAATAAAAAAAGAATGTGTGTGTGTGTGTGTGTGTTTGCGTGTGCTGAATTCTGCTCCCCCCACTTAAGTAATCAATATGCTGCGTGAGAGGAATAGAGACCCAAACCACAACACAGAATGTGGGTCAACAAAAAAAAAACTTCAGTCCTAAATAGTATATAGTTAACTGTACATTTTAAACACAAACATATAATATTATCACATACTCATCCACAAACAGAGCTTATATTCTGCACTAATGATCCGTAACTGATAGCTTGGTTTGGTTTTATTAATAATGGGATGTCTAAGTGTTATGATGAACTCTGTTACAAAATAACATCAGTCATTTGGGGTTAATGTAGTATAGACTGTTGAAACTCATTAATTCATATCAGGCCAGTAAGCCATTACACATACAATATTTACATGTCTCTGACTAGTCTTTCACACTATTGTCTCAGCCTGAGAGATTTCTGTATTGACTGCAAGATTGACAGCCAACAACAGTCGGTGTGTTTGAAAACATGTACGCATCCATCTAACACCTCTGCGTTGTTTATTACCGTCTTTAAACTTTACACTTTATTAAAATGATCCACTTCTGTGACTCACTGATGTTTTTTTTTTTAATTCGTTCCCCCAATTTTGGTAATGTGATAAAATTGAGACAGTTAGCTATTCATCATAGACCAAGCATGACTAAATAAACATTGCATATGCATAACTTGACACCTGAACTTGCATAATACGCTGCATGGCGACACAACATTGCAGTAAATGACTGGGATCAAAACAGTGCAGTTTTATGAAGGATTATGAAACCATCCCAGCAGGCATAGATCAGAGTGCAGTGCTGTGATATAACCTGCTGCTTGTGAAACAGCCGGGGTGCATGACTTCATAATGTCTACACACGAGTGCATCATCAATGGCTGATCTCAGAGGTAGCATTGAGACTAAATGTCAGTGTGTGCACAATCATTTTATTGATTTGCACAAATATATTAAAACGTTTTTGAAAGAACAACAGACAAATGAGATTTCATGGCTATGTATATTCAGATATAACTAACTGGGTTATGAATGTGATTTAAACCTGAATACACAGTCATAATTTTATGCCTCTCCGCTTTAAGACTATGAGACAAGTGAATGAAACTTATGGCTATTAGGCACTTCTGCTGAAATATAGGCATCACTTTGTAAAAAGCCTTATGGGTAACACTTTATTAAGTTCACGACAAATACAATGCAGTTCATAATACAATGCATTGGAATATTAAGAACTGTCATGACTTGGGGGTCCAGAAGTCTGAGACTACATTGCAAATCTTGGATTTAAAATGTAAATTAAACCTGATTAATAATAATAATAATAATAATACATTTTAAAATGAATTAAAATAAGAAATAAATAATTAATACATCATTAAATAAATGAAAACAAGAAATGCTGACATAAGACTATTACAAATTATTTTAAATTTTGAACAATATGTAATGAATAAAAAAAAAAAAGAGCATTTAAAATTTTTTTGGCCTGCCACAGGATGCTGTCTGGAAGATTCTTAAATCATTTTGGATAACATGATCATCAGGTTTTACACAAATTTGTAAATTTCTTGTCAGCTTGAGTGGTGCCGTCATTCAATTAAACTTTTCACTCAATTCGAGGGAAAAAAAATGTTAATTAAATAAATGCATAAATACATTTATTATTAATAATAAATTATTATTTATGATTAAAATGAATATAAAATAATACATAGATTTTTTTTAGACTTTGACCCCACTGTATATTTTTGGTATTATATTTATATTCACTATATGAACTTCTGATCTTTTATGCATTATATAAAGTTTGTGACTTATTAATGCAAGAAATTTTAAAAAGTTACCCTCCGAGGTGAAATGGTGCTGAATCTGATGCAACACAAGAGCTGAGAGGCCAGCTAAACCTATAGTCACTCTCCACGCTACCTCTGTCATTCACATGCCTCGGCCCAAATCTTATTTCAATGTTCTTTCACAGCCTCATCCATGGCAGTCCTTACTACTCACCAACTTTCTGAAAGTGTTTAATTCCCACGGGTAACTCTCCCCACCCCTCCGCCCCCTTATTCCCCCTTAGTGGCAGCCGACAGGATTTTTCCACCATGGTCTTACCGTCAGTGCACTCTTCATAATACCAGTCCAGCTCGTAGTAATCAGCCTCCACAAACCTCTGCATGCTCAGTTTTCTTCAGTCTTGAGCTGCAGCCTCTCCCGTCCGGCGTCTGAGGTCACACACACATACATGCACCAATGGCCACCCATTCTCCCAGCAGCCTGGAAGCCCGATCTACCGATCTGCCACTAACTAGTCACAAGACATTCTACACACACACACACAAGGTCAGAGAACAAGAGATGATGAAGGGAAAAATGCAGTGTCTCTAAATGCCAGCAGTGTTGCGCAAGGAAACTGTACCGCTATAGTCAAGGTTGTATCACACTCAGGAGGGCGGGGCCTACCAGCAAAGCCAGCCAATCAGAGCACACTTCATTAGAGCTGCTTTGTCACAGCCTGACCCTGTCTCCTCATCTCTCCCCATTTCCAAGGCGCCTCCCCCTAGAAAGGTTGCCATGACAACTGGCTCTGACTCCAGGCTGTATTAGTGACTGCATGTGCTCTGTTGCTTAACTTCCCTATGTATTTCTCCATCACTCTCCCATTGATCTGTCTGCCACGCATCTAGCAGCGGTAGCGATGCATGCGTGGAATCTTTCATTTTGGTGCTCAGGTTAAGTGTAAGTGCTTGTACAGTGATGGCAGGTGTTCTGCTTCTGTCTGCCTGCCAAAAGCAGCAGCAAAATCTCTGCAATTCACTGTGCCAAGAACTGCTACAAATAGGCTGGTGGGGAAAAAAAGGAGACACACTTAATCTGCAGTGGTCCTGGATTTTTCTTCTTTACTCTACATAAAGGCCTTTTCTTGATATTCATTGCGAACCGAAATACTTTATTTGAGAAAATTGCTTATTTGACTTTACTGCGCATGACAGTGTATTCTTGAATGGTGTGAATTATCCAATCACAAGCTTGCGTTTATCTATGATGTCATTTTCCTGTGCCGTGGACCTGCTATTGATGACTTTCCAGTTGCCAGCTCATCGGCTCACGGGTGAGAGGCACATACTGATGACATCATGCTGGTGGGGTAATGGATTTATGGAGTTGTGTGATATGAGGAGTGATCAGAGGAAACAAAGGGAACAATCATGCCTATAATTACCTAGTTACCTCTGACTTGATTAGTGCATTCCACACAATCATAAGAAAAATAAAATGCATAAAGGACTATTAAGATTTTTTTTACATTGCAAAATAATTTTCATGACAACTAAGTACATAGTGCTTTCTTTTGCAAAGAATAAACCCAATCAAAATTTCTTCTAGCAAAAATCATATTCAGTACCTTACAAATGACCTTTACAATTAAAAACTACTATTACTACTACTAGTACTTATATATTTTGCATTACAGTAATAACTCATATTTTCCATATTATTTAGGGCTAAAGATAATGGGGGTATGTGCCAAACAGTCATAATGTTACAACGTGACATGACCACAGCATAGTATGGCAAAAAAAAAAAACTCCAGAGTAAGCTAATATTAAGAAAGTTAATATCGAGTAACTTACATTTTAGATAGTATTGGCAGTTACTTTGACATTTTGCTTAAAAAACAAAACAAAACAAACAAAACAGTTTAAAACAAAAACACAACAGGATCAACTGCGGATTTCCAAGCAGCACACAGTAGTGGTATTCATTTCTAAATTAATCAGTGGTTTTAAACAAATCACTTGAGTGAGTAATTCAATGACTCACTCATAATCCAACAAAGCCTTCATCACTTATTGTCACTTACTGGTGTAATGATGCAACTTGAAGAAAGATCCATTAAAAAAATCCACATCACTAATACACAGACCGACAGCCTGTTTGGAATGCCAGAAACACAGAAAAGCAGACAAGCAAAACAATGAAAATTGCCAGTGCTGTTGTACTCTAAATCAACTCTCTTGGAACGCCACTCAAGGGAATATACTGCGAGAGATTTGGTTAAAATCATGTTAGCCACAGTCCCTCCCCAACCAAGAGCTGGGCCTTGAACTATTTTTAGCTAAAATATGAAATAGCTGCATGACAGCTCATACGATCCAGGGCATCAAAAAAGCAGCTCATAATGAATCAGTATCAACGACAGTCAAACACACTCTACTGTAAAACTCCTGTGATCTAGAATCTCTGATAACTATTGTAAGGGTGCTACCTTATCAGGATTTTTGAAGCCGATCACCGATCATCGATCACAGGAAGCGGTCCCTGCCAATATGATCACTGATACCGATATTTTTGAAGCCTTCTTTTTATCATGTAGAATTATTTATAGTGATGCTCCAATCAAGATTTTTATAGACATTCATTCAGGGCTTGAATTTCATTTTTGAAAATGGGGGGAATTCCCCTCACCCTCTTAGGTGACTCTTGTGGGGGGAATTTTTTTATTTTAATTTAAAACTTTTTTTTTGACAATTTTAAAAAATATATAATTATCTCACCTAAATGTTTGATCATGCAGTGCATTTTTGTTTTTACAATGGAGCAATTGCTGCACAATAGCTTACACACAGCACAAGCTTGATTTCGTAAGCTGTACACTCTATAAAAATAATGTGTTTGCTAATAAATAAATAAAAGGAAATAAATAAATAAATAAACACAACAGTTTGCATTATTTTTTTTGAGTTATGACAACCTCTAATGAATTTATGTCCAACCAACAAACTACATCAAGTTAGAAGAACTTAATCATTTGTAACATAAACATATTTTTAAGTTAATTACTGAAATTAAGTTGCTCCAACTAATGGATTTGTCAGTCTGGAACCAATTTATATAATCTTTTTTTCAGTTCAAATCCACAGCTATCATAGCACAAGCTAACGGTTATTTAGCATGTATAATGAACAAGAAAGATGTTACAGTGGTGTGAAAAAGTGTTGGCCCCCTTCCTGATTTTTTTCTTCATGTGTTCTACTCTTCAGCACAATGGTAACCATAAAAACGTCAACATAACAGAAACTTTTTTAAATGTCAAACATAACATCATTTCCCTTCACTAAAAAAAAAAACACATAAAATAACATTTAATTTCAACATTTACTCTCCTTATCCAGTCCTATGAAAGCATGCTGGGAACTAGAAATCTACTACCCAAATTCCAAAGTTAACAAGACAAGTTTTTTGAGTTACTGCAACTTCATTTTTAACAAAATTCAATTAACAGAAATTTGAGTTTAAATTACACACAATATTAAGATCAACATTATTATGTCAACTGAACTCAACAAAATAATGTTTGCAATTTAAAAGGTTTAATTCAATTATTAAATTAGAATTTTTAACTTGCAACCATGCATTTATTTAAGTTGTGGTAACAGGTCCCCTGAATCATTTTTTTTTAGAGTGTATGTAAGTGCAGACGCGATGTGGTGATCTGAAGCCATTTGCGCATTTTGAGAGAGAAAGAGACGCCTCGCAGAAAGTTTTCAAATTACTTTGTAAGTTATTTACTTTGTAAATTATTTATTGTACCCTAAAAGACAGCTATAAAAACAGCATTTATAATGTCTGAATAAAACAAGAAAGAATATTATAATCAATCATAAATAAATACAAGGGAACAGAATATTCTTTTTATCTCCACTCTATTTATAGCACTGGACATTTTGGAACACATTTGCATATCTATGTAAAATAATTTTCCAGGGAGGCCAAACCATGATCTCTACATTGTTGACTGCAGTCATTTTACGTTTTCAACACAGTGGTTAAGAGTCTGGCAGGATGTAAGGTCAACTGCAGATCTGTCTGTTAAATACTGAATAAAATGAAAGTTTTGCATGTGGTCAAATGGTGACGACCTCAGTGCTCAATCAAACTCAAGGACAGATCATGGCAAAAGGAACTGATCTAACAGACTTATCACCTGCTCCCATAAAACACTGGCGTCGTGAGTGACAGGAGACTCAGCCAATGACCAGCAGTGATGGACAGTTGCCTGGCAATACGACCTAGTGTTGTGGCTACTAAACACAGCTGCCACATATGAACAACTGTACATGTATTAATCAAATTCCATCTTAAGTATCATAAGTCTCACATGAACCTTTCATATATACACATGGAAAATAAGATCATAAAAATAATCTTCTGATTTAACTTGAGCATAAAACACACATATTTCCAAATAAACAAGTTACAACTTCATGAGTGTCAGGAAAGAGAGGCAGGAAATGCAATGAATGAAAGCGAGAAAAGTAGAGGAGCAGGATGAGAGCGAGTGATTCTGTGCTTACGGAAATATTTGAGGGTCTCCTCGATCTGTTCAGTGGTCAGGTCGAGGCTGACGTCGGGTGAGATGAGAGGCGTGTGGAGCCAGTCGTCGTGGTCATAGCCGTATATAGTGTCAGCTCTCAGCTTATAATGAGGCAACTGCTCCTCAAGCAAACTGATGATTTCCACCTCAGGAAGATCAGTGCTGTTACACACATCTGACAAGGAGAGAGAGAACGCAAAACGAATGGTGAGAAAAATCAGGCATTCGGCATACACAGACATTTAATCAATGACTCTGAGCAGAATAATCTTCATAAAATAAAGTACTAAAAAATAAGTAACCATAACAATAACAACTATAAATTTCACCATAACCGTGTTTTATAGAAGTTTACTGGATTAGCAGCAAAATTAAACACGCTTTTTAATTTTGTTATGTTTGATATTATAAAACAATAGATAAAATGTTCAAAATGAAGAAAAAACAAACAAACATTTGAACAATTTTAGTAGTTAAATGTGGTTGCTACTCTTATTTCAAGGTCTAATACAGAAAAAGTGTCTATTACAGCTTAAGGTTGTAATAACTGTATAATAACAGTGTAATAATATAATAACAATTTACCAGCATTACAAAGATGAAGTCAAAGACACATTTGAGACCAAAATAAGCACTTATACATAAAAATGCATCAAGTGTGAGTTTAGGCTGCCCTCTAGTGGTCTGACGAAGAACCACACAACTAAGTGGAACTTTTTCTGTCCAAAACCTTTTAAAACAGAGTTTATCAATAAACTCACAAATGAATGACAAATCCAGAACAATCAAATGTTTTTGGAATGACAAAACACATAGATGGTGGAACAATACTGAGGTTCAACGTTCAAGCTAATTATCAAGAAGCCACTGTCTTACCAGAATATGTTTATCTGCCCATCCTCCCCCTTCAGACAACATGCTGTTGTTCAACACAGCAGCCTTTCCTCTGTCAGACAAATAGCCCTTATTCCAAACCACCAATACCATTATAACAACTCTCTTCTGTATATGATTAAATAGCTTCCAAGCAGAATGGTAGGACTGAAATGTGTGGCAAATGAGAGACTCAACCACCATGTGTGATGGAAGCTGCATGCTTGTGTTTAACTAAGCACACGGGTTTAACCTCTAGAGTGGGACTGGCCTTGCAACAATGCAACCCCTCATTACAGCGGTAATGCCAAAGAGATGAACCACTGACGGTCATCAGAGAGAGAGAGAGAGAGAGAGAGAGAGAGAGTGTCTAGGTGAACTTTGAGTGCACTAATGCCATGTGTACAGTACTTGACCAAGAATAAAAGCAGTGTTCACCTTTATACAAGGTCACCAAGTTTGTGCTGCAGATACAATGCAACTCCACATTAAGTTTGCATGAATTTGAAGCTGCTGCTTGTAATTTCAATGTTAAAATATTAGTTTAAAGTAAAGAGACATATGTCATAATAGTTACATTCACAAAGCAGCAGGAAGTATAAAGTTGACAGTCCTATATTTGAGTGCTTAATACAGGTAAAGGCTGGAATACTCTACACAACTTTTAAAATCTAAGCAGATTTTAAAACACTAGGCCTCATACACTTGCCGACTTTATAAACAGTTACATAAGAAAAACTGGTCATTATACACTGAACAACTGAGGATCACACACTACAAGACTTTCAAGTCATTCTGAACACAACAAATTTTAGGAGATGGCTCAAAATATTAAACATGTTTAGATATCTGCCGACTGGATTGTCAAGGTACCAAAATCTCAGTATTCGGTACCAATACTAGTGAAATTCCACGGTTCTCGGTGACGACCGACTTGGTACCGAAATACCGGGTCTTTTGACAACACTAGTCTGAAGCTAACAAAAATCAAAGTCTGTGACTGTCATATACTATGAGAGTTTCTATGAAATCCGTCAATTCAAATTTGCAGACTCTGCAGGCTCTGACTTTCAGCAACTAGCAACATCTCCAGACTGTAAATTGGGGCAATAATCTGGGGAAAAGTCATGTAGTTTATTCCAGCTTTAGGTTCACACAGTTCAATTATTTACAAGAGTGACAATCACATTCTACAACCAAATTTACACCTGTAAATTTTCAGGATTACGCCTACTGTTCGAACGGTAAACCCCATGACAATTTTCAGTGTTATAGACACTGTCATCTTTGATGTTTACTTTCGTCACTGACACTATGGTTCAAGGTGATATCCACAGCTATTGCACAAATATATCCACAGCTATTGCGCAAATAGAAACTGGGACTGACTTTGGGTAACTCATAGTAGCAACTTGAATAATACATGTAACGTGTTGTGTGAATGAGACACACCTGTTATAAAACATGATGAAACATCAAATGCAAACATTTTCTGTGTGAATGCAGCCAACTGTTATTATTTTTAGCATTATTTTAGCAAAGCCTGCTTACATTTTCAACTGCCTTTGTTCCAGAACTGTTCCTATTCATTTTCTCTGTCGGGATTACAAAATACAAGCCATGAACCAAACCAACCAACATTAGTCTTTGATTTTAAGCAAGAATTTACATTAAAACAAGTAATAAAATAAGAAAACATTTTTAGCAACATAAGAAGCACTGCAATTTCACAACACAAAACACTGGTTATAAGTGTAAAACAACAACATACAAATAAGAAATACACAATCTATTTCACATTTATTGCTAAATATTCCAATAAACAAAAAATGTAAGTAAATTTTGTGCATAGCACAGGGAGACAAAATTCTGTTCAGTCATTTTTAATGCTTTATGGGACCAAACCATGGTACAGTAACAGAGACTTCTCTGATTTGTGGATCTCACTCAAGGATTGTGGGTAGTGTAGGTTTTCATCAGAAGTTTTTTAATTAAACATGATACTGCCACTGTATAAATCTCTGATCTAATGTTAAGTCTTTCTTAAAGTTTATCGCAAGAATAATTTAGAATATATGCAAGAATAATTTAGAAAACTAATATGATTTTACTTCCTAATCTTGTATGGCTCAGGCACTCTTCTCTACTCTACACTACTCTACGCGGGAAAGCATGAGGCCCCTGAAAGGAAAACTTACTCTGTAAGTTCACATCTTTACAAGTGAGGTGAAAACAGTATGTTTTTTTTTCTTTCTTCACACAGATTAAAAAAAAAATGTTCTTTTAGAATAGAGGTATGGGGTGAAGGTTTTGTTCAGTTAAAATCTGACTAAAAGCACTCTTTGTTTATCTTGAGCCAACTGGCAAAAAATCTCAGAGCAGGTCAAAACAAATCCTGCATAGGACTTGAAATGAGGGGTAGCACACAGGGTTTTCAAGTTTTATGGGGATTTTCCATAGACATAATTATGTTTATACCGTACAAACTGTATATTCTATCCCCCAACCCTAAACCTAAACCCTCAAAGAAAACTTATACACAGCCTATACTGGCTCCCTCTTTTGTGGTCAGGAAACAGCAATGTTGAAATACAGTGTCCATCTGCCCTGGAAAGCAACTGCATGTGTGAGTGATTATTTCAGGCTTGTATTTTACATCACTAGTGACAAAATCATGCTGCCCTTCCAGTCTCCAGCAGAAGATCTATTGCAGACACCTGACGAAATACACCGGTTTACAGAAAGTAACAGACCTGTGTATTCTGTACTATATTCTGTTTATGCACTCATTTTGAATTTCTGCAGTTTGAAGGAAACAATAATACCTAAACCAGGTACCTAGATGCATGTACAGTGGGGTCCAATGTTCAAATGATCAATTTTATTGGAATAAAATATACTATCAAAATAATTTCAGTAAGAAAGTAGAAT
>NW_015547713.1:1009480-1019380 GCF_001515605.1 Sinocyclocheilus anshuiensis
ATACCAAATACAGTAAGTCAAGTAATTGGCTTGTACTAAAGTTGCATGTATCAAGATTGTGTAAAAGTTTGTGTAAAACCTTATGATAACATAATTATATATATATAGTATATCCATAAAAAGTTGCATGCATATCAAGCTTGTGTAAAACCTTATACCGCAATTCATCATGATTTGAGAATGATCCAAAGAGCATCTTGTGCTTCAATGGAAGCATGAAAATCTCACTTTTTATACCAAGTAGGCAACATAGACAATGCTTCAAATGCTTGTTTTATTTTTACCCAAAACATACATAGTTCTTAGCCAATTTGTCATTTTTTTTAATGGTGGTTGTTTAATTCAAGTTTTTAATTTAGATTTTGAATCCTACTTTATGTGTGCATGTTGGCAAAATGTTAAAATGAAAATAAAATAAAAATAAAAACTACACTGACTGTCTGAGAAAAAAATACACAAAGAATCTCATAGAAAACAACTGAAACTTTCTAATCCAATTTAAAATTACTCATAAATCATGAACTCTAACATGAACTTCAGAAGGCATTAAAAAAATACAATCTGCCAACTTACAAACTCACAGTTACATGAAACCTAAAGACAAACAACTTAGTCTTAACCCTGAAGCACAGAAGGTCATCTTTACAAAATCTCTGCCTACAGTTGGACACCGCCGATAAAAAGTCTGATAGTGAGCAAAAGTTCAGTGAGAGTGAAGAACAGCAGTACTCACTCATGGTGCTGCAGCCACGGGCTCTCTGTTCACTCTCCCAAACTTACATTTTCCACTTCTTCAGGATCAGACACGGCGTCGACAGAACGAGTGGTTATGGGAGAAAGAGAGAGAGAGTGAAAAACGAGGGAGGAGGCGCTGGCAGTGAGCAAACGCGGACACAGCCCAGCCATGTCTGGCATGCTGATGACACCGGTCACATGGCCCCTCACCCTCACTAAACATAGACTGAATATCTCTCAGGCCAGTCGGCTTCAGTGCTCATTGTTCCTGTCCTCCTGACCCTGGATCAGTGTTTTCTTTTTATTAAAAAAACATATGCGAGTACTTCATGCAAAACGGCCTGCAGATCAGGGGTTTTAGGGGGAGTGTGATAGGCAGGAAGTTAGACAGCCTCAGGGGAACGGGCTCAGAGATAAATCTAGTTTAACAGCTGTTGAGCATGTCAGTGAGCATAAGAAGGAAAGAAAGAGAAGCAACATAACTATCTCAACAATGGTACATGCTTGAATTTACACAGTATTTTAAACGTAATTAAAAAAATAAATAAAATACATTTAGGTCAAGAAGTCTGGAAATAGGATTCAAAAACCAATTCAAACCTAAAATCTAAAATAAACGATATATAATACACTATTAATAATAAACAAATTATTATTAGTAGTAGTAGTAGTATTATAAAATGCTCAAATAATATGTAATCAATAAACACAAATATTTAAACAAGGAATATTTAAATATTTAAATAAGGAATCTAATGACAATGAACTTTGCCTTAACCCAGAAGCACAGAGGGTAATCTGCGGTACACATACAATTATTATTATGATTACTATTATTAAACAAATTGTAAATAGTATATAAAAATATAATATAATATTAAGAAATGTGTAACAAAACTGAAATTATTATAATAATAAAAAATAAAAAAACTTTTCACTCCAATAGTTTTGCTGATAATATAATGCAAAAAAAAAAGATAAAAAGCAAAACAGCAGCATCAGCATACAAGTATGAAAATCAATAGTAGGGATGCATGATATTGTATTTTTACCGATATCCGATATGCCGATATTGCTTTCATTTTATTACAAGTAGGCCAACAGCACTCCCCAAGTAAATAAAAGGCCTTACCGGATGGGCATTAGGACCCGGGGGAGGATGTTGCTGCTGCTGCTGCAGGCTAGTAACTGCTGACTCTATCCCACACCAGACACGTCATTCTGTACGTGCATTCTCAAATTAAATGCTCAAAACAGTGAACCTAATCATCATTCAGGAAAAAGTTAGCTTCAAGAATGACCACACTGCTGACGTGATCTTATTGCTATCACACCCTGAGCACATGTAAGTTACTCATCTTATCGGCAAGGCATATCGGCATAATTTTTCATATCGGGCCGATGCCGATATTTGCATTTAAAGCCATTATCATATGCCATTACCATTATTATAATGAACAGTGGTTCATTACTATGACAATGACAGTCAAACAGTATCTCTGTTTTGGGAATTCTGATCTTTTCTGTGAGTCAGAACAGACAGCTTGACCTCAGCGACTGCATCAAAACTAAAGTTGACTATACAACTGTATTAACCCTCAAACACAAACTTACTTGACCTTGAATGAGCGTGAGTGTTGACTTGACCCAGACCAGACCTGTTTCTGAGGACAATAGTGGACAAATTCAAAGCCTACTGTAGTTAAGAAAGTAAACAAACTAAAACAAGCATAAAAATGAGGTCAGGGGCAGAATAACTGGTGTCTGACACGTGAAGTGTTCCATAGCAGCACTAATGATGGTGTTACTGCAACAAAATACAGATGGCTTGACAGGTTCCTTAAATGTCGCAACATCTCACAGCTGTACATCATGTAACACAAACCACACAAATGACATTCACATACGATTTTAAATCGATGATTGTTGATTTTTGATGATGTAACGTTTCAGAGATTGTCAGTGCATATTTCTGAAAGTCTGACATTCAACAGCAGTTTTAACAGTTTTAAAACATTACAGAGCTCAAAAGTTACATTTCCTATAAAGTAAGCTCTCAATTTGAACTTCAATACTTCAGTTTGAACTATTTAATGAATATGTGTCAAAGTTCATAAATGAAAGCCAGCTCAGAGACAAAATACAAGCCTGCTCTTCAGACACGTCTGCCTGCTGTATCTCACACAGTTACTAAAAGCAAGCAAAGGTTACAATTCTCACTGCTGTAAAAATGTGTGAAAATGCAACACAACAGCCATCACCATTAACTCTGGACATCCACTAGATGGTAGTGTCGTGTCCAGTCAGTTTAAAGAAAAGTAGGTCAGATGACCTAAAGCTTTTCATATGCTAATGAGCTGCCTGTAACATTACAACACTCTAACCAACATATCTTATCACATATGAAAGCAAAACATTGAAAACACAATGCCGTGAGGGGGGTGGGCCGATTATCTCACTCACTCACCGTCTGCCGTGTCCTTCAGTTGAGGAAGGGCTGGTCACAAGATCCAAACCACACCAAACTTCCACATTTCCTCTAAGCAACGCATTATCAAGCTGGCTGAAGACATTATTACTTACTTTATGAAGTATAGAGAGCCCTAACCTGTTATTATCATTGACTAAAATTAAAGATCAAATAATATGAAAAAAAAAAAAGTTTTCATTGCTTGAAATAACACATTAACTGAAAAAATAAAATAAATCACAAAAAAATTAAACTTATTTTGTTTTATTTTATTTGGCCTTCCTGTAGTTCAAACATTTGAGCATGGCACTGCCAACGACATGGGTTAAATTTTCAAGGGAAAGCAAAAAAAAAAAAAAACCTTAAATGCAGTCGCTTTGGCCAAATACGTAAATCTAAATGTACATTTCAGCTAGCTGCCAAAGCAAAATTTCTCATTTCCATTTAATTTAAGTTGAAGCATTAAATTCACTAAAACAAAATAAACTAAAACGAAAAACCTAATAAAAACTATACAGGCATATTACACACACACACAGACACAGACACAGACACACATATATATAAATGAATAAAAATCACAGAATTAAGCCAGCACTAGCTAATACAAAGAAAGAAAGAAAGAAAGAAAGAAAGAAAGAAAGAAAGAAAGAAAATGAAAAACTTAGGACTTAGGCTTTTCTCCTAGCGGAAAATAAACAGACAAAGAAATCCCATAAGCAAACACTGAAGGAAGGGACTCAAGCTGTATCTCTGTATCTCACATGTGGGTGGGCTCTTATGACCTGGGCCAGCACTCAACCACCTGACAACCACCTGAACACCCTAATGGCTGGAATACATCACATGACCCTTCTCACAGATTTTAGTAGTGTATTCAGCCTTAAGAAGCACCTACAGTATCAATGGCTTAGCAACCAATCAGAACACCATAGCAACATATCAAAAACTCAGGATGCCTTAGCAACAGCAATACCAAGGGCTCGCAAAATCACTAGCTCAACGTCCCCGGGCTATTGTGTCTTCCAGTTGGGCTACCAAAATGGATCACCTTAAAATGCAACTTAAAAACAAGGTTCCAGCGGACCCATAAAAAGTCTTCAATATAGTGGTATCACATTTAATACCATAAAAGTCTTAAATACCTTAAATGGTATAAGAAAAGTCTTAATTATTATAATAATAATTTATATAATTATAATTTCAAAAGGTCTTACATTTGAGGACGGAAAAGACAAGATTCGACGCATGGCTTAATGTGAAGATTAAGGCTATGATTTTATTTTATAAATATGAGTGCTGCATGTTTCAAAAGTCAAAAGGTGGCCCGGATGATTTTATATGAATGGGTCTCGAAAGGGAACCGACTGTCCTCAGAAAAGTTTCTATGGCATTTTCATTTCATCTTACCTATAATGCCTGATTAAGTAGCATTTATGAGCTCAGCTCTGCTTTGTGTACAGGTTTCAAAAGCCCCACGTAGTGGCAGAGAATAAATTTGCATTTTCAATAAGCCCGTCTACTGTTTAATTTCAGACCAATGAGATAATCGACCCATGTTTTTACGCAGCAAACACGTAAATGTGAGACAGTCACAAATGTCAGTAAGATATATATTTATGTTTTAAATTAATATAATAATTTATATGCTTGATGATCCAAAAATAGAAATTATTATATTAATTTAAAACATAAATATATATCTTACTGACATTTGTGACTGTCTCACATTTACGAGTTTGCTGCGTAACAACATGGGTCGATAATCGCATTGGTCTGAAATTAAACAGTAGATGGGCTTATTGAAAATGCAAATTTATTCTCTGCCACTACGTGGGGCTTTTGAAACCTGTACACAAAGCAGAGCTGAGCTCATAAATGCTACTTAATCAGGCATTATAGGTAAGATGAAATGAAAATGCCATAGAAAGTTTTCTGAGGACAGTCGGTTCCCTTTCGAGACCCATTGATTCATTAATTATTTTTGATGATCCCCTTTCTTAAAAATGGTTTAAAGGCTGAAATGTGATGTTTATTTTATAAGACTGTTTTTGTGAAAACCTGTATCTGAACTGCAAATCATGTCACTTTACGGTTTAATATGTCACCATAGACATTGCCCTACCCCACTCACAGTGTTAATTCTATTTGTGCAGGTCTTAAAAAGGGTCATAAAAAGCCTTAAATTGATTAAAAATCCTGCAGATACCCTGTAAATAGTGAAATAAAATTCACCTTCCTTGATATTTGTTGATATTTGTGTTTTTGAAAATGTTTTTGATGGACATTTTGACTCAAAACCTAGATTGATATATATATATATATATATATATATATATATACATTTATTTATTTTTTTTTTTAATCTGGGCTATAGTTACATTTTTTTCATAATCTATCAAAATCTGAAGAGTGCCTGCCCGAAGGCCTACAATGGATTTTGTCAATTACAAACAACAACCTAACATTTCTGTCTGCAAATGTAAAAATCTAACTATGATTACAATAGTAACAACAAAACAATTGCAAAATCTAAAGTCTTGGTAAATGGTACATGTACTATCTATAAGGGACTGCGTAGGAAGCCTCTCACTGTTTCATTAAAGACTACTTGTCAGGAGCAGGAAAAAATGGCAGCCTAGTATTTCCACTATGCAAATTCAGTCAACTGACAGTCTGTGATAACAGCAGAGGAAATCTCAGGAAGGCCTTGAATGGATTAAATCATAGTTAGTGATTACAGCTCAAGTACTCGAATACTGGCAAATGTCAATAATTAATAAATAAATGTTTAAACAATTGTCTAAATAAAAATAACTTCCCATTTAAATATATTATTATTATCATCATCATCATCAAACAATATTATGAAAATTAGAAATATTGACTGATAAGCCATATGGTACTGATATATTTTGCAACTTCACAATATAATGATCTTCACATACTGTAAGTCCAGCATACAGTTACATTAAATGCTTCATTCTTCTAGAATATAAAGGTGCTTTCACAGTGCATGACTGAACTGTGTTATCAACTATTACAAATAAGACTGGTATAACCCATTACAAATCAGAACTCTGACAAAAAATTATGTTCTGATTAAAAAAATAAATAAATAACCGATCCGAGGTCTCTTTCCCACCCTGCCTTTCTCTCTGGGGACATTGTAAACTAAGGAAGTGACCAAAAACAGTCATCTTGAGTCTAAATTCTCATCACACATAATTATAATAGGGCTACACAACTACAAACCCTTAAAGACGAGCAGAGAAAATTCATGAGAGCCTCTTTGTCAAGGGCTCCAGGAGGCATCAGGAAAAACTACGACAGCCTAAAGCTGGTGCCAAAAATTCAGTTACACTTGCCAATTACGTTAATTCGGTGTAAGGCATTTATCTCCAATGAATGGAATGAAAGCAGTTGGATGTGCAGTCCTATTCAAAAGCACTGCTGTACTATTGCCCATATATCCACAGTATAACACACACGCATACATTACTGCACTGGATGGAGACCTTTTTATGAAAATGTACTTCTACAATGAAAATGATGAGTACTCCATACTACAGATGAGATGATGAATACTGAGCAGTCTTGAATGTACATGCTAGTCATGAATGTTGATGCATGGCAAGATCTTTGAACTTTAAAAGCTTGGTTAAGACCAGATTAGATTAAACCACCAGTGTAGACTAGAGACAGTCCGTTAAAAACCTCTCTAACTCAGCTCAGACACAAAAAAGCAAATCCAACAGGAACAATAAAACTGCCTTATGGGCAATTTACATGTTTGT
Organism: Sinocyclocheilus anshuiensis; assembly: GCF_001515605.1. Lineage (NCBI taxonomy): Eukaryota > Metazoa > Chordata > Actinopteri > Cypriniformes > Cyprinidae > Sinocyclocheilus > Sinocyclocheilus anshuiensis. The sequence goes on from NW_015547713.1 coordinate 1,016,483, forward strand.
ATACAAGTTTGATTATTATATCCAAAAATAAATAGCAATAGAATTTAGAGATTTTAGAGAGTTTTCCTTAAGAAAAATTGACACATACTGTACCTGATATATATCAAAACTAAACAATACCTAACTAATCAGCTTGAATCATAAGTGACTCAAATCACTGTGCCAGTACCTATAGTTCTGTCATGACAACTCTAGGAGAGTTTAGCATGGTAAGATACATGGCAATGTTAATATATTTGGTCTTGGCGGAATAGATCTGCTACACTGCTGCGGCAGAGCAAGTTCCGAGACTTACTACTGCCAAAACATCCACAGATATGCTGCTGTGAGCATAAAATAAATACTGCTGCTGCACATATAACATATATGAAATAACCCCCATATACAACATATTTGAAATGACTAAATAGCAGATACAGGTGGAGCTGGGGAAGGTGGAGTGTTTCTGAAGTGCACTGCAACTTACAGCAAGCAATAGCCGAGTATTTGAATGTTAAGCAGCAAGCTCATTGGCTGCTGATGTGAAAAGAAACCAATCAGCTGCACCATGTGAATAATGATGTCATTATGTCAGATTAAGTTTGCATCTGTCGACCTGCGCCATCTAGAGTTTCACGACAGAACTTTGGATTAAAAATTAGTGGAAGAGAATTTTATTTAACTATTTGAGAAAAAAACAAAATCAAACAACAGCTAATTATTAATGACAAAAATAATTATAAATACATAGTTAAATTGAATGTAGTCTTCAAAGTACGCTTGGCTTTAAATACAAGTGGAGCTGGGGAAGGTGGAGGGTTTCTGAAGCGCACTGCAACTTACAGCAAGCAATAGCCGAGTATTTGAATGTTAAGCAGCAAGCTCATTGGCTGCTGATGTGAAAAGAAACCAGTCAGCTGCACCATGTGAATAATGATGTCATTATGTCAGATTAAGTTTGCACCTGTCGACCTGCGCCATCTAGAGTTTCATGACAGAACTTTGGACTAAAAATTAGTGGAAGAGAATTTTACTTAACTATTTGAGAAAAAAACAAAACAATCAAACAACAGCTAATTATTAATGACAAAAATAATTTTAAATACATAGTGAAATTGCATGTAGTCTTCAAAGTACGCTTGGCTTTAAAAATCGTCAAGAGAAACGTTAACAATGAAGGGAAAAACACACACACACACACACACACACACACACATACACACACACATACACAACACACACACAATAAGAATTAATAAGACGTGGCAGGTCTGTTAATCTGCATTTACACTCCAAGACTTAATGCGCAGATCTATTTTGATATAACATATTTCTTTCTTGTCACGTCCATTGCTATGGTTATCAATTATCACCAGTTCGGATACAATTCCTAATTTAAAGGGGTCGTGCCTTTGTTGCCTTTGTTTTTTACATTTTTTTTTAATTTTGTAGTGTTCTCAGAGGTCCAGTTATAATGTTATCAAGATCCCAACATTAGGAAAGAGTGGATGAACTTTATTTTTAATGAAGTTCCAGACCGCGTGAGTAAGAACTTGGTCCTTTGTTTTATTTTGTACTGTTCTCAGAGGTCAACTTATGATGTTATCAAGATTTATACATCAAAATACAAAATTAAAAACGCATAAATACTCACTACATATCAAACGATCATTAATAACAGACAAAGCAACAGAGACCACATAATAAAAACAATTACTCACACTTGTGTGTTGCGACATTGCTGTCGGATTTAACATAGTCAGCACAGCATCGTCTTTTAGTTTCGATCTTTCTGAAAATCCTGCGTCGAATTTTGCCTTGTTTGTAAACAAATCCACAGTAAAATGAAGTGAACAAAGGACCAAGTTCTTACTGACGCGGTCTGGAACTTCATTAAACATAAATGTAAATCCACTCTTTCCCAATGTTGGGATCAGAAGGAAGGCAATGCAAAGACTGTTTTTCCACAATTTGGCACTGTACAGCGTCTTATTGTCTTCAGATCCATCTTTATCGTTTAGTTTCTGGGTAGACCTGCATTTGCCTCTCTCATTATTTACTTACTGCAGGCGCAAATTGGTGGGCGGAGCTAAACAGGCAGTGATGTAGAAGCAGGTGTTGATCTTCTTCTGTGGAGGCAGTGTTTAGCCACACTATTAAGTCATAAAGTGGCACAACCTGTCGTTTTTGCAGACTGGCTTCAATATAAGCTGTTTTTAGATTAACGAGAAAGTTTTGAGTTCTGAAACGTACAGGATGTTTTTAATAGTACAATGATCTCTTATCTGTCAAAATATCAAGGGAATTTTGATTTCTCAGTTCATGACTAGGGATGTGCCGATCCGATATTCACATCGGGTATCGGCTCCGATAGTGCCATTTTTCTCGGATCGGGTCAGAGAGGGCCGATCCAAATCCGAGATTTTTTTTTTTTTTTTCTATTGTGCGAATTATTCTGTGTTACTTCTGAAGCCATACGATAGCTTAATGTGAGCTACATATGAATATTTAAGTCCTTACATTAAAGTTCACACAAACTCTTTCCTCCGCTGTGGCTGTCAGTCATTCGTTCAGCCTTTAAACCCTGGTTGCGTTCGGTTACAGCAGTCAGCTCGGTAAAGCTCTCTCCAAGATCATTCTGTGTTCCCATTATACTTGATTTGTAAATACATGTCTATGATTTTGCAAAAAGGACTTTATCTTCTTGCCGGAGTTTAATGTTGTTTTGTTACTTGCTACCAGGTGTCTGTGAGAACAAAACACGGGCGTAGAAAAGACTATAAATTGTTTTTAACGTGCACAGTGACTGAAATTTAAAACTGTTAAAAGAAAGGCTCAATAACTGTTGCACAGATATAATACACTACGCATCAATTTCTCTTCCCTTTGTGCTTTGCAGTTTTTAACACGAAGCGCTTA
>NW_015547713.1:1019429-1022006 GCF_001515605.1 Sinocyclocheilus anshuiensis
ATATATATGAATGTTTTTAATGAATAGATTTTATAATACAAACAGCAATGTGTAACATTTTAGTTCAACACTTTTATTTGTTCCCCACAAAATATTGTTTTTCACTAAATGTTTGGATTTCTAAAATTATTGTGCACTGATTTTTCTAGAATAACTTTTGCTGCCGAATTATCCACTAACCTAGTTTATGATAAATTTTTGTCATAGATTATAAATATACATAGGCCTATATTTTTTCATATTTATTGTTTATTTTATTTTTCTTTATAATGAAGTAGTCTGTATCTAGTAGCTTGTGAAAGAATGATTATCAGTTCCACACACAGATATATATCAATTCTACATTTATTTAAATGGGGGGGAAAAAACTTCACTGGTATCGGATCGGTATCGGCCAATACCGAACCCTACGTATCGGAATCGGTATCGGAGGCGAAAAAGGTGGATCGGAGCATCCCTATTCATGGATCCTTTAAATACGGTTGTCAAAAACCGCAAAAGGCAAAATCTTGTTTACAGAATTGTATACTCTATACTTGTTGGTTATTATGAAAGGATTCACAATTATGCAGAACTCAGCTCATGCTAAAAAACAAAGAATGATGACACCTCTGATTGGCCATTACATTCATGCACTCTATTGGCTAGAATGCTCAGTACTTGGTACGGTACAGCTGAAAAAGCTGGTATTGTTATGTTTTGAAAATGTCAGTATTGACAAAGCGGAGCCAGAACGGTCTGCATATCATCACTTTAATCATATCATCATTGTAATCAACTCTAAATGCTAGACCTGAGCACCTCTACAACACTGGAACAAAGAGTCAGAATTCCAGCCAGACAACAGCTATTTTTAACACTGTAAGTGGAAAACTTCTGACTCTGAGATAGAGAGAGAGAGAGTTAGTGGGTCAGCTCTTTCCAACCGTATGACCAAGGGGAAAAGGGTTTATGTCAGAGAAAAGATTTAGGAGTCTTTTACTGCTGACCCAGATCAGTTGAATGTGTCACATAATAATAATAATAATAAAGATGACAAGAACAGAATCCAGCACTGACGTTAAAGAAACATGAGACTAACGGCAGCACAGGTCAGGCATCAGTGTTGGCTCAGAATTGTGCAGCACAGATAATAAAGTTTATGACTTTTGAAGTGGCCTAGTTTCATAAATAATAGAGCTGTGTGTGTGTGTGTGTGTGTGTGTGTAGGCTGTCCGTACAGCATTACTCATGCTGAAAAACTGAGGGGAGGTACTGTAGGAGTCACTTAGTCTTTCAGAATGGCTTATTAGAGGCAACAGGTTACTTTTCAGTAAGAAGACATTTTTCATTTCTCCAAAAGTGATGTACATGCATGTACCATAAAAACTTTTTTAATTTGTGTGTGTGAATAATTTGCATGGGGCAATTTAAGCAAAAATGGTCTTACTTCATAAACAGGCCTAAAAGTGAAATCATATTGAAACATTTTGTCCCTCGCCAAACAGTTGATGGTAGCCGTTGACTTCCATAGTATTTATTTCCATTACTATGGAAGTCAATGGCTACCAGCCACCATTCCATGGCTACCATTCTTTTGTGTTCATACAGATTTGGAACAACTTGAGGAATAAATGATGACAGAATTTTCATTTTTTGGGTGAACTATCCCTTTAAGTAATTTACATTAAGACTTAATTAACGTGAAATTTACTTTTTTGTTAAATATGAAATATTTTTCACACTTCATGTTGATTAGCAAAAAAAATAAATAATTATCAGTAATGGACACTATGGATCTATGATATAATCAATAAAACACCACTGATGCCATGATGGTAACCATGTCAACCCACAGCAATGACCACATGCAGTTTCACAGTCTAGCTGAACTTTGCACACTCTTACCTGTGATGGTTTCTGCATCCCTGCAAATCCTGGAAGCATAATTGGCAGTGGCCTCGCTTACATACTGCTCCTCCTGGTGGTCTGGAGCAGTGGTGTGTGGGTTCCAGAGGTGCTGGCAGTGAGGATGAGGGTTCCGAGGGGAGAGCGGGATGGGCAGGGCTGAGGCTGTGGCAGTGGGGGGCGATGCTGCGGTGTCCAGCTTGACTGCTTTTCACAGGTCAACCCCAGGAGCCATAGGGCAGCGCCCAGAGAGAACACTCCAACAGGCCTTGTCTGGCAGATGTATGTTAAATCTCTGTCAACAAATCATTAGCATCTCTGATAGGACGGATCTGGAAAGGAAGTGGAAGGTAAGAAATGTAAAGCCAACAGTCACTGGGTGGAGGTTCATTTCTAGGAAGAATATAGTTGACAAATTTTCAAAGAAGTTGTCTCAGCATCAATAATATTCTGCTTGTCAATAATTTTAGCTAGTCAAAATGTCCAAATAAAACAACACTCCTCATATCATAATGAAAAGAACAATCTTCATTAAAAGGATGGGATTCTTAAAAATAAAGTAATTAAGAATTAAGTAATTAATTGTTAATTATTGATAAAAAAAACTTTTATTACTATTTATTAGAAAACAAAAACAAATCAGATAAAAAAGAAAAAAAAAAAAAGTTTACTGCTATTTGGAAAACCAAA
>NW_015547713.1:1022909-1029085 GCF_001515605.1 Sinocyclocheilus anshuiensis
AGTCAATGGCTACCAGCCACCATTCCATGGCTACCATTCTTTTGTGTTCATACAGATTTGGAACAACTTGAGGAATAAATGATGACAGAATTTTCATTTTTTGGGTGAACTATCCCTTTAAGTAATTTACATTAAGACTTAATTAACGTGAAATTAACTTTTTTGTTAAATATGAAATATTTTTCACACTTCATGTTGATTAGCAAAAAAAAAAATAATTATCAGTAATGGACACTATGGATCTATGATATAATCAATAAAACACCACTGATGCCATGATGGTAACCATGTCAACCCACAGCAATGACCACATGCAGTTTCACAGTCTAGCTGAACTTTGCACACTCTTACCTGTGATGGTTTCTGCATCCCTGCAAATCCTGGAAGCATAATTGGCAGTGGCCTCGCTTACATACTGCTCCTCCTGGTGGTCTGGAGCAGTGGTGTGTGGGTTCCAGAGGTGCTGGCAGTGAGGATGAGGGTTCCGAGGGGAGAGCGGGATGGGCAGGGCTGAGGCTGTGGCAGTGGGGGGCGATGCTGCGGTGTCCAGCTTGACTGCTTTTCACAGGTCAACCCCAGGAGCCATAGGGCAGCGCCCAGAGAGAACACTCCAACAGGCCTTGTCTGGCAGATGTATGTTAAATCTCTGTCAACAAATCATTAGCATCTCTGATAGGACGGATCTGGAAAGGAAGTGGAAGGTAAGAAATGTAAAGCCAACAGTCACTGGGTGGAGGTTCATTTCTAGGAAGAATATAGTTGACAAATTTTCAAAGAAGTTGTCTCAGCATCAATAATATTCTGCTTGTCAATAATTTTAGCTAGTCAAAATGTCCAAATAAAACAACACTCCTCATATCATAATGAAAAGAACAATCTTCATTAAAAGGATGGGATTCTTAAAAATAAAGTAATTAAGAATTAAGTAATTAATTGTTAATTATTGATAAAAAAAACTTTTATTACTATTTATTAGAAAACAAAAACAAATCAGATAAAAAAGAAAAAAAAAAAAAGTTTACTGCTATTTGGAAAACCAAACCAAATCAAAGTTATTATGATCAGATCAAAAAAGAAATACATAAATAATAAAAAACAACAACAAAAATATAACATTTATAACATGTTATAAATATATAACATAAAATATATAACATTTTTAACTTTAAAAAATAAATACATGTTTCTGAAAGTAATGATTAAGACATTTTTACTCATGTTGTTAGTTTTACAACAATTACAACAACTGTTACAACAATTTACATTACATTTTGTGAAAATTGCATAAACATAATCATTAAAAAACAAACAAACCCTTATCCTCCACAAGTGATGCACAATAAAACACCACAGGATTCTCAGGAAAGCCTTTAAATCAATACAACAATTCATTTAGGCCTAGCGAATAAAGAATGGAATCAGTCTGCTCTCATCTCTCACTTCCATTCAATCAGTCCTGTGATTTACTGCTGTACTGGGATCAGCAGTTAACAACAAACTGACAGAGCGTCAGACAAAGCCATTAGGACTGCCATGTCTGCCAGAGCTGTACGTTACAGCAATCAATCCCAGCTCTGGTCAACCAAGGCCACAACACAGCGGAATTTACTGTCAAAGCAATGGAGTGCTAACAAAGACGACTGCTGATAAAGTTACAACTGAGCTTACTAAATGGATATGCCAGAGAAACATAATGTGTGTGATAAGCATGATGCAGTTTGTTGATGTATCTTTGAATGGTCTAGAATGTTCAGTCACATACTCTGGTGTTAGAGCCAACACACGCACAGATACACACAAGAACACACACATACACACACTGGCAGGGCCGTTTCTAGCCAATTTGCCTCCCTAGGCGAAATCCCTATTGCCCCCGCCCCAATTATATATATATAATTATATATAATTCTTTTCAGACACCAGTTGCTTGTCACATTCAAATTGGTTGTCATAGTAACGACACTAATTTGTGGAGAGTGCATCGAGTTCCACAAATCTGAATGCATTATTTGTAAATGGACTGTTAAGATAAACATTTTGCACAATTTAGTATCTGTAATATCATTGTGTTGCCACTAGATGCCTGTATGGCCCTATGTAACAATCCCTAGTGGCTAAGACATTGCACATCATTTACACATAAATCACACATAAATTAATGTTATTACATTTTGTAAAATGGGATTAAATACATAAATTATATTTGTCTTATTTAACATAGAATATTATACAAACCTGCAATAATTAAATGAGTTTGCATTTGACTGTTTTTATTCATTTTGAGGAATACTGAATCTGTTTTTGTGCAGGTGAGATGAGTAAACATGTTCATATTTAGTCTAGAACTACAGTAAGATCATGTTCACACACAACGCTCTGCACTTACTCCTGATTTCTCTCAACATGGCAACACCAGAGCTGTCAGTCAATACATGGAAACAAAGTAACTGGAGTTACTTATTTGAAAAAGTAACTCAGATATTTCCTTCTAAATGAAAAAGTAATGCGTTACTTTACTAGTTACTTTAAAAAAGTAATCTGATTACGTAACTCGCGTTACTTGTAATGCATTACTACCCCTTACTGGCAGTAAGTGTTTATATCCAAAAATCCACCCACAGGAATTACACTGATAATGCGTTATTAGACATTCATCCACCTAAAAAAGGTGTTCGAACTTTATAGTTCAACTTTACGGCCCAAATAGCACACATTTTTCTACTGAATAATTTAAGTGCTTTAACAACAAGACAAACCAGATATTTCTGCTTTTGAACACCAATGACTTTAAATGTGAGTTCATTAAAGTAAACATGATTCCATCTGTGCTGTAGATTAAGTTGAACTTGGAACTTGGAAAGGGATAGCTCACCCAAAAATAAAAGTTCTTTCATCATTTACTTACCCTTATCCTTCCAAACCTGAATGACTACTTCTATTCGATATTTATAAAAAAAAAATAAAATAAAAAAAGTCTAATGTTTTTGGATACAACTGGAAGTCAATGGCAATCAAAACTGTTTGGTTACCAACATTCTTCAAAATATCTTCTTTCGTGTTCCACAGAAGTCAGTCAGTTATACAGGAACAACATGAGTAAATGATGAAAGAATTCTCTTTTTTTTGGGTGAACTATCCCTTTAAAGGTCATCACACTTTAATCTATGGTATCTGAAAAATATAAAGTGCACTCGGAGAACTTCTATACCTTCTTAACTCTTTCCCCACCAGCATTTAAAAAAAAAGTTGCCAGCCACCGCCAGCGATTTTGATGATTTTCACTATAATTTGATGGCCTCCTGTATATTTTGCTGTATGAATATTTGAATATGCAATACACCAAAATAAAGATCAGAGCCTCTACTTTTAAACAAAAAATCTGTTTTATTCTAGCATAAAGCATTCTTTTTTTTTTTAATCAACACTTGAATATAGAAAGAGTTAAAAATGGCTCTTGCAAACTTAACTAAGAATTCCATTAGTTCTACAAAAAAAGTGGAACTGCGATAACACTTCTCTTCAGGCTAGACTGGAAAAATTAAAATGTGACTCATAGATTTGATTTCTGGCAGTAAACACACCCATAAGAACAGATTTTTCCACACAGAAAGCACTGGTGCCCATTCTTAGTCCTTTTTCTTTATCATTGCCAATTATGAGCTCATATGTAATGTGATGCCATGAGGAACATGAGTCATGACCATGATGGGGGTATTCGCTCAAACTTACCATCTCCACAAACATACAGCCTTTCCAAATGATACACAACAGTGCATCTTCCTGTGGAAATTCTCTCTTGAAACATGGCTTTTCCAATCTAATGCATCATTTAGACTTTTTTGAGGGTTGCCTAATTCAGACAAGAATTCTGAATCCAAACGGAGTGCTTTTAAGGTTCTGTACATCAACAGTATGACTCTTGATGAGGTGGTCAAACTTGGTGCAAAGGTCAAGTACATGATTAACAGGTTAATAAATGAATGAGGATATCTAAAGGTGGCAGTAAAACTTTAGACTGCAAATTTTCAGTCACTCCAAATACAGGAGCAGCTAAATACATTTGCATCACACTAATCAGCATAACACAAGGTGATATCAGAGGGAATACAGCTGTTTTTGAAACCGTTTTCATAGATTCTGGCTTCTATTCCAGTTTTTTTTTTTTTTTTTTTTACAAAAACCATATGAATATAGTAATCATTAATGCACACACAGCACGCAGTATTGAGCCGAGTTCTTTTTCGCATCTTATTGTGCTTTAACTGTCAAACGCACACAGGGTTCAAATAAACAGTTGGTTACGTCTTAAGTGAGAGTAAACAGTTGGGAGAAAAGTGGATGTGTGTCACTCAGTATAGTGGATCTGTGTCACTCAGTATAGTGGATCTGTGCATTAGGTCTTAAAGTGATAGCGACCTAAAAAAACCTGCTGCTGTCTACATTGTTAATGTGAATCAAACAAAAGAAAAGGAGAAAACAAAAATCATTCTCTGCTCTTGGCTGAGGAATTTTTGTAGCTTTAATAAGAATCAATGTATATGCCCTATACAGTAATGATTACACAGTTTTATTTTTACATTTGATTATTCAATTCATACTTGAATGCTGCAGTTTTTTTTTCTATTTGTATCTTTCTTGTATAGTATTTGTTCTATTGTTTGCAATAATGATATGAAATGCAATCAAATAATGCTAAATAAGATTTTTGTCATATTGCCCGCCCCTACTTTTGCCTAAATGGTCTGTCATTCTGTTTTCATTTATGTTTTCTTACCTTGGGCTATATTTGTACTACTCAGTAACCTAACTAGTAACTAAAGCTTGTAAAAAAAAAAAAAAACAACTTAAAAAAGGAATTGTGATAAATATTTGTATCTTTCTTGTATAGTATTTGTTCTATTGTTTGCAATAATGATATGAAATGCAATCAAATAATGCTAAATAAGATTTTTGTCATATTGCCCGCCCCTACTTTTGCCTAAATGGTCTGTCATTCTGTTTTCATTTATGTTTTCTTACCTTGGGCTATATTTGTACTACTCAGTAACCTAACTAGTAACTAAAGCTTGTAAAAAAAAAAAAAAACAACTTGAAAAAGGAATTGTGATAAAACTGTGGATTATAAAAAAAATAAATAAATAAATAAAGTGATTTATTTTTGCCATTTTGTCCACCCATATGATGTGTTCCATGCTATTATCATCTGATACCATCCCTATACCAAGGGACTACCAAAGAACTTTATCTAAGGCTTTAAATTGTGAAGTCACTATTTTAATGCTTCTATCTAAATATCAGATGCTGTGATCAGAATTGTGATTTAATGTGTGTGTGAGAGCTGCCAGTTTTGCTAGACAATCTTGATCTTCATGTCCCTTACAGTCATAAACAAATGAAAATGAAAATATCAACTGTAAGAACAATAAACTCTAACTGAATGTAACTTCAGCATTATTCATTTGTGAGATGTTTAAGGGTCATTTACTTTTATTTGCTGTACATAATGTGCATAAAGTGTGCTTCTAGTTCTAATAAAAGAGATTTTTTTTTATGTATGTGAGATTGTCTTTGGAAGCTCTGAGGGTTTCTGTCATACCATTTAACAGTGAGATCTGTTCAGTTTGGCATCTGAACCAAGTGCTGCTTCTATGGCAACCACGCATTGCAGAAGAGATCTGGAGGAATCCTGTCACACACACTTGACACTTAAAAATTACCAAGCTGTCATGCTAAAATAAATAGAAACTAAACAAATTTAATCTAAATTTTAAATAGTCAAACAAACAAACAAACTCAGTTTCTGCAAAAACACAATATAAAACATAATTATGACCTCCCAAATGCCTTGCCATCCCTGTTCAAAGGCTGACAAAAATACTAATCCTGACTAGTGGTCGACCAATATGGGTTTTTTGACAGCCGGTGCCGATATCTTGGAAAGCAGGGTGGCCGATGGCCGATATAATTTTATTTACTTTAATTTATATTTAAGAAATTTGAAAATCATTTGAAAATTGATTAAAAATAATTGTGTAAAATAAACATACTTATACTTTAGAAAACAAATAAATAAATATTTAATAAAAATCTAATTAAAAATGAAGTAAACACTATAACCAACAGGGCACTCAGTATTCTGGGAAGTTTGTGTGCATTGGGAATCTTTTTTTTTTTTT
>NW_015547713.1:1029578-1030799 GCF_001515605.1 Sinocyclocheilus anshuiensis
CGACTAAGTTTGCAAGGTTTGTGAAATTAAATGTTCATTAGTCATTCACAGATTTGTTTAAATGATATAAATGCGCATTTGCTGAATGCTGACGGCAAATGAGAAAGTATTATAATGTTTGCCTTTCTATTACTAATAATATTAAAGCAATCGTTTTAGTACTTTTTTGTATACATTTTAATTCCTTTGTTTAACAGTTCTATCTGATTATTAGACAGACTTCTATCCGTATTAGACAGAACTGAACTATGACAGCGAACAAGAGGGAGAATGTGAGCGGTGTGCACTCAGGCGTTGCCACTCTCCGTGCCGTCAAAATAAAAGTCCCGCCTCGAACACATCGGCCAAACAGAAAAACTTATTGGCCGATGCCGATATTTGAAAAATGCCAAATATCGGCCAATATATCGGCCTTGGCGATATATCGGTTGACCACTAATCCTGACCCTAACAATACAATTTAAACCAAGAAGTTTAATTCCAAAAAAAAAAAAAAAAACACAGAGTCATCCATGTTTCAGGAGTGTTCTCATGACATCATCGGCCCGGACAGGTCTTGTGGTGTGGCCACATGTGCACTGCTCACTGTAACACACATGAATGCAAGCTACTATAAAAACAAACCTGCCCTCAACATCACATTCACCTTAAAATCCAACATTAAGCAAAACAAAATACAGGATTACAAAACCATTTTCGTTTTTGTGCCTGCAGCAACAAGATTCTGCTTGTTCATATCGAAGTCAATTCTACAGGCCATAAAATGTCTGTCTTCAAGCGATTGCACTTTTACAAAGAGGCATTGCCTAATCCTGCTGACAGCAATGATTTGAAAGAATTGCACATGAATCCAAGAAACTGTAAATGGACTGGCATGACATCATGATAAATCAACTGCCATGAGCAAGTATTGACGCTCAAAGTCTTTGTGCAACTCCTGCCTCTTTAACTAGAAGACTACCAAGATGATAATCTACTTTAATACATATGCTGTAAATGTAGGGTTGTTTTCAGAATTGTTTTCTATTTAGTCATTAATAATGAGGAATGATCCTTCACCGCACCTCTCTAAATTTCAGATTTGCTGTTGTATTTTGTACTAAACAATGGCCTGGACCACCCCTGTGGTTCTGCTGATTACACCATTCAGAGCAGCTCCTGCATAACAGCATCATGGGAATAGAATAAAACACAACACTGCAGGGGCGGGGGGGGGGGGGG
>NW_015547713.1:1031132-1034804 GCF_001515605.1 Sinocyclocheilus anshuiensis
CCGAGGAGGCAAGGGAGGCAGTGTCTCCTCAAAATATTGGATGAGAACAAAGTATTCGTAGTACAAAAATACAACAATGCCAATATTACAAAATAGAACATAAAAAAAGTGTATAAATCACTCGTTTTTCTAATGAGACATTATCCAACAGTGACACCAGTGTGTAGAGTTACAGTGGGAGTCGCGTCTCTCTCATCTCCCCTGAGCCCATTGAGTTTTAACAGACCCCCTAAAGCATGCAGTGAGTTTGGTTGGGGGTAATTGAGAATGAATGGGGGAAAATGACGCGAGAGGAGACAGTGCCTCCATCGCGATTGAACATGACTGGCTATGTTCAGCTGTGATTGGTTCATGCGATAAATCCCGCCTCTTATGTTCATGCATGTTCCGCGTTCGCAAATCAGTCTGAATGAACAATATGGCATTAATGGGAAGACTCATTTAAAAAAGTAAGTAAACAACTCACACACTTAGATATTATCACTTTGTTACCTCAAACTTAAAAAGACTTAAGACTTAAAATGGCTTGCAAAAAAATGATCTGAGGGATTTTTTAGTGAACAATCAGCTTGGTGAAATTTAAAGTTAATCTCTGTGTCTGTGACCAATATTTACTAAGCTTTGATGACTGATGATACGAAAAATTCAAATATACTTAAAAGTTAACTATTAAAAAGAATAGCTGAACATAAGTTCACAAATAACATATATTGTTTAAATTGTTACAGCCTTGAGTTATTATTTTGGAATAAATGTAAAATGCTTAAAAACACTAACTTGATGAGATTCATACTTGGCTTTAATAAACAGAATATTGATTACATTGTTAATGTAAAAATATAAAACAGAATTTTTTGTTGTTGTTTGTTTGTTTTTCTGATAGTGCAAGTAATGTTTTTTATTTAACCAAGAAAATGTGACTGGGACAGGAATGTACATTTGATATTAAAAAAAAAAAGGACTTTGCCTCCTCATTTCAGAAAATACATGCATACACACATACATATACATACATGTGTGTGCATGTTTTTCTCAACCCTGAAGTATCAATACTGATGCGAGTATCGAAAGTATCGATACTCAAAAAATATTGATACTAAGGTGTTTTATTTACAAGTGATTTTGTTTATTTAACAAAAAATGTTTTTGATTATGGTAGGCCTGTCACAATAATTAATATATCGACTTGTCGCGCAATATATGTACATGACCTCATTAATTTTTGGTGACGCAATATATCGCACATTATATTTACTTAAAAATGAATGTCACCATGTTTTGTACATTCCACTTGCGCCTGTGTCTTTTGCAGCTTCTCGTACATAACGTGGTGTAGTCATGAGCTAGTTCAAATTTGAAAAATGCTTCTACAAAAAAAAGTTTCATCTGCAGATATGGTCTTGTTTAGGGATCTGTGGCTTTGTGCATACGGACATCTGACTGCTAAGTAGTGATTGTGTTTTTCAGCAATAGTGTGCACCCTTAATTTATATCGCACAACAAAAAGTTGTTATCATGACAGGCCTAGATTATGGACATCTCATGACCCGTCTCATGTTCTACAGAGGTTATGTGATGCTTTTAACCTCTCATCTGTCTATAAAACCCATTGAATTGGATGAATAACCTATGTTAGCGAATAATTGTGTAGGATAGAAGAACTATTTTCCTGCTCACCTGAACACATGCAAATGCTGCAAGACAGATCCAATCAATCACAGACAGCGTTCACTCACTTCTGGCAGTGTATTCAAACAGGGCTGCGTTTGCCCAAAAGTAAGAAATTGATGCTATTGGGAACAGCAGCTCAGAACAATGCATATCAGAGGACAGAATGAAACATATATGCTTGAGTTATTTCTCAATAAACAAATTGAAATTGTAGCCTACATAGTGTGTGCAATTACATTTATTTAAATTGAACGTTAAAAGTTCATATTGATCATGTTCTATTCTGTAACGTCAATATAAATCATACACTATCTGTTAGAATAAAAAGGTTGCATTTTATGCGTGCAACAGCCTTTCACTGGCAGTCCCTTATGAAAATGAACCATGGTTTTACTAAAGTGACCGTAGTTCAACTATAGTATTTGTAGATTTCCATGGTTACCACTAAAGCAAACATATTTTAACCATTAAAGCGGATTGAAAGTTAAAATGCGTTTCAAATATAAAGTTAAGTGGGTATCATTACCCATTTTACTCTTAGTAATCTAATAATTGAATACATTTCACAGTTTAAAAGTTCATTTTAGAAGTATCGTATCGGTATCGACGATACTGGCCTTTAAAAGTATCGGTATCGTATCAAAAACAAAATAAGTGGTATCGCCCATCCTTAGAACACAGATTATGATTGTCATCCAAACATGATTACACAGTAGAGACAAATAATGAATGCATTTTGTTCTCATCTAAATCTGACAGCTTACACTCTAAAAAATGCTGGGTTAAATATAACCCAGCGCTGGGTTAAAAAGGGACAAACCCAGCTATTGGGTTGTTTTGACCCAGCGGTTGGGGTTGTTTTGACCCAGCTATTGGGTTGTTTTGACCCAGCGGTTGGGTTGTTTTGACCCAGCGGTTGGGTTGTTTTGACCCAGCGGTTGGGTTGTTTTGACCCAGCGGTTGGGTTGTTTTGACCCAGCGGTTGGGTTGTTTTGACCCAGCGGTTGGGTTGTTAAGTGTGTAGGCCTTCTTGCATTATTATGCTGTTACATTATGATTATATATTCAGTGGCATAAAATGGTCTTTAAATGACAATAATATCGCTTATCGCAATTATTTCTGGGGCAATATATCGCACAACAAAAAGTTGTTATCATGACAGGCCTAGATTATGGACATCTCATGACCCGTCTCATGTTCTACAGAGGTTATGTGATGCTTTTAACCTCTCATCTGTCTATAAAACCCATTGAATTGGATGAATAACCTATGTTAGCGAATAATTGTGTAGGATAGAAGAACTATTTTCCTGCTCACCTGAACACATGCAAATGCTGCAAGACAGATCCAATCAATCACAGACAGCGTTCACTCACTTCTGGCAGTGTATTCAAACAGGGCTGCGTTTGCCCAAAAGTAAGAAATTGATGCTATTGGGAACAGCAGCTCAGAACAATGCATATCAGAGGACAGAATGAAACATATATGCTTGAGTTATTTCTCAATAAACAAATTGAAATTGTAGCCTACATAGTGTGTGCAATTACATTTATTTAAATTGAACGTTAAAAGTTCATATTGATCATGTTCTATATTCTGTAATGTTAATATAAAAAGGTTGCATTTTATGCGTGCAACAGCCTGTCACTGGCAGTCCCTTATGAAAATGAACCATGGTTTTACTAAAGTGACCGTAGTTCAACTATAGTATTTGTAGATTTCCATGGTTACCACTAAAGCAAACATATTTTAACCATTAAAGCGGATTGAAAGTTAAAATGCGTTTCAAATATAAAGTTAAGTGGGTATCATTACCCATTTTACTCTTAGTAATCTAATAATTGAATACATTTCACAGTTTAAAAGTTCATTTTAGAAGTATCGTATCGGTATCGACGATACTGGCCTTTAAAAGTATCGGTATCGTATCAAAAACAAAATAAGTGGTATCGCCCATCCTTAGAACACAGATTATGATTGTCATCCAAACATGATTACAC
>NW_015547713.1:1034927-1039961 GCF_001515605.1 Sinocyclocheilus anshuiensis
CATAGTGTGTGCAATTACATTTATTTAAATTGAACGTTAAAAGTTCATATTGATCATGTTCTATTCTGTAACGTCAATATAAATCATACACTATCTGTTAGAATAAAAAGGTTGCATTTTATGCGTGCAACAGCCTTTCACTGGCAGTCCCTTATGAAAATGAACCATGGTTTTACTAAAGTGACCGTAGTTCAACTATAGTATTTGTAGATTTCCATGGTTACCACTAAAGCAAACATATTTTAACCATTAAAGCGGATTGAAAGTTAAAATGCGTTTCAAATATAAAGTTAAGTGGGTATCATTACCCATTTTACTCTTAGTAATTTAATAATTTTAAAAAATTTCATAATTTAAAAGTTCAATTTAGAAGTATTGTATCGGTATCGGTATCGATATCGACGATACTGGCCTTTAAAAGTATTGGTATCTTATTGAACGCAAAATAAGTGGTATCGCCCATCCCTACTTACTCCCATTTTACTCTTAGTAATCTAATAATTGAATACATTTCACAGTTTAAAAGTTCATTTTAGAAGTATCGTATCGGTATCGACGATACTGGCCTTTAAAAGTATCGGTATCGTATCAAAAACAAAATAAGTGGTATCGCCCATCCTTAGAACACAGATTATGATTGTCATCCAAACATGATTACACAGTAGAGACAAATAATGAATGCATTTTGTTCTCATCTAAATCTGACAGCTTACACTCTAAAAAATGCTGGGTTAAATATAACCCAGCGCTGGGTTATATTTAACCCAGCATTTTTTAGAGTGTACAATATGCCCCACATTTTTTGTGATAGACTGTATGTCAAATCATGTTGCTTTTTAGTTTATCTATTGAATACCAACAATTCTATTAGAAAATCTCATTGTTATCTTTCAGCAAACATTTTGGCATCTTTCTGTTATCATAGGATATTCAGTCAATGTGTGAGTAATAGACTATATTCACCACAGCTCCCTTGAGGTGGATCAATAGTTTGGTCTCCATTCAACACCATTCTTTCACACCCTGCGGCCCAGACCCGTCTCATGTTCTACAGAGGTTATGTGATGCTTTTAACCTCTCATCTGTCTATAAAACCCAGCTATTAAGATCAGATGCAGGCAAATGAAAAACACATCAAATAATTATATTAAACAGTATAAAGCAGTATATACTCAAAACAAAACACATGCTGACTCAACAGGATCACAGATCAGAAACGATGCCACATGCAGGTGTGATGAGCGGGAATTGTAGTTCCTATGACAACCAGAAGACTGCATGATCTCCTCTATAACTGCTCACTGTTTCCTCTAAATCTTTGTTGGATAGGCTGTATAAATAAATAAAGACTCCCAGGTTTCAGACTTTATCATTTTAGATGTCTTGCAGGAAACTCTGATCCTAATTCAGAAAACATTCCCAGGAGTCTCATGTCTAAACATATGTTGGATTAAAAAATATTTTGACTACAAATCAACCTATAATTTTGCCTGCAACACAATGTTTTTAAAAGCAAAGACAATACTTTTAATTCACTAAACAGTTATTATTAAAAAAAATTACAAACAAATGTAAAAATTAGAAATTAATAATTATTTGATTCAATCTATCAACTTCGAGTGATTCCCAAGAAGACATGTCCAAGACATATTTCACCCTAAAATCAAAATTATTAAAAAATATATATTACAAAGAAAATGACCAAATATTTCACCCTGAAATTAAAAAAGTGACATATATATTAATGTACTGTAAATTATCCTGTCTTGTCCCAACAATTTTCTTTTTATTTTTAAATTAAACATATACATAATTTGATCGAATATTTCACCCTAAAAGTAAAAAAGATATAAAAAATAAATTAAATTATTTAAAAATTATTGCATAAATAAAATGACACCAGTTTTTAGGATTATCAAGACGTTTTGCATTGTGACATTTTTTATTCGTATAGTAATGTATTGTAATAAAAATCATCCTGACGGACACAAATATTTTCTTTTTATTAATAAATTAAATAAAACTAACGATAAAATAAATCAATTACTGCAATTACTACCATGGCCTATCAATGCATGACATTTTTTTTTTCTACATTACAGTAATACAAATTATAATTTTTTTAATTACAGTAATGATTTGGTAAGAGGCGATTCATTGTCTTTATGAAAACTATACTATAAACATATGTTAAAAACATGGACATGTTCTTGATAGGTTTATGAGATTTATCGTATAATGCAACAATATTCAATTTTCATCAATTTAACTGAAACTCAAGCAGGAATCAATAATCTGCCCAACATACAAACTAAAAGGCTGTTTTGGGAATATCATGACCTTACAACACATTATCCACCAGCCATGTGCAGAAAGATGTCCATAAACTATTAATAAAGTGACTACTTAGTTCACAGCAGAATCAACTGTAGCTTTAATGCTATAAAAGCTTTAACGCTCCAACAAAGTTTAACAAGTGAGAGAGAGAGAGAGAGCTTAGTACTCAAACTCTCTCTGACAAGCAGTCTCCTCTTATAATATTTCTGGGAACGTCTTTAAAAGCAGGGGCCATGCGGGAGGCCACGGGTCAGGGGCTAAAGCCCTACCCCCTCCAGGCCTCCACACCCTCTCGCTTGACACAAAGGAGCACTCTTTAAGATAAATAGATAGGGCTCACTGTAGCTTATTAACCTCCATCACAATAATTCCCCTTCTTTCTGCCTTACCTTGTCATTGTGTCACTCAGTTTCCCAAGCATGCTGGTTCAACAAGCAAATTATGTGGAAAATATTTGCAAAATTCAGCTCTCCTCCTCAAGCCTTTGTTGGCTTCCACTCAGGCCTTGTATCTCCCAACCGTTCAGAGAGAGAGAGAGAGAGAGGGAGGATGGCATGAACTCTGTGTTAGGTAATTTCTGTGATTGGGAAAGAATCCACAGAGAAGCAGAGCTTCAACACAAAAGCGGATTTTTGGGAAACGTGAATAAAGCTCATTAGATAGAAACAACAGCTCATCTAGTCTATTTAAGACAGATCTGGGCTTGTTTCACTCATTCTTAACAGGACAGACAATGTAAACATGAGGAGACCTTGTGTTATTAAAGAAAAAAAAATTACGGTTGCTAGGAGACCACTGTAAGGGACCTCAGTTGGAAACTTGACTAAACAAATTCCTGTTTTATTCAGCATTCATTTCTAAGGTCTCAGAGATCTAACTGATCTATTATCATCTGTGAATGTCCCTCTGAAGTCTCTCTTTAGTTTTATCTGTGTAATTAAAGGAATTATAGAAAGATAAGTGTTGACTATAGATTATTTACCCAGAATAACTGATTATTATGTTTCCAAAATGTGTCAAAACATCTTAGAAATCCAAAGACCCTATAAGACAAATGCAACAATTTTAAAACAACATATGAAAAAAATGCAAATGCAAAACCAGGATGATCTCATGTAGACCACCATTCAAAATTTATGTTAAAAGTAAAAACAGTAATACTGTGAAATATTATTACAAAAAACTAAATGTTTTTGCAGTATGTATTTAATATTTTAAAAGGCTTGTGTCTCATGATCTTTCAGAATTTCATTTTGTCATTCTAATATGCCAATATGGTGCTCAAGAAACATTTCTCATTATAATCAATGTTGAAAACAGTTGTACTGCTTATTATTTTTTGTGGAAATAGAGATACATTTAAATTTCTTAAAGTCTTTTTCATGAATAAAAAGAATAAAAAAATGACGACAAAATAAAATAAAATCTTTTGTAATATTTACTGTCATTTTTGATCAATTTAGCAATTAATCCTTGCTGATTGCAAGTATAATATGTTTCTAAAAAAAAAAAAAAACACTTTCTAACCCCAAACCTTATTCTGCTAAAACTCTTTAAATCATCTGAGAAGTAAAGGAACAGGAACAGGAAGTCAGCTCTATTAATAGCATGTGGCTGTATTTTTGCCGTGTTGCTATGACCTTACTTACATTTAATGTTTATAGTACATTAGCTAGCTGCTTTGATAAAGCACAAACTACATTCCAGCAAACCAAGGTCTGGTGCACGAGTGTGCGGATGTGTATACAATTTGTACGATAACTACCATCAGACAGATTGTGATGCTGAAATCTGAAACAGACCCATGATGTGATGTTTGAAAAGCCACAGATATAACAAGATTACACATACCAACCCAAATCCAATATCTTATCATATGCTGTCAACACAGATTGCAGATAGTGGAGGAGGTCTGTCTAAGCGCACACTGAGTGACTCAGGAAGCTCAATTCTCTTTATTCTCTCGAGATTCAGAACGACGAGCAAAGGAAAGAGCAGAGTTTCTTCAGAGGTAACATGTGACCTTCATGAGATGGCAATCAAGAGAACAATGAGCATCCAGAATTAACTCTTTAAGAAAAATCAATTGAGTGCATTTCAAGTCTGCGGCCTTTCACCTCTCAAAGCGCTCTGAGCAGACAGGGGCATTATCTAGGCTATCAGTTACATTGCTTATATTATTAAAAAGTAGCTCATTATTAAAATGTAGATGTCTGTCTATCTGCCAAACAGGTTATGAAAAATTCTATAATGTCTCGTAATCCGGGAATCAAAGACAGGAAATCGAAAATGCATTTACATGATGTATTTGATGTGTCTGCAAATGGACAAACAAATGTGTAAAAATAAATAAACAACCCTTACAAACAGTATCATTTACATTAGGGATGCATGATATATTGATATACAGATCAGGCAAAAATTATAATATTTATTTGTATTTATCAGTTATCTGCAAATATTGGATATTTAACTGCACACGCATTTACCCTATTTTTACTTTTAGATCACCTTTACCAACATCTAACGCTTTAACTCACTTAAAGTTAATATTTAAAAACACACATATACATATATATATATATATATATACACATACATACATATATATATATATACATATATATATACATATATATTTGTTAAACAATTTACATTTAGTCATTTAGCAGACGCTTTTATCCAAAGCGACTTACA
>NW_015547713.1:1040018-1051907 GCF_001515605.1 Sinocyclocheilus anshuiensis
TATATATTTAATAGCACTGTTAAATGTAATTTCTAGCCAACTTCAAAATGAATATCAATTTTTCACATTGTTGTGATGACTAAATTCACTTGTAGCATTTAAAAAAAAAATTTTGTGTATCATTTTTAAATAGATGTATACCAAAGAGCAGAAAATTGTCAAATTTAAAATGTATTTGTTATTGGTCAAAAAGTATTTATTGGCATATGAATCACAAGAATGTGAATATTGGTGCATTACAAATGTACATGTCACTCAAAATCACTTTAAAATATGAAAGCAATACCATCATCGTTTAAAAACAACAACAACCTAATAAGTCAGAGAAGACAAGAGCAAAGAAACTATTCCCACACCAGGATTACGAAAAAGGTCAAAAGATCAAGTCACTTCTTTTTTGTCATCTAATATTTTCAAGTGCGAATTTTCAAAAATCCAAGCATCCAGAAAGCTATAGTTATTGTGAGCGAAAGAGAGCTTGACCTCTATGTGAGAGGACATATGACTGAGCGCAATAAACCATCTCAGCTGTTACAGCATGAACTCAAGCACACGTGCTCATCACATGCAGAAACAAATAACCCTGGAGGAAAGAGTGCACTCATATGTCTCTCTTTATATGCTTTCTTGGTCTCTAGGGAGGACCCAGCTGTCTGCGATTCATACGACTATGAAACAAAAGTGAGACATTCTTATATTCAGGCATATGATGCTATTATGCAATATGAAGAAATTCGGCAAGGATGTAGTCTGTAGGATTAGAAATCATGCACTTTCTGTTTCACTTCAGGTTTCTACACGATCCTCAGTGCAACACAGCACACAGGAGCATAAACACTGATATTCTGAAGTTTAGTACATGCGTGACAGATTAAATCTGATCTGACATCAGCAGACCTTTGGGATACAGCTGTGAAAATAACTTGATGTTTTATGAGACATGGCAGTCAGACTCAGAACACTATGTATTCACTATATTCAGTTGTCAACATTATAAATCAGTGGAATTTATACAATATGACATCAGATGATTTTGGATCACTGACTTGCACTGACTGCAAATAAACTTTTCACCTCAAAGTTTCACCTCTTATGTTTCATCATGTTTATTTTTGCATGGGTAGTAACCCTGTCCTCTTGATGGGCACATGACTTGTGTGATATCATCACCAAAATAGTGGGACCAAGGGGTCTTGAACTTTTTTCCATCTGCTTGTATAGGGTATCACTGTCATTTTCTCCACTACATTACCTAGAAAAAGTGCATGTTTTGCATGTGATGAGGCTCAATTTATTCTCAAAAAACATCAAATTTGGACCCAGAACTTACAAGTATAGACAAATGGAGGACAGATATTGCTTCTTGTCACTCATTTACTCGAAAGGTCAAGTATGGTCTCAGTTTCACCATGGGTTGCTGTAACATGAACGAAATCAAATCTTAAAAGTATGAAAGAAATTAGATTCTTGTAATCGGATTCTTGGGTTGTACTGTGAGCTTATTAAACGTTGCTGGCTTAAGTTGGTAGTGTTTGGCTTGTCAAGTAATAGGATAAATGCTTCTCCACTGAGAGGGAAATAAAATAAATTAATAAATAAAATAAGGCAGCCTACAGTTTTTTTTGGGGGGGGGGACTTTAATATGGTCTTCCAGCCTGTCCAAGGTGAAAGGTGCCCTAAAAGTCCCCCAAAAACGAGCCAACAAACCAGGCTGGTCCTGGACCAGCAAAGCAGCATCTAAATTTAAGGATGTGCCAAAAACCTTAAACAAGCCGGCTTCAAAAACGCGTGCAGCACGTTAGGCCATCATTAGGCAAGTTCCGGTCAGCTGTCTAGCTACACTCTAAAAAAGGCTGGGTTAAATATAACCCAGTGCTGGGTTAAAAAGGGACCAACCCAGCTATTGGGTTGTTTTGACCCAGCGGTTGGGTTCAAAACAACCCAACCGCTGGGTCAAAACAACCCAATAGCTGGGTCAAAACAACCCAATAGCTGGGTCAAAACAACCCAATAGCTGGGTCAAAACAACCCAATAGCTGGGTCAAAACAACCCAATAGCTGGGTCAAAACAACCCAATAGCTGGGTCAAAACAACCCAATAGCTGGGTTTGTCCCTTTTTAACCCAGCATTTTTTAGAGTGTAGGCAGCTCACTAGATTTTGGGACACAACCAGGAGGTGTAGGCTATTAGGCAGCCTTAATACACAATGTTGGTCATTTGCACCGGCTAAGCATATTTATCAAAGGCGATGTGGGTGTTTGTGTAGCTATAAGGATGTATGATACCTTACCATAAGATGAATGTTGTCCTTTAAGCAAAAATAAATAGTCCAGATGGGATGCAGGTTTACTTGAAAAGTCGTTAAAGTCGTTGAAGACAATCCTGTTTTTTTCCAAAGCAGCTAGTTAAAGCAAATTATTCGGTAGGCTGTTTAACAGACAAACTTTTTACGACGTAGTTGACATTATTTCGTGATAATCCGAGAACAAAGCCAGTGATCCCCGGGCTCCCTTTCAATAGACCTGCTGCTGTATGAAAAGTAGCACAGCGATCCTGTTCAGTTTGATATCTCTGTTTTTAGCAGATCTGAACATCTGTAATTCCCCTCAACGAAGCTCTGGGCGCAAGAAGGACGAATAAAGAAGATGTGCTCTTCCCAATACTAAGGACGTTATGATGCCCAGAATCTCATCCAAAAAGCCGGTATCACACGCTACACGATCTCCGCCCCAAACATTAAACTGAACACTCTCTCTCTCTCACCCTCTCTCTGAGCGTCACGCCACTCCCCATCCTTTCCCCTCTTTTTATTCATTCTCTTTATGATCAAATAGTGTACATTTAATGTTAGTTTTAAAAATAGGCTAGTTTATTGGTATGATTGTTTTGCATAGCGCAGTAAAAACTGCAAATAAATACGAAGTAATAACTGCAAAATACAACAAGATAAAATGCAAAAGAATAAAATCAAACAAACTTTTAGAAAATCATTAATGAACATTTAAGTCTACTGCACACACATAGGTTCCTTCCTCAATATCCTAATTCATACATCATTTAATTCAATATCCTATTTCCTTCCTCAATTTCCTAATTTATTCAATATCAGTCAAACCTAATTTGACTAATGTTTAATGGTTACATAATATTAAACATTTAGCAAAAATGTATATGCCAACAATAAAAATAAAGAAGCAGGTGTGTGTAACAGGATAAGGTTAGTATTCGGGTGCGCATGCTCAGTGGAACCTGTTTCCGATTCCTAAACCTAACAATGCGTCCTCTTCCGTATCCTAGCAACGAGGGACCGTCCAATAGTAGGGGTGTAGGAATACTGCAATGCTTAAAAACAGATGAGAAAAATGCATGTGCGTATTTTATATATACGCAGATTTAACATTTTGGATACAGTTTTAAGTAAAAATTCAATTCAAATTCAAACTTGCTATTTTAAACGGTTTGATTTTATGACTGAGGTGACTTCCCCTCGTGCGAGTTGGTTTCGCTTCTAATTGTGTTTCCGTTTGTCAGTTTTCTACCGCGCGTAAGAAACTTATGCAAAAGACAATTACGCCGTATTTAAGCCCACATATATTGTTAAAATATTACAAAAGAACCGGGAAATGTTTAAAATATGCTGTTAATCGCTCCGTGTCTGAAATATTGAACGTTTGTAGTGTGCTTATGGTCAGGAAGTTGTTAGTAGTTAGTGCAGTAAACTGCCTGTGATCTCACGCGAGTCTCTGCAGGTGTGTTTATTTGATTCTTATGTATCTAAAAACTGAATTTCAAAACTGGCATGTGTTTTGTTTTGGCTTTAATGTCCATGTTTTCATCACTGCATAGATGGAGAACTTTATTTTGTATGAAGAGATCGGGAGAGGTAACAGATCGGTGGTTTATAAGGGCAGAAGTAAAGGCAGCATACATTTCGTGGCTATCATCTGCAGTGACAAATCCAAGAGACCTGAACTCACAAACCATGTGTGTAAACGCAATATTTGTTCAGCTGTTTGTTTTGAGCAATATATTTCATGCACATCAAAGAGGTTGCCTCACACTGTACTCTTGTGTTTGACAAATGTCACATTATTTCCACAGGTGAGACTTGCTCATGACATTAAGCATGACAATGTGGTGTCTTTTTATGAATGGTATGAGACTAGCAACCATTTGTGGCTGGTGGTGGAGATGTGCACAGGTGAGAAACAGGATTATTATAGTAAAAAAAAAAATCAATCAATAAAAAATATTTTTTTGTTTTAAATAAAAATAATATTTACAAAAACAAAAATGGCTAAAGCTTAAAATAAAATGAAAACAAAATATAATAATAATAATTATTATGATTTAAATATTAATAAAACATAGTATCCCAATGATACCAAAGTAAAACTGGTGAGATCCCTAAAAATTTAATAAACTTTTATCTGTGCACTAAGTTTTTAGGTATTGAAATGCTTATGCTTAATGCTTATGTTTTGATCAGTTTGTTTGGTTTTGCCTTTGTTGCAATTGCATTTTTTTCTAGGTGGATCCCTGGCAGCGCTGGTTGCTCAAGATGAGTGCCTGTCTGAGGAAGTAGTGCGAGAGTTTTCCATCGACTTGATGAAAGGTCTTAAATACATCCACGACTCTGGCATTGTTGTCTCGGATCTCACACCTGCAAAGGTATAAGCATCTGTCTTTTATTTAAGATGTTTGTTTTTAAGTATTGTTTTGTTTTTTTCTTATGTTTGTTTGTTTTTTTTCTACAAGCAATCTTGAGGTTAGAAAAGTGCTATATAAATAAAATAGCTACTCATTGTTATTTAAACAAACACTAAGCCACATGAGAGGAAAGGTTCAGTTTATATGCCAATAGTCATCTTTTTTTGCATTTTCTTTTTTTCAACCCTAGCTAATGCACCTGTGTATTCACAGATTTTGTTGGATGGACCAGGAACTCTGAAGTACTCTAATTTCTGCCTGGCCAAAGCTCAAGGAGAAAGTCTGGAGGAGTTCTTCTCTCTTGTGATGGCAGAGGAGATGGGAGCTGGAGACAGCAAGGAGAATATTATCTCTCCACAAAACATCAAGAACAGAATTAAAGGTCAGCTAAATTCATTACTTTCTATCAGTCATCTATCTAATATGATCCAGATCTTACATGAAGTAAGTTTGCGCTTGTTCACTGTGCGCTTGTATGATTTGTCATAAGATGTTGCTCTGGCAGGTTCTCCTGTGTATTGTGCTCCTGAGGTGCTGAGAGGAGCAGACACCAGTGTCTGCAGTGACCTGTGGGCTTTAGGCTGCATTCTATATGAGATGTTCACAGGTTACTCATTTTATCTTAATCCACAGCTTTTGCCTTCGCAAAATACTTTCATTGATTTTTAATTTTGAATTTTAGTTCTCTGTCTCATTGTCTTTTTTGTTTCCTAGGAAAACCACCCTTTGTCTATGAGAGTATGACCGGACTAGTTGATCTCATTTTAAATGAAGGTCCTCCACCCCTAAGACAAAAAGGTCTGACACCTCAACTTAAAGATATTGTACTGTTTTAAGTGTTCCTTTTATTAAACATTTAATTACATACTTTTTTTTCTTTTTCTTTTTTAGAACCTGCTTTCTCACAGCCCAGTCCAGAGTTTGAGAGCCTAGTAATGGGTTTACTTCAGAAAGACCCTGTGAAAAGGTAAAACATTTATTTTACTCAGTCTCGTCTTAGAGTTAAGGAAGTGTTAATCCAATAATTTTTCTTGCTTGTAGTCAGGAGACTGTTGATGATCACTTTACTCATTACTTATGAATATGAGTTAGACAGTGCAATGATAGAAACCAAATAATCTTTTCAGCTCTTTAATTCCAAATAAATTATGCAATTCATAGTCTCAGACTTTTGCTCAGAGACCATGGATAATGTGACCTGCAATGAAAACATTAATTCCTTCCACACCATTGAACCTGTCACATTACATTAGCACTGTAGCTTCATCTGTGGATCTCCTATATTACTGTCATCTGTAGGTTAAGCTGGGACCCTTTATTATCTCACCCGTTCTGGAGGGAAGCATTTTCAGAGACATACATCACTGTGGAAAAAGAGCAAGATGATGTCTCACCAATGTCCAGGTATATTTGACAAATATCTGAATATCAGTTTTGGTGCTCCTGACCTTGTTCTGTTAAGAGTTACAGTGTGGCCCATGCCATGCCAAAATCCCTTAAAAAGTCTGCTGTTTGTATATGTTTTTATAGATCATCTTGTGCACAGAAGCTCTCAGTCTAGTGTTGATGCAGTGAGTGGGCAAACAGCCCTATGGCACACTTCATACACTGCCTGTGTGTTCAGCACAATGCCTTACACAATAAACCTTTGTCCCACTCTAGAAAACACAACAAATGCAAGTTATAAAAAGCTTTCTTGGTGGTATTGGCACTTCCGCCACTGGGAACACCACGTCTGTTTCATTTGTTTTGGTGTCATTTGTTTTATGACTCCAGGGCAGTTATGCACATGTTTGTTATTTTATTGTTGTTAACTATGAAGAGGCAGAAGTTATTGATCATGTTTAAATATAGGTCAGGAAATGAGGACATTAATTTGTGTTTGTGCAATGTATGTTTTAAGACAATGCAGATTGGTTGAATATAGTAAACTGATAAGCTCCAGCAGATCTGATGAAGTCTGTGAGTGTGGGGTGGTGCTGACATTGGGCTGTGATTGTGTTCTGAGCTGGTGTCAGCTGCTCTGAGTGGGCCAAAACAAAGAGCATTGTTATGTGACCAGTATTCTGCATATCTAAAGAATGAGGAAGACTTTCATTTTGGAAGGATTATGATCATTACATTTTCTTGTTCAGTAAATTTTGGTGGAGATATTATATATATTATTATTATTATATATTATGTGTATATGTATGTTCAGCAAGGGCATATTAAATTGATCATAAGTGACAGTAAAGAGTTGCATTTTTACAAATAATAATAATGATAATAATTTCACAATACACATTGTTGCAAAGTAGCTTCACAGAAAATGAAAGTTTAGGAGTTTACAGTACATTTAGGAGTAGTTTATCAGTGGTGACTATGGCAGAAATGCATACAGTTAGTTAATTACATGTATTCGAAAAGAAATGGTGAACACTATTAACAGCGTTTAAGAGTTGTGATTAAACTTATAGTAATGCAAGGACAATTTGATAGTTTTGCATGTTGGTTCAGGGTTGGCATGAGCTAAACCATTTAGCACCTTATAAGTAAGTAGCAATATGTTATAACTGATACATATCTTAATATGTAGCCACTAGCCAGTGTAGAGATTGTAAATTTGAGGTAATATGATCATATTTTCCTGACCCGGTAAGGACTTCACATAGCTTGGCGATGTTTCTAAAATGGAAGAATGCTGTTTTTGTTACATGTGAAATATGATTTTCAAAAGACAATTTGCTGTCTAATATAGCACCCAAGTTTTTGACTGTAGAGGAAGTAACAGTGCATACCTCTAGATGCAAATTGTGAAGAGATTCTGTGTACTGTTTCTTGGTCCAATAAGTAATATCTCTGTCTTATCTGAATTTATTTGGAGACATTTATTGGTCATCCAAACTTTTACATCTTTAACACACTCTGTTAGCTTAGATAATTCATTAGTTTCATCTGGTCTTGTTGAAATGTACTAGTTGAGTGTCATCAGCATAACAACGGAAATTAATATTTTCTGATAATATTACCAAGTGGCAACATGTATATTGAAAATAGCAGAAGGCCTAAGACAGATCCTTGTGGCACTCCATGCTTTACTGCCATTAATTGAGATGATTTCCCGTTTAAATAAACAAAGTGTTAACAGTCGGACAGGTAGGATCTAAACTAGGGATGTAATGATTACCGGTTTGACGATAAATCATGATAAAATTCCCCACGGTTAGTATTACCGTTTCATCTTTTAATTCTCATTAAAACCATATTAGATTACCGCGATTTGAACAACTCGCAATAAATAAATACTGTCCAGCATAAAGCACAGTTTTAAGTAACAGTGTCACGTGCGCACAACACGCAGAGTAGTTTCGTTTTGAGTGAAAACAGGGCGGAAAAGCTGGGAGGTTTTAAAAGAGTGCTAAGGGAATTATACAAATTAATATATACAGTATATGAATTAATTATATGAATGTACCTCTGAAGGTTCTGACTGTCTTCAGAAACGATTCGATGGCATTTTGTTAAGTGATTTATGTGTCGGTACTTTTTTAACATCTCCAGCACATTTTAACAATACCGTGATAATACTGATAACCGTGATCATGTTGGTCACTATAATCGTGATAAGAAATGTTCATACCGTTACATCCCTAATCTAAACCTTCTTAAAGCCTGTCCCTGAATACCCATATTGTTTTGTAATCAATCTATGAGTATATCATAATCTATAGTGTTGAACGCAGCACTAAGATCAAGTAAAACTAGTAAAGAGATGCAGCCTTGGTCTGATGCAAGAAGCAAGTCATTTGTAATTTTAACAAGTGCAGTTTCTGTGCTATGATGGGACCTGAAACCTCATTGAAATTCTTTACAGATATCTTGTGGTTGCTTAATGAGAAGCATAATAACTGCCATAATAATATGAGATGCTCAGCCCTGGCAGCTTTTAGAGCCTGTCTATAGCTGAACATACTGGTTTTCCATTCAATTCTAAAATCCTCCAAGTGAGTTTTTTTTAATTTGCGCTTAAGATTGCAAGTTTCTTTCTTGAGAGAATGGGTATTACTGTTGTACCATGGCACATTACCTTTTTTAATTTGACGGGGGCAACAGTTTCGAATGTATTCGAGAAGATAGTGCCCATATTGCTAGTCATTTAGTCTAGTTCATGTGCATTTATGGGTATACAATGCAGTTGAAACAAATCAGGCAGATTATTTGTGAATCTGTCTTTAGTGGTTGTAACAATAGTTCTACCCGAGCTATTAGTATTAGTAATATGCAGCATGCACGATACAAGGTAGTGATCAGTAACATCATTAATTTGAGGTTGAATATCTATATCAGTAAGATCAATTCCATGCGACATAATTAAATCTAGTGTATGATAAAAAACAGTGAGTGGGTCCGGTGACGTTTTGCTTGACCTCAGAAAAGTTTATTAAGTCTGTAAATGCAAGTCCTAAAGCATCATATCAACGTGAATGTTGAACTCTCCGACAGGTAGCACTTTATCAATATTAACCAATTGTTCTAATAGGAAATCCACAAATTCTTTTAGAAAATCAGCGTATGGTCCTGGCGGTCTATACATGGTAGCCAGAGCAAAAGATTGGAGAGATTATTTATATATATATATATATCTATATATCTGACAGTGTAACATTAAGCAGAACTACTTCAGATGAGTTAAACCTGTGTCCTGTTTTCTGAGTAACACTGAGAATATATCTGTATGTTGTTGCAACACCACTGCCTCGACCAATCCAACGGGGCTCATGCTTATAACAGTAGCTTGGTGGAGTGGACTCATTTAGTCCAATATAGTCATTTGGTTTAAGCCAGATTTCAGTCAAGGAGAGTACCTCGAACCTATTATCTGTGGTCATTTCATTTACAATAACTGCTTTGGGTGAGAGTGATCTAATGTTTAGGAGGCCAAGCTTTAAAAATTGTTTTTGTTAATTTATTTAGCATTTTTTCTGGTTTAATCACAATAGATTTTTTTCTAGATACTGCATTGAATTTTTATTTTGACCTCATAATTATATTTATACATTTATATTTATATTTACAAAATGCAGTTCTTTTGAACTTTTTATTCATCATAAAATCCTGAAAAAAGAACACACAGTTGAGCAGCAAATCAACATATTAGAAAGTTTTCTGAAGGATCATGTGGCACTGAAGACTAAAGACAATAATTGCTGCTGAAAAGTCAGCTTTGCCAACATAGGGGTATTTTATACATAAAATCTGAATTATTCCAAACTTTTAACTGGTAGTTTATATACCAGTGATATTTTTATCAGCGATGACCTAAAAACAGTAAAATACCACTGAAAGTATATTGCACTGCACTTAGTGATTTTATTAAAAGAAAAATGAAACCATTGTCACCATACAGGATGATTTACATTACTGTATTGTGATAGTGAGTATACGACGAGGATCATATTATACTGAATTGTTTTAAAAAATAGTCAAAATTATTTTCTTTATGCAAAATAAATATATACTTGTTTCTTTTAATTTTGGGGGTGAAATATGATCCATACATTTATAATGAGATGCCCTGTATGCTGTTAATGTGTCTAGTGTCTTCTCTTATTGATTGTGTGTGTGTGTGTGTGTGTGTGTGTGTGTGTGTGTGTTCAGCCTGCATTTGGCCCCTGTGTCCTCTCAGACAACCAAGAAAGCACAGATGGCACCTGCTGACCCAGCCAGCCCAAACCTCAGCAAGTCCTTCACTTTAGGTAATGCAGCAGACATGAGAGTCAGCACGTCCTGCCCCACTGCTCAAAGGGCCTGTGGATTTTAATGCTTATGCTGTGCATGTGTGGTCGGCAAGCACGTACACATGTGTACTCCTGTACAAATGATATTTACATTCAGTATTAAATCACACACACATCCGTACACTCAAGGATTAGATTGCTGCTGGTTAATATCTCCATTGCATATTATCAGAGGGGAATACATGACAGAAGAGTGAGCTTATGTAACTGTGAATCAACGTAAACACTCAAGTACTGTACATCATGTTGAAACTTAATCCGTCAAAATGGGCTTCATTCAGAACAGTAGAATTTTAGAAAAAAAAAAATCGTTAAACTTCCTGTTTTAAAGATGTTAACGGTGTTATCAAACGGAAAATAATTATACAAAAGAATGCCAAAAAAATTACATGCCTATTAAATGGCCTGAAATGGGTCTTAAAGGGGTCATATGATGCGATTTCAATTTTTCCTTTCTCTTTGGAGTGTTACAAGCTCTTGGTGCATAAAGAAGATCTGTAAAGTTGCAAAGACTAAAGTCTCAAATCCAAAGAGATATTCTTTAAAATAATGTTCTTTTTAGCAGCATCAGGCGTAGATTTTAGGCGTACATAGTTCTCTTTCTTCATTTATAGCAGTACATTATTTCCATAATGTGATTTTTGTCAGACCTTTTCTTTGTGATGTTTTTGTATCATAGATAATGTGATAGAGTTTAGACCAAAGTCTGCGCTGGACATTGACGCCAGAGAGGCGATTTTCCTCCTCAGGTACCTCAACTCACTCTCCTGTATCTTCATTTCTATATCTTTGATCTCACACTCATCTAAAAACAATTTAATAAATGTGGATATGGATTAGGGGTCGACCGATTATCGGCCTGGCCAATTATCGGTGCCGATATTAAGCATTTTTATGATTATCGGTATCGGTCATTTTCCAAAACCGATTCGCCGATAAAATAACTTCATTTTGAAACGTGCTATTTGGCTCTGATGCAGCCTGTCAGAACTCACCACTCTGTGGCCTAAAGCAATCTCCGCCCACTGCCCATCTGATTTGTTGGGAGTCACGAGTCCGACCAATCAATGCTGAATTCACTCTCACTCCGAAAGCGCTTGCTAACTGGAGCTGCTTCAGTGGTCACGCATCAGTTGTCTCTCAAAGATAAGGCAGCAGCAGACGTTGCTTAATTTGCAATAAATAACAATCCACTAAGGTTACACTGAAGTTGCAAAACGCCTCAATATTATCTATGATTTCCGCGATGCAGAAAATGTGGGACGCGTGGTTTTGTTTTCTACACATACAAAGCGTGCGACGCTCGCGGTGATTTCAGCTTCTGACGTCTCACTACATGAGGACATAAATACATGAACAACATCTCCAGAACTGCTCTGACTCCCTCTGAGAGTCACT
>NW_015547713.1:1052099-1054195 GCF_001515605.1 Sinocyclocheilus anshuiensis
TTCTGTCGTATCACTACATGAGGACATAAATACATGAACAACATCTCCAGAACTGCTCTGACTTCCTCTGAGAGTCACTTCATGATCATTTGACAGTTTAATTTGAGTAAAACAATCGCAGTGTTTCCCACAGACACTCTATTTGTGGAGGCATATACATGCAAATTCATTCTTTGCCCGCAGGAGGCGCTTTTGGAGTGGTAGAGATCAAGGTTTCCCCGGTAACGCTGTACACAAAGCAGCGCTCCACTCACAAACGCTGCTTTATCAGATATTACATGCAAGATGAAATGAAAATGACATCCAAAATTTTCTGAAGACAGTCGGGTTCCTTCAGAAATACAGTGATATAAAAACACCCGCACCGGGTTTCAATTTTGAAACGTGCAGTGCTCATGTTTATTCAACGAAGTCAAAGCCTTTTGGAAAATCTATTTGTGGCTATCTATCCTCCCATCTCATCTACGTCATGATGTGACTCTGTTGGTATTTCTTTCTCGACCTTGTCTTATTATCAGTAATACTCTATAATAAGGTTCAATTCAGTACCAATAGCTAATGCACCATCAATTAACAAATTTGCAGCATTTGTGACCCTGGACCACAAAACCAGTCATAAGTCGGGTATATTTGTAGCAATAACCAACAATACATTGTATGTGTCAAAATTATCTATTTTTCTTTTATACAAAAATATCATTAGGATATTAAGTAAAGATCATGTTCCATGAAGATATTTTGTAAAATTCCTACCGTACATATATTGAAAAATTTATTGTCATTAGTAATATGTGTTGCTAAGGACTTCATTTGGACAACTTTAAAGGTGATTTTCTCAATATAGAATAATTTTTCTCTGGTGGTCTGGAGGAATGAAAAAGAATAGATGTGGGACAATAAATCGATGTGCCGATTTATTGCGATATTTCCGGCTGCGAGACGTTTAGGTATGAATTTAGATCTTTTGTATGTTTAAAAAAATATCGATACTTGGTGCCAGAGTATCGATATTTTTTTAAACATACAAAAGATCTAAATTCATACCTACATTGTGGCTGTTTACCACTTTGGCTTACCGGAGCGGCAGTACCTACAGACTTCTTGTGGTGGCGCTTCCCAGATTGCGGATTGTCAGATGAACGGAAATTGTAATTCACAGCGAAGAAGAAATAGACCAACAACAAATCAGAGATGCACCGCGGTCTTATGTTTATGGAGATGAGAATTAAAAAACTGCCCCGGAACAGCTATCAGCGTGGACTGTAGGCATCGATCACGTTATCATTGCAGAGCGCATATTGAGTCCGTGAGTAGCCTAACCTCTCCGCTCGGATCGCAGGGGGATTTCCCTCACTAACTGTAAGTGAGATAGTGCCGCCGGCGCATCCAGTTTTATATCAATGTATGGGAAACACTTACATAGGCTACAGAAACTTAAAGGTTCCTCATTACAAACCGTCAAAATATAAGTTCGGCTTAGCTTAAAGAAATGATCAGAAATATATTACTGTGGTGCAGTATGATATACATAATACTACTACAACAATTATTACAACGTTTGTTTAAAAGAATAATCACACAATATGCTATTTATTCCATGTTTTAATTTTAATAGTAAACCCTTTGTTTGCCAAAAAAATAGTTTAACTCTCATTTGATTAAAAGATAAATTAAATTGATTTATGCCTTCATTTGCACTGTACTGTAAATTAAAACTAACTGAAATTTCTAGTGTCACATAGGCCAAGACATTTCAATAGGCTATTGAACAAAGTGTGCCTGTAAAAGGCTATTAGTGTTATAGTTTCATGAAAATAGTTGCAGTCTTCTTAACAACTTCTACAATATAGCTATGAAGACAATTAAATTATTTACACTTATTATATACATTTTTTTAAGTTAATCCATTGATGTGCATTAGATGATGAATTGAATAGTCACCTCTACTGTTGTAGGTTATGTTTTAGTCATCAGAAAATAATGAATGAGGAATTATGAGAGGTTATGTTATTACACATACATTTCTAACATGTAAATTATTGAAGCCAAATACTTACATTTCCCCAAGCTGTTTAGCTGTAGTACAGTATTCATAG
>NW_015547713.1:1054206-1054696 GCF_001515605.1 Sinocyclocheilus anshuiensis
ATATATATATATATATATATATATAAAACAAATTCAGTAAAATAAACAAATTCAGTCAAGTGTGTGTAGACTTTGTAGTGTGATATGTCATGAGGGGTGTTCAATGCTAGTATCAGGATATTCAAGCATATTTCAGTAGTTTTCATATCTCTGATCAATCAGCTCCAGACCAACTCCCAGAACAAGCAATACAGCTCGAGAGACAGAAGACAAAGGCTCTGAAATTCAAGTGAGTTCACAAACAAAACCATACAGTCATCTCAAAAACATATTTGAACCCTTAAGCCACACTTAAAGGGGTCATATGATGCAATTTAAATTTTTCCTTTCTCTTTGGAGTGTTATGGATGCTTCTTGTGTTCTTTGGACATGTTTGTGAAGATTCAAGTACAGTAAAATCAGATGAACTAATTTCAGTTTCTTTGCGGACACTTATATAATTAAAAAAACACACACAGGTACAAACACACACACACACACACACACACAC
>NW_015547713.1:1054875-1055077 GCF_001515605.1 Sinocyclocheilus anshuiensis
TGTTTACGCGGCGCGATGCAACACAATGCGTAAAAAGACAGTATATGTCATTAAAATCTGTAATTATGTCCCCACTGGATGCAACAAATGCCTCGTTTATAATGGGTTTTATTGTTTTTGTCTTGTCGCTCCGTCCGGACCAGGGCATCACAATATGGTAAGGGGCGTAACATTTCCGTCACATGCTTGAGGTATTCGGCCA
>NW_015547713.1:1055202-1068783 GCF_001515605.1 Sinocyclocheilus anshuiensis
ACCAAATACACAAAATAATGTTCTTTTTAGCAACATATATGACCCCTTTAAAACGGTATAATTTTCATTCCATATAACAAAGTATCAAACCAAGTGACATCTGCATAACAATGAATCTAGCTTTACTCAAAAATAATTTTACTATTCTAAGACAAATTTACAATAGTCCCACTGTAGTTTATAGTAACCACAGGTGTATTTTATCGCATCAACATGTTCCACAAATATAAAGTGTCCAAATACGTATTTAAATCCTAACAAACTTGTTTTTTTGTGGCAGTCCAAAACTACAAGCATGCCCAAAAAGCCCAATCAAAACCAACAAAGCGTCACAGTTGGCCATTAATTAATACCTTATGCTTTTTCAACATTTAATCTCAGGCTTGCTTGTGGTCATGTTTACAAAGCTCTTTTGTTAAACCACAGCACCATCTACTGGATATATTCAACATTACAATCTGCTACTACCTCATTGTTATCCCTTACAGGGCCCCCCCAAGCAGTGTTCACAATCTCCAGGTAAACTCTGCAGGAAAGTGGACCTCTAGGGCCAGAGTTGAGAACCCCTGAAATAGAATATAAATGACCATACATTCATTTAATATACTTGTGTGTATATAATACATCCAAGTACATTTAATGTAAAGTTATTACCAGTACTTTAAATAATATAAATTGTAATATTTAAGTGTGCCAAACGAAGTGATTTTTAATATGAAAACAAATGTAATTTGGTTATATATGATGTGTACGTTTATTTTCATATTAAGCATCACAACAGCCATTTTTCTCATTTATCACAGTTTATGAAAATAAATGTAATTTGGTTATATTAGATGTGCATACTATCAGTTAACACATTACAAAATTGTTTATTTTCATATATAACCCAACAGATATTAGTTTAGCACTTTTAAATAAGACAATTTAAATTAATAATAACAATATGTATTTAAATTCACTTGGATGTACTATATACACAAACATATTCATACTCAAATGATCGAACTTCTCAGGATGTTTAGAATGAACACTATTTGTCAAGTGAAGTGAACTTCAATGGATACCCCTTGCTTAGCAAATAGGGAGCACACTGTGTAGGGACCCTGCCAATCGAAACACAGCTCTTCGGAGCTTAGCTTTAACTCTAATTAAATGCACCTGAACTAAGTAGACCAGATGAACTGGAGCAGGTTGGAGCTAATTTCTGAAGGAAGGTGTCCCTCCATGATCAGGATTGGATAAACTTGCTCTGAAATGATTGCTCACAGTGGTGCAGGTTTTGCTGAAGTTCTGACACCAGTGTTAAATGGATGAAAGGAGTATGTTGTCCCTGTGCTCTGTAGGAATCCAGTGTTATGGAGGAGGAGCAGAGTGACATGAACGCCTGTATTAAACCCCTTTTATACACAGACAGTGACCTTACAGTGACTCCCATCATGGATAACCCAAAGGTAAAGAGAACTTCAGGATTTGAACTCATTGCCATGTCTGAGGGACTTACTGTCTAAACTCTATGTCCTTATTGTAGTGTAAATATGACAATGTTCTAACTAACACTGATGTTAGTTTGCTTCTCTGTTTTTAGATTTTAAAGACTTCTCCAGTTCGTTTTGACCCCAAAACGCTTTGTGTACAAGCACACTCAGGTAAATTGGAATATCTAGTGTTTTTTGATCATCTAAAATTATTACTTTTTTTTTTCATGAATCGTACTGCTCTAGTTTTCAAGTTCAGCTTACTTACTCATTAGCCTGTTGTATACAATCAACTACATGCCTGCTGTTGTCTTATTGATAGTTTATAATTTTTAAGGAACTAAAAAGCCTTTTAGTATAATAGTAAAAATGTCCCCTCTAGGTTATGCTACACAACTTTTTGCTGTGAACTCTCTACTGCAGGGGTGTCAAACTCAGTTCCTGGAGGGCCGCAGCCCTGCAGTGTTTAGTTCCAACCCTGCTCCAACACACAAAACGTAGTTTTCAAATAAGCATGAAGGACTTGATTAGCTGGATCAGGTGTGTTTAATTAGGGTTGCATCTAAACTCTGCAGGGCTCCGGCCCTCCAGGAACTGAGTTTGACACCCCTGCTTTACTGAATTTTATATGATAAATGTAAGAATAACCTTTGTATTGTTGGTAATATTTCAAGATGAACCATTAGTGGAATGAATCAACTTGGGCTTACTTGGTTATCTACAGTGTACAGTATGTGTGTATATATATGTATGTATGTATGTATGTATGTATGTATTAATTAATTTATTTATGTTTGTATTTATTTATGAAAAATCTTGTTAAAATGTAAATTTCTCAATCATCATTTTATTACATTGCATTATGTGTTTTGCCTAAAAAAACACACAGCTTTTATCATAAAACAACGCTTTTAAATATCATCTTACTAAGATATATTATTGGGTATAGAGTGACAACTGATATTTATATGCATTTTATGTAAGTAGTCTGCTATACTGTTTTTAAGATTTAATTCATTTTTATTATAATCAGAATTTCACCTTACTTTTTGGCCATATAAATTTTAGCAACTAGACCAAATGACATATTTTTGCTAAGTTTGGGCCTCTGAATATTAATTGAGGTGTTTTTTTCCACCTTGAGTATGAGCTCCATATTTTTCTATATCATGCTATATGAGCCATAAAAGCTTGATGTATTAAATATGATGCTTAACAAAAAGATACATATGCAAACTGTTTTTCAAATGAAAATGAAATGATTTGGGAAAATTGTCATCTATGCTTGCTTTACATTTGGTTGGGTAAAAAAAACATGTTACACTAAAACTACTGCTGAAAGGTCTATCTCTTCGTCTCTCTCTCTCTCTCTCTCTCTCTTAGCTGAGCGGTTGTCCTGTCTGAACTCAGAGGACTGGTCTCAGTTCCTGCAACAGGTGTGTGGTGTTCTGGAGTCAGTAGACCGGGCCGGATCAGCCAATGCCACAGCACCACGCACTAAACTCAACCTGCTCTGTTACTTGTGTACTGTCTGTAACCACAGAGAGACGGCCACACGCCTCATACACTCCCAGCTGGTAAGACGCATCGGAAACACAAGCTATTAATGTGATAATGTTCAGTCACATGGTCATTATCACAAAACCCATGACAGGATGACCAGGTATCATGTATAACTGATCTTGTGAAGGGGTTTACTTTGTAACAATGATCAGCTGACTAATGCTGCTGCTTAGTACACAACTACTTACTGAATAATAATAAATGTGAAGACTTATGATACAGATTTGAATTTAATTGTAATTATATTACCAGTAGATTCAGCCGAGTAACAACACAAACACTTGAACAATAATTAACTGCAGTTCTGGTTACTTATTTTGACTTTTTTATGTTCTATTTTAGCTTACATCTTTTGCTATAATGTAACATTCAAGTGTTCTTCTGTGTAATGATCAGAATCAGGTATTCCAGAGAACCGTGTAATAATAAAATACATGGCATTAACCTTCTGGTTGTCTTAAATAACTTAAAATGTAGCACTACAACACATTCCCATTCTGTGACATTAGTCATGCAATACCTTAAAGAGATGGTTCACCCAAAAATAAAAATTCTGTCTTCGTTTACTCACCCTCATGTAATACCAAACATTCATTCATCTTCAAAACACAAATGACAATATTTTTAATGACAACTGAGAGTTTTCTGCCCCTCCATCCCTTCTAAATTAAATGTTTATCATATAAAGTGATTGTGTTTCTTCAGAAGACTTGGATTAAACTTGATTCATTTGAATTACTTTTACAATGTCTTTATAAACGTTTAGTAGTTTTGGTGGCATGAACATTCAATGGAAAGACATAAATCTTCATTTATATGAATGTCTTCTGGTTTTGGAACATTAGGGTGAGTTAAATGATGACAATTTACCCAACAGCTGCTCTCACTGAAACAGTTGTTTCATACACCCTCATCGTGTGTGTATTTTAAATTAGATTCATGTATAAAAATGTATTTTGTAATAAAAAGAGACAAAGAGGACTTTTTAATCTGCAACCGTTCCATGCGGTGCACATTTCACTTTTCTTTTGCAATATTATAGAGCGGTTGAAAGTGTAGATCATCTAATGAGGGAAGTTGAACAATGGCGTGTCCGCTGAGGAATGGGTGTCTGCTGCTGTCCTCGCCTCTGTCTGAAAATGAGTTTCCTCTTCCTTAGCCATCATAAATGGAAACTGTAATCAGAGGAACTTAATAGATTCAGAATGTGTTGGGTTTCAGTGGTCCCTTAAGGTTTTATATTTATACTGAAACTTTAAGCCAATGTAAATCAGATAAATAACATTTCTCTTTTGGATTTGAAGTATCATTTGAGTTTATTTTATTAATTTAGTTATCTTTTTTTTGCCACAGTAGCTTGGACACCAGTGCATTCCTCCTCTGGCCACCAGGTGTCTTACCACCATTAGCATTTCCATTCATCTCATTGGCAAATGCTCAGGTTGAGCATTCTGGATACAGGGTTTTTCCTGCCGTAAATGCCATGTGACCAAATATTTTGGAGTCAGAAAATAATTTCTTGATGTGATGACAGCACTGACTGGGTGATGGCACACAGGCACTCTCCCAGCTCTTTACTAGGGATTATCCTTAGCTGTGACGTATAAAATCGTTGTTAGGGCCCTCCAAAAAAAAAAAAAAAAAAACTAGCAAAAAAACAAAAAAAAAAATCACAGGCTGATTGATTGAAATATGAAAATATATTGAAACATCTCAAAATCTGAAACATTTTTTGTCTCTCTCTTTTTGACATAGTTCCCTGTGCTGGTTCAACAGCTGCGACATGCTCCGAACTGGGATGTGTAAGTGTTACAATTCCTCAGGATATAATTCTGCAAAATCAACTTGGATTTACATGCAATGTAAAGAACAATTGAATTAATTGATCCAATACATTAGCTATCCAGTTGTATAATTTACCATTATACAGTAAAAATTACTGGATCATAACTAGTGTAGTATTCTCGGCTGACACTAATGGCGCCAGTCTTGGGAGGAGTGTCTGCTCAGAGAAATGCAGTGCCTGTCTCTCTCCTCTCAGTCCCTTTGGCTATGAGTGGAAGGAATGATAGGCATGTGTCTCACTGGCCCCTCACAGTATCACAGCCTCCACACTACAGTCATCAAGCAAGGGACAGAACAATTTTAGTTTTAAATGACACTGAAAACCAGCATTCAACACTGCTCTTTTAAGAGTGAGATGTGGTGTGGTTAGACAGTATTGCAAAAATAGTCAAGTAAAGCAGAATGCCATGAGAGATTGTGCATTACAGTGATTTTACAACAGGGTGTGTGTTGCAATCATGGTGTAATTATATATAATACTGTTTAAAAGTTTGGTGTCAGTATGATTTTTTTAGATTTTCAAAAAGAAATTTTTGAAAGACGTTTCTTATGCTCATCAAGGCTGCCTTTATTTATAAAATAAAGTAAAAACAGTGATATTGTGAAAATATTACAGTTTAAAATGACTTTTTTTCTATTTTAATGTTTTTAAAAAAGTAATTTACTCCTATGATGGCAAAGCTGAATTTTCAGCAGGATTCTTAGATGAATAGAAAGTTTATTTGAAAAAAGAACAACATGTATATGCTGACCCCAAACGTTTCAATGCTAGTGTATTTAAATGTATCTCTAATAATTTAAATAAACAGTATTTTAATATAGTCAATACATGTAGACTGTTTAAGGTTGCTAAACCAAATAGTAACTGGTGGTTCAAGATACAGTTGAGAAAAAAAAAACACTTAGATTAAAAAAGAAAATAAGTAGACCTCAATGTAAGAAAGATTCCATAACTTAAAAGATGGAATAAAATGTCATTATCTTTAAATGTCAGGTTTTAGCAAAATGGAACAGCTTTAATCAAGCAAACAGCTGGATGAGAGGCATTTAATTGTTAAAATTTGTGTTTTAGAAGGAGCAAAGTGATGAGAGTGATTGGACTGATGGCCTCCCACTGCACAGAACTCCGAGATAACGTTCCTGTCACAGAGGTGAGACTTGTGTGTCTGTGTGTTTAAAGCAAGATGGACATTTTCACATTAAAACATGACATTTTTTAAAATAACGAGAGACACCAGCAGGTGTCACTGTAGCATTTCTGTGTTTGCTTATTCTCAGCTTCCACTCAGAGGAGAAAATACTAAACAAAAAAAAAATATTTCTCAGCTCTCAATCCAAAGCACTTGAAATCCATTTAAAGCCAGGTAAAATTAGCTTTATACATCTCTATCTCAGCATTTCCAAATACAAAGGCAAGCATCTCATCCAAACAGGGTTATAAAAGCTTTCACTAATCATCAAAGTGCTGCTCAGATGCATTGTTGTTAATAAAAAAAAACTTCTTCCACCCCGATCCTTGATTTAACACTCGTTTGTCTTCCGTTTCCGCTACGAACTTCCCCACCTCTTTGTTCATGGAGATTTTCGCAGTACCACCCAGACTCTGCATGGAGAGCAGCACAAAATGGCCGTCCCTCGTAATCTAGCAAGGCCGAGTTTTTGGGGTGTTTCACACAATACAGGCTTAAACTTTGCAGCTTCTCTTGGCGTCTTCTTCTTTCTCACTTTTCTGGGCTCAGTGGGTCGGTATTGAAGAAGTGCTCAGGGTGACGGATTCTCTCCCCGGTGCTCTATGGGGGTTCTGTGTCTGAGCGGCCGATCCTGTCATGGCGATTTCTTTCAGTGCTTGTCTTTGGCGAGAGAAAAGCAGAGCTGCTTTCTTACGGTTCTTCTGCATTCTAGAGGGCCTTCCTAGATAATATTTTGAGCTAAAGGCTGGAATACACTACACGATTTTTTAAATCTTAACAGATTTTGTAAATGGGTACAGAAGAAAACTGGGCATCATACACTAAATTACTGAGGATTACATACTACAGATTTTCAGGTTGTTTCAAACATAAACTTACGCAGAAACATGCACCTCATTGCTAGGGGACACATGACATATAAAAGGAGTATATGTTCTAAAATCGGCTCAAAATATGAAAGGCTGCTGTTACAATAGCACAATAAATTCAGATCTGCACACATATAAACAAAACAAACAAAAAAAAACTGCACGAGATCCATTTTTTCACTTCTAAATGTAATTTTAAATAAGAGACATATCTGATATCTGGACATCTGACCTACAATACGTTGAAACATGCATATATGAGGGTGACACATTTACCCTCAAAGATTTTTTTTCCCTCTGCATGTTGTATAATGTAATGTCTTTTTATTTAGGCAGAGACTTTATATAGATTTATTACACGACTCTCTGGAATACTTGATTCTGATTGTCACGACCATTCTGAGGTGTCTTATTCCCTGATAACAACAGTCGTCAATAGCAATGCTGAAAAACATATTGCTCATCTGGCTATCTTAAGCTGGCAGTTCTTTCATCTCTCTGGCATCACTTTACAAACTCGCTCTCTCATTTCATAAAAATGTAGCTGCTGCCATCTTGTGTCTCTGTTATAGTTATAATTATGCTATTAATTTCAGTAACTTCAGTATTAATAGTACTGTAATATTGTTGCTGTGTTCATCTTATTGCCAGGATGATTTAGTACAGTGTAATGGATTATAAAATAATAAACAAGTGAGAAATTTAAAAGGGTTTAATCTCAAATCATTATCTCATGTGCCCATAATTATGTAAGTGCTGAAAAGCTGTATAAGAAGAGGTATGATTGTACCGTATTCCTTAAAGGGGTCATGAACTGAGAGATCAAAATTCCCTTGATGTTCATCCTGTAAGTTTCAGAACTCAAAACTTTCTTGTTAGTCTAAAAACAGCTTATATTGAAGCCAGTCTGCAAAAACGACAGG
Source organism: Sinocyclocheilus anshuiensis (assembly GCF_001515605.1). Classification (NCBI taxonomy): domain Eukaryota; kingdom Metazoa; phylum Chordata; class Actinopteri; order Cypriniformes; family Cyprinidae; genus Sinocyclocheilus; species Sinocyclocheilus anshuiensis. Next base: position 1,063,071 of record NW_015547713.1, read on the forward strand.
TTGTGGAATGTGCCACTTTGTGACGTAATAGTTTGGCTAAACACAGCCTCCGCAGAAGAAGATCAACGCCTGCTTCTACATCACTGTCTGTTTAGCTCCGCCCACCGATTTGCGCCTGCAGTAAGTAAATAATGAGAGAGGCAAATGCAGGTCTATGCAGAAACCAAATGATAAAGATGCTCCAAAGACAAGAAGTTTGTGCAGTGCCAAGTTGTGGAAAAACATGGTCTTTGCATCTGATCCCAACATTAGGAAAGAGCGGATGAACTTCATTTTTAATGAAGTTCTGGATCGCGTCAGTAAGAACTTCGTCCTTTTGTCATTTAATTTCACCGCGGATTCATTTACAAACAAGGCACAATTTGACACGGGATTAAATGTTTAAATGTTTATTTAATGGTTGCTCATTCATCTTGACTAAAAGACACTTGCTAGGAACTATTCTCCCCCCAAGCTTGGTTTTAGTGAGCTAATAAACTATTTAAACTTAAATCAATATTTTGTGTACAGTTATTTACTTATGCGGGAACTAGCTATGTAATAAATGGGAGAATGTACATTTAGCCAGTTGTTATCGCAAAATAAACCCCTTCAGGAAACAACCCTGATCACCACTTCAGGGTGATCCCCTTGTCGGGGTTTATTCTGCTATAAAAACAGGCTGAATGTACATTATTCCTCATGCGAGAGATTGCGCGCACACAGAAACAATCAGGAGCACAGAAACTTGTTTTGAGACACTGACCTCTGAGAATTTTATAAACAAAATGGCTTCACTACTAATTTTTGGTCACCAGGTGTTAATGTCGCTGTTTTTGAAATAAGATTCATTCAAATAAATGTAATTTTACTGCTTTACTTTATTTCACCTCAGAATTATAAATCTAATGACCTGTAGATAAAATAGCTATTGAAAATCTTAATATTTTTATCCCTTCAGTCAAATTTTATGCTGCAAACTTTAAGTGAAAAACATCTTTAAATTGTCCATGCTGGCAAGAGATCATTGTATAATTGGCATAATCACATCTGATGTGCATTAAAGTAAAAAACAAAAAACAAACAAAAAAACACCCGATGTAAATTATATAAAGTTTCAAAACCCAAGGGTTAACCAGGTCGCTGAAAGCCATCACCAATGGAATCATACTAGTTTGGGGAGGAATTAATGTAAACACGGATACTGTATACAAGCCTTGTCTTAAGTGAATGTAAACAGGTGAGACAACAATCATATATGGTCAGAAGATCAGATCTGTGCATTGAGCCTTTCATTGTATAAGTACATGCCGGCAAGCATGTTTGATTTCATGAAACTAAAAAAATCAGAGTCTGCTCATCATACAAATGATATTCTGTGAAACAATCAAGGCAAAAGTTGTGTAGTGTATTCCAGCCTTAATTGTACATTATTTCTTGAGAGATTTTATATAAAATGAAAGTCACAATAAGGATTTTGAGCTGTAATGAGTGTTCTTTGTGCATGCTGGAAGGTTTGCAATAAGAGCATCCTCATAGATAAGTTTCACCCACTGGCAGTATCCATTATCTAAAAGAAACTTGGGCTAATTCGTTGTCATGGCAACCATAAAAGCCTCTATAAATAGAAATGTCGCACAGGGGCTTGATGCAGGAGGAAGGAAATTACAGAATTACAGGTAGAGCAGAAAAGTCTCCTCAGAAAAATTTCAATTGCTTTTTTTTTTTTTTTACGCGCTTGGGTCCTTCTCCCTCTGACGTTCAGTTAGCTCTCTAATCCTCCCTGAAACCCTCTGTGCCTGTTTTCGCCATGAATACTTGAACACTAGTCTAATGAAGTGGTAAATTAATCATTGTCCTTGGCACCGGCAATCCCCCCGTGCCCCTAGCCTAAATTCACAGTTACTCTCAGAAGAGCCTGACAGTGTTTCCCCTGACCAATCCCATTACACACTGCTAAGAATTACAGCGGAGCCATCTGAAGGAGGTACCACAGGGATGAGCCGGTTTCAATTTTTTTCACTTCTTTATTTATTTGATGGTAAACCATTTTCTGGAAAGTCATTTTAAAGTTACTTCTGCCATATATATTTCATAGAGAAATGTATTAAAAATCCAGATTCTGTCAGTGCATAAAGGCATCGCCATCTGCAGTGCCTTGTGCCGGAGGGAGTGAATATTTCAGAGTTGAATTTTAAGTGGCACACAAGAGTATCGGTGTGATTGGAAACTAGTGAGAGAGTATCAAGGGCACTCTGTTTCTCCCTCGCTCTGCCCCCTGGAAGTCTAAGACACAGTTTGACTGCATTTGTCTGACTGACTCTGGGAATAATATTGATTCTCTGAGCCTCAGTTGATCAGATCTGCATCTCACAATATGTCCTCTATGGTAACTCCCACTTCTTGTGTCCTTTGTCTTGCACTGTCGATATCGTTGTTAGGATTATGAATTTTAAATATGGTTTTTGGTGTGACAATATTTTCATCCAAGGTCTACAAAGTCAAAATGTTACTTAAGTTGGAAAACTCTTAATGTGAGTTTAAGTGATTTACATTATATATATATATATATATATTTAACTTTTTAATTAGTCAAAAAGAAAATATGCTGGCTGATAAAATACTCCACTCATTTACTTCCACATTATATTAACATTATTAGAGAGATTTCAGAAACTGACTGAAATGAAGTAGGAGTTGCATGAACACATTTGCACACTTCAATGGATATTGATTTGAATTAACTTTGGTAGTTTCTTCATATGGGCACTTTTAACTCATGTAGAGCTACTCACTAGATAAACAGGATGCTAGACAAAGAGATTCTAGTATGTTACTCTCTTTGTAATTGATCTGACAGTCTTCATGAACTTACTGTATCAAGTTTACATAATAATATAGAAGTCATTTTAGAAGTCATGTCGTTTTATCCAACAGAGATCAAATATAGATTTATATCAATAGACATCTCATTTTGTGTCTTCCTGGACACTCAGTTTTGGTTCTTATGTTACTGTCTTTATTTTGCCATGCAGAATTCTTCCACAATTCAGAATAATAAGTCAAAATGATATATAATAAAGAATAAACTATATGTTAACATGATTGAATAACACAAAATTAAGTATGGAAATGATGTAGTGATAAAAATAAATAAATAAACATATCATAAGATCAACGCCTGCTTCTACATCACTGCTTATTTAGCCCCACCCACCGATTTGTGCATGTAGTGGAAATAACGAGAGAGGCAAATGCAGGTCTACCCAGAAACCACACAATAAAGCTTCGAAGACAACAAGACGCTGTACAGTGCCAAGTTGTCGACAAACAGTCTTTGCATCGTCTTTCTTCTGAGATGTTCTCTTTAAGACTTTTTTCAAAAACATTTAAAATCTTACTGACTACAAACTTTTGAGCAATAGTGTATATATTTAAAAAAAATAATCTCTTATTTCTGATATCTTATGTCTGAATATCACAGAATGAGTTTCATCGTACTCCCGCGAATAGAAAACATCCTAATGAGCTGTATTAATTAATATGCATGGCACGACAGAGTGACATTAGTGACATCAAACACAGGTGTATTTCCATAAAGTTGATCAGAGCTAATGGACTGCAGATATATACACAGAGACAGCTGTTCCTTAACCATAAAACCCTATTAAAGTGCAAATCATCACTAGAACAATGAGATTAAACATATTAAACTACAAGAGAGAGAGTTTTGGATTAGCTTTGTTTGTATTAAGGATAGGATTGCTCTCCGGTGGCACAGTGCAGCATTAATTATGCTTAATACACGTTTCATAATGAGCCAAATAGACCTCAGGTAGAATCCGGCTCAGTCACTTCAGTCTTGAGTTTCTACCTGATTTCAGGACAGAGGATTGCTCCACAGTCTTCTCCAGTATGCAACCTCTGTGCAGCTTAAACCTTTTAATACCCAGCTTGACACGCGCTATGTGTGTGTGTGTGTGTGTGTGTGTGTGGGTGTCAACAATAATGTTTTCTAAAGCAGGATAGCATGTGTATGTGCGTTTATGTGCATGTGGATAATAGCAGCATGCTCTAGAAGGGAATTTGTGTGTGTGTGTGTTTGTTTGTTGATGATAATGATACGTTCTAGAGCAGGAATTACTTTGCATGCGTGGCTGAATAAGACAGCTTAGCCTTGTTTGTTTCTTCCTGTGTAACAGGAATCATCACTGCATGTCTCTTGCTGCCGACATCTGTTCCCTGGAAAGTCATCACTTATGAGACTTTAACCGTCACAGGGCCAAAAGTGCTACACAGGGCATTTGCATTGCATCCTACTAAGAGAACGACTGCAGAGAGAGAAGCATATATACTTGCTCATCTGAGCACTCAGAGAGACAGAAGATAATACAATGCTAATGATTAACGCCAGAGATCTGTGGATGAAACCTGTATTTAAAAACACAGGCCAAAAACTGCAGGGAAACAGACTGAATGTATTGAGTCATCCTGAACTCGTGGCATCTTATCAAATGCTCTATAGTAAGAAATTTGTCTCTTTTGGATATGAAACATTTCCTGCCCAGTGTCTTTTTGGGAAATATAGACACAGGAAGCAAAGCTCACCCCTGTGTCATATTAAAACCAGTTTTTCTTAAATTGTTGGAATATAAATGGAGATGTTTTAATGTTCTCTCATGTTTTTTGTCTGTCCATTGAAAGTTTGCACCACCAGAATTTTCAACCTTTCAAAAGTTCATAAAGCTTGTAATAATCCATTTGAATCAAGTGGTTTCATTAATAACGTCTTCTGAAGAGACACAATCACTTTGTATTACTTAGATTTTATTCACATAAAACATTGATCAATGCACATACATAGAGCACATCTAATATGATAACTGGCAGCTCAAATGTGCTTACTTGCGAAGGTGAATATTTTGGGTGAACTATACATTGAACGTATTTATAGTGCTTATAAATCAAACTATTTATTACAAATTTGTGTTTGGTTTATTCCTCAGGCAGTTGCCATGTTCACAGAACTGATCCGTGAGAACTTCAGGAGCAGCAAATTGAAGCAATGCTTGATTCCACCCCTGGGGGAGCTGCTCTATGTCATTGCTACACAGGTATAACAAAATTAAGTTAAATATTTGACTAAAATAATAGGGCTCAGACAAAATGCATGTTATTTTTTATTTAGTACTGACTGAATAAGACATTTCACATAAAATACCTTTACATATAGTCCACAAAAGAAAATAATAGTTGAATTTATAAAAATTACCCAGTTCAAAAGTTTACATACGCTTGATTCTTAACCCTCTACCGCATGGTGTAGCCATATGGCAACATACTCTTTGTGATACGTCATAAATAGAACGAGGCATCAGTTTACTGTCGGGGATGTGTCATGTCGTGTCGCATCCATTGTAAACAGTCACTGATTATAATGGTTTCTATAGTATTTTGTCGCACTGCTCGCGTCCAATGTAAACATGGTACGCCTAGTTATCTATTGTGGTAATTTGCAGGTCATGTCAAAAATTTGTTGGTTTAGATAAATAGCTGTATTCTGTACGTTTGACTCGTGTACGATCATTTTCTTCCAAATACAATAATTTTGAGCTTCTGCTGCGATACTTGGCCAGTCAGTTTTGATATTGTGATGAGCCGCCACAAATAACTCAATGCATAGGAAACACTGGACTCCTTTTTAATGGTTAAATTAAATTGTATTAATCAAAAA
>NW_015547714.1:0-21187 GCF_001515605.1 Sinocyclocheilus anshuiensis
TATAATAGGCCTGTGTGTGTATCCCTTATTCTGTCCCTTATTTTTATATGAAAAACCACGATTGTCCCTTATTTTCATTTTCTTAAGTTAGCAACCCTATTTCTTACTAATGGTAAGGTGTTTGGGTTGGGGTGGTTTAGGTGGTGGTAAATTGCCAATAGTGTGTTTCTCCAAGGTAGCTGATGGTTAGGTTTAGACAGTGTTGAGGATTAGCTAGCTACAAGTAGCGACGCTACTAGCTTAACTACATTTTTCAGTAGCTTTACAGTAGCGAGGCTACTTTGAAAACAGTGTAGCTTTTCCTGTAGCTAACTACTTTTTCCAACAAGTAGCAGTGTAGCGCGACCAAACGCTACATTCTGTTTTGCGTTCTGACGAGTCATAAGCCTGTAGTGCGTTGAAGCAGCGCACGCAGCGTTTTCTTCTGACTAGATTGCAAACTAAATTTGATCATTACCGCCATCTGTTGGGATATCACGCATCACGCAGTTTTACAGTCTTTACACCAACAAGAGATCATCTGATGATATTGCAAAGGATGTACAAGAGTGGATATTTCACATGAATCAAATGTAATTTACGCAAAACAAAGATTAAAATGCGGTCTACGTCGAAGACTTAAAGCACATACAGGAGGTGAATAATAGCCTTTTTAAACTGATTAATTTTGCTTCTTAATTGCACTCTAGATCAGATGTCTATTTTACAATGATGAACGGTCATAATATAATCTGTCCCCCCACAGTTTTGTAATGAACACTAATTGAACAGAAAATAAAATTGCGATATAGTAGTGTACTTATCATTTGGCAAAGGATGGTTGCGTCGGGATTCACGCAAAGCGCAGTGTTCACACGTGCGGCTGATGATTGTCATCTCCATTCACACTCAGTAAATACCGCATGAGCTGTGAGTTTAACCTGCTTATTTTATGACTCCTCCGTATCCAGTTTAAGTTGCATACATTTTGTTCTTGCATTGATGTTACGTTATAGCAATTTTGCATGTTGACAGTCAGTTTAAGATAATATAACTATATAACTATACAGTAGCCTATTTTTAAACCCCAAATATTTTTCTTATATCTTCATTATATTTTACTTATAACTTCATTATAATTCTTCATTAATAATTATGTAGTTATTTGTGATGTTAATTGTAAAAAAAAAAGAATAATAATAAAAAAATTGAAAGTAGTTTAAATGTAGCTAGCTACTTTTTTTATAGTAACTTGTAGTGTAGTTAGCTACTTTTTCAGAAGGGTAGCTTGAATGTAGCTTAAAGGGGTCAGGGTCATATGATGCGATTTCAATTGTTCCTTTCTCTTTGGAGTGTTACAAGCTCTTGGTGCATAAAGAAGATCTGTAAAGTTGCAAAGACTAAAGTCTCAAATCCAAAGAGATATTCTTTATAAAAGTTAAGAGTTATACGCTTTCATCAACTTACAGGTTATAACATTTATTGTAGCTATATTGGCGCTTAGTTTTTCATGTCGTTTAATACATTTGGCCAAAATCTCATGATAGACGATGAAGCGCTACATGCACAGGATATTTAAAATGTAACAAAAGTAGCCTATTAGTTACAACTAGATGGCAAAAGCTATTCTCCACTCTTCAAACACACAATAAACATTAGCCTTTATAGACAGTGTTTTAGTGAAGAAAACGCTGTACTTATTCAAACATAATTTATTATTTACCCTTGCATTGCGAACAAGCCGAGATCTATCTCCAGGCTGCACGCGCTGCGTGGTGCTTTGTTCCGAATGGAAGCAGGGTGAAGTTAAGAGGTTTTGCTGACAGTTTGAGAATCCATAGCATTAAAAAGTTTAGTGACAAGCTCTTTTGAATGCTTTTCATTGGTTAAATATTTGTAAAACCCTCAAACAGACATAAGGAAGACCAATAGCAGTGATTTAAAACAATAATAACGAAATATAATAGAGAGTTTGGATTTTCCACGACACAATTAACTGGGCTAGGGTATGGTGACTGCCATGCTCTGCCATACGGAAACGCCGCCCCCTGATTGTGTCTAAAATGTAAGTCCCTTCATTTTAACTTCTTGTTTATTGAACTACTATTGTATAAAATTGCATTGCAATCATGTTGAAACATTTTGGTTATGCAGTGTTGCGTACCTAAATCATATTATAATTTTTTTTTTTTTTTTACTACCGCAGTATGCATCTATATCTTTGTGTGTGCTGTTGCGCTCATTTGTTTTGTTTTCTGCACGAGTCTCTCACACACACTCACTCAGGCTGCCCAAGCCTCATCTGGCATGACATCAATACATTATCAGTCGCCGTAAGTTTGATGTCTAAACAGACCGGCTCGGAATCGGCAGACTGACCACTGGTCACCAGTCTGAGCCGGTCTGGCGGAAAACCAGCTAATTCCGGTCCCTGGCTGGTCAATCGTTGCAGCTCTACTGTTAAGCATTATATAATCTTTGTTAATGATTTATTAATGAAAGTTATTATAAAGTGTTACCGATTACCTGGAGAGTCAGCTGTAATTAATACACATATATGATGAATTGGCAAAAGAAATGCATCAACGATGCAAAAAAATGTCAGCCGAGGACCACAACCTCATCTTTAGACTGGTGGCGCTCTCTTAATCGTCCAGAACTTCTTTACAGCAATTATGTAATATGCATCCTGAAAACTGTAAAATGTGTTAATGTTCATGAACTGGAAAATAAGTTTGACCTTTGCATCGCTGTTGCCAGACAGCAAGATGTTGCTTGCCAGCATGAAATCCCCTCCTTGCATACCACTAGCGTAGCCAGAAAAGAGACTATGGGTGTGCATCAGAAAAACTGGGTGTGCCACATTTATTGTCAGATTAATGTGCAAAAACCCAGACTCTGCGTATCACTAAAGTTACAAAATAGACTGGCCAAAGTTCCATCAGCTGTCTGTCAAGAATGGAAATCCACAAGGATTGCAAATCCAGGTCGCTCCTAAAAAGGCACACACACCTGTCGACTGTAGAGGTCACATGAGAGCCTGGCAGGTGATTTTCTGTTATGTGCACCCACTACGTCCCAGTTGTGCATGTCATTTTTTTTTTTCATGATGTCATCAGTAAGCCCGATGATTCGCTCAAATTCCCTATCTGAGTTATTCATGATTCAGTCTATTAAAATGCATTTTGAATAACCACAGAATTCAAGATATGGTGGCAGAAAATGTATATATTTATATTATTTCATATAGTTAATCAATATCACACAAAACGTGCCGTTTTTTTCTCCAAATATTACCATGATTACAAATGTGATGTTGATTTTATTTTACAACAGTTCAATAAACAAGAAGTTCATTAAGAGACTTATGTTTTAGACATCATATTGCATTCGCTCAAATTCCCTATCTGCGTTATTCATGATTCAGTCTATTAAAATGCATTTTGAATAACCACAGAATTCAAGATATGGTGGCAGAAAATTTATATATTTATATTATTTCATATAGTTAATCAATATCACACAAAACGTGCCGTTTTTTTCTCCAAATATTACCATGATTACAAATGTGATGTTGATTTTATTTTACAACAGTTCAATAAACAAGAAGTTCATTAAGAGACTTATGTTTTAGACATCATATTGCCTGTTTTTGCGCTATTTTTGACAACAAAAATAATTCCAAACACAGCCACAGCACTGTTTTGCGTCTCTGAGCAAGATGACGGTATTTCGTTCCTGAATGAATCAACCGTTTAAATGATTCGGTTCAGTCACAATGACTCACTTATTACCAGTGACTTGCTGCCACCTGCTGGTGGTTTTAGTTTCACATTTAAAGTAGCTTTCTTATTTAAATAATGTCAAATAATAATAATAATAATAATAATTCATTACATTTATATAGCGCTTTTCTAGGCACTCAAAGCGCTTTACATTGTCAGGGGGTATCTCCTTATCCACCACCAGTGTGCAGCACAATAGCAATATTCAACGCTTTATGTTTAATATATCAAAACATTATTTATGCATTTGTAACTGCAGGTTAAATGGTCATGTTCTGCTTTAAACAGTGTGTAAATACATCTAAATGCTACTTCAGATGCAGCTTCTGTGTTTCCTCTGCATTGCAAAGATGAATTGTGTTGATACTGATTTAATTTGCTTGGTAAATGATGTAAGAACTTGACTCAAAAGATGATGCACACTTGTGGCTTTATAAAGGTAAAAAATGGCCATAAAAGGTAAAAATCAATTTAAACTTATTGGAAAAGATAAATTTATATCACTGCTGTGAACTGATCACCACACAGAATATGAAGAATAAATATCAGAAACTTTAGGAGTCAGCTGTGTACGGTAGCCCTTAAGATACCAGCACAATAACACACAGCAATATCGTCTAATTTTCATTATCGACATCCCAGAAAATATCGAGATATCTTTTTTTGTCAATATCACACACCCCTACCGGAGACATAAAGCTGCTTTCTGGAATAAAGCCGACGACTGTAAACAGGCCTGCGTGTGTTTTTCACTCTCATGAATGGAGATAAACCGGTTTCATTTGTTTTCCTGAAGTGGATCTTGTTGAACTGGTTCTGAAGAAAACACTCTCACAGTCCTAGAGGAATTTCACAGTCCAAGAAGACGCCAGTTCAGAGAAACAAGGGAAAAACTTTACAACAAGAGTCAATTTATTAGCATTTAGTTAATGAAAATGCTGCATAAAATACTAAAGCATGTATTCATCTCAATTTATGTTCATTCCAACATTTACTAATACATTACAAAAATTAAAAGTTGTATCGGTTAAGATTATTTAATGGACCTGAGCTAACAATAACCAACAATGAACAGCTGTATTTTATTAACTAACATTAAAAAGTCAAATAAAAAAATGTATTGCTCATTGTTAGTTAACAGTAAAAGTAATGCATTAATTAACATTAACTAAACTATAATTATTCATGGTTAGTCATTTGTTTGTTATTTAAGTCACACGTTATTGATGTTTATTATATTTCTGCATTCTGTATTATTATTATTATTATTCAGTTCAAAGCTCCATGTGTTTCATAACTGTGTGATTTATTGTCTATTGCTGACAGGCATGTTAACAAACTGCTCTTTTACCAGTGGCAACAGTGAGAACCTATTCATGCAGTAAATCTACACTTTTCACTAATTTCTCCAGAATAAAAAACACTTATTGAACAAACATTCAGCCCTGATTATGAGTCTCTGCTCGTATCATTTATTCAGTGGCTTCACTATAATCCTGCTGTTAGTTCCTGGGCCTGATATTAGTGAAGCAGCAGAACACGTCACACAGTGCTTTAACAAAGCCTCATCTGTCTTCATCTGGTCTTTATTTTAATACTCTTGCTGAACATCTCTCAAACATACAGCAGTACAATGACTGTCCACAAATTCCTCAGATACTCAGGACCCGTCTAATGGCAGTAAATCCTGAGGATGCAGAGCTCCGACTGAGCGTTCACATTGTAATGTCTTACTCTTACTAGTCAAATGCAAACAACCAGCAGGAGAAAGCAGTTTAGAGTCAGCTGAAGGTCTGCTTTTCTCTCACAGACTGAGATGTGATTTCATAGAGCAGCTTGAAAAGCGTTGACTCCTGCAAGCACAAACATTTCACCTGCTCTGTGCCATCAGGGTCTCTTTAATAAAAATCTCATCGTATCATTATAAGCCTCTGTGAGCTAGCTATCCTATCATTGGACCACAAATGTGCAGTGTAAAGCGGTGTACAACATGCTTTAAACATGCATCTTCACTTCAACTGAGCATGTGCTAAACTTGTGTAAAAGTATGTTAGCTTGTATCTACATCAAGCAGCATTGCAATGCAATGCCCTCATCCTGTCATGTGCTCAGTAATAAAATTATATTTTACTTTCACACACACTGTAAGATTCTTGTCAGAGCTTTTAAAAAACGTAAAGTTAAACATGTATGCTCTCTTCAGTTCTGCAGATCATAGCAACAGTTTACCAGAGTTATATATAAGATCATGTTTAAAGCCGTACACAAGCTGTTGGAGACCAGCACTACTAGGACTGAAGAGCACCAGATCATCTGCATGCATCATGTGATTGACTACAGTGCTCCCAGTCATGCAGCTAGTATTACAGGCATTCAAGCATTTAGATCATCCATATAAAGATTAAAAATAACTGGGGACAGAAGCCTTCCTCATCTCACACCATTGCTAACCGCACACAGAGAGGAAACGTGATTGCCCCATTTTACTTGTACAGTCTGGTGAGCCTGCAGTCGTAGACAGAATTCTCACTATGTATGCGGTGTCACAGTGTCTGGTTGTGGTGCCCTGGACTGGCCACTTGAGGGCGCTCTCCCGTTTCACTGTTACATGTTTTGAACTCCATTTCCCATAGTCCCTTGCCTGTCGTTTCGGTTCTGATCATGATCACCTGTTGGTCATTTACTCATCATCCCATCACTATTTATACCATGCTCACTCTGTCTGTGTTTGCTGAAGTATTGTTTGAGGTTACATCGTGTTTTCTGGTCCCTGTGTTTTAGATTACCTTTTGCCACGTTTTTGTTTTGTTCTGTTCTGTTTATTTGTACTTTAATAAACTGCACTTGGATCTAACCTTGTTTTCTTCAGGCATTCCATGACAGAATACTGCAACCAGTACAAGATCCAGCAGTTTGTTTGGCCTTTGCTTTTGTTTGGACTATGGACATGCGGATTACCCCTCCTGCCACAGGGAAGGAGCGAGTGGCTCGAAACCGGGCTCTGGTGGCTCTGAGGCAGCAGGGAATGGAGTTTGGAGGTTTTGCCCAGACCTTTTGGACGTTTTCGGTGGGGCTGAATTATAAGGAGGCTGCACTTAAGGACTTCTTTAATGTCTGTTTGGATGATCCTTTGCCCCATTTCTGGGGCTTCGTCAAGTATCTCCATAGTCGAAGTCAGTGGGCAACACCAGGCCAATCAGAACCCTTCCGGGATTTTCCCACCACCTCTACCCTTCAGACTCGCACTGAGTGGCGGAGGGCAAGGAGGAGGACAGCAGAGCCCGCTCCAGTCCGGGAGCTCGCAGAGCCCACTCCAGAGCCCGCTCCAGTCCGGGAGCTCGCAGAGCCCACTCCAGAGCCCGCTCCAGTCCGGGAGCTCGCAGAGCCCACTCCAGAGCCCGCTCCAGTCCGGGAGCTCGCAGAGCCCACTCCAGAGCCCGCTCCAGTCCGGGAGCTCGCAGAGCCCACTCCAGAGCCCGCTCCAGTCCGGGAGCTCGCAGAGCCCACTCCAGAGCCCGCTCCAGTCCGGGAGCTCGCAGAGCCCACTCCTGAGCCCGCTGTAGTCAGGGAGCTCACAAGGTCCACTTCAGAGCCCGCTCCAGTTCAGGAGCTCTCAGAGCTCATTAAGGAAGTCACTCCAGTCCGGGAGCTCACAGGGACCGTTGCGGAGCAATCAGCTAGTACTAAACTCTCTCTGCTCTTGTTTACAGTTTTCCCTGAGTTGCTGAGAGGGTTTTCTGTCCTGTTGCCTGACAGGATTCTGGCTCCGCTCTGGTTGCCCGCCTGGGTTCTGGTTTGGCGGGAGCCTCACTGGATCACTCCTCCGGCTCCGTCCTGGCTATCTGCTGGGGTTCCTGTATGGTTGGGGCCTTGCTGGCTCGTCTTGCCGGCCCTGCCTTGGCCTTCCACCCTGCCGGTTCCGCTCTCATACCCTGGTCTACCTCTGTCCCCTAACCCCTTCCATTGCATGGTCCTGGCCCGCCGTCCCTCCCCCTGGTTCGCCTCAGTTCCACCTCCCTCCTGAACTTTTATGTTTTCTGGTGGAGCGTCTGGTATCCGCTCCGTTTGGGTGGGGGGGGCGCCGCCACTTGAGGGTGCTCTCCTGTTTCACTGTTACATGTTTTGAACTCCATTTCCCATAGTGCCTTGCCTGTCGTTTCTGTTCTGATCATGATCACCTGTTGGTAATTTACTCATCCCATCACTATTTATACCATGCTCACTCTGTCTGTGTTTGCTGCAGTATTTGAGGTTATATCGTGTTTTCTGTTCCCTGTGTTTTGGATTAACTTTTGCCACGTTTTTGTTCTGTCTATTTGTACTTTATAAACTGCACTTGGATGTAACCTTGTTTTCTCCTGGCATTCCGTGACATGTGGACACCCCTCTTTATCTCATAAAAACAGCAATCAAACACTATCAAAAGCTTTAGATGCATCAATAAAACAAAACCAGATGAGTTTTTATCTCTGTACTTGTCTTCTATTAACTTTAAAGCATAACACCGGCCAGTGCCACGTTTAGCTTTAAAACTAACCTGGTTATCTGTAGAATGAATGAAGTCTTTTAACATATCTGTGAAAACCTTCAGTGTTGGATGTTTATTGTTTTGTTTTTGATGTTATTACTATATACAACAATACACGAGTTTACTTTAGACAAAGTTTTGATTAAACAGCAGGGCAGACAAGTAAAGATTGTTTATTTTTAAAGTGTAATTATATAATCAGTTAAATTAATTTGATTCCTTGTTGAAAACCAATGACTCCATCTGCCTTTGCTGGACTGCCTTGTGGACATAAAGTGGTTGTCAAATAACATCCTCAGGGCAGACAAGTAAAGATTGTGTTTATTTTTAAAGTGTAATTATATAATCAGTTAAATTAATTTCATTCCTTGTTGAAAACCAATGACTCCATCTGCCTTTGCTGGACTGCCTTGTGGACATAAAGTGGTTGTCAAATAACATCCTCCAGCACAATAACAAAACTGAAATAATGAATTAATAACAGTTTGTTCTAGGATCCAGTTTAAGATATTGTCATTTGTTTTTAAAGTCCTCAGTGATTAAAGTCCTATCATATATGAAAGATGTCATCCTCCCCTCACTCATCCAGCAGATCTTAAAGATGTTCTGATGAAGATCTCGTCTCACATTAAAGGCTAATGGAGCTTTTTCAGTCACTGGTCCTCCTCGTCTATGTAATCAGCTTCTTTCATGCATTATAAATCTAGACTTAAACACATCTCTATTCTCTGGTGTGTACCGTATTTCTTTTATATTGTTTATGCTTGTGTCATAATTTACCTTGTTCAGCACATTCATTGATCAGCTCTGCTGTGTATAAATGTGCTTTATAAATAAAATGATCTAGCGATCAGCATGTTACTATACTACACAAATTGAGCCAGTCTTTTTTTTTTTGTCATATAACGATACAGAATGAATCACAACCTACTAAACAATGGAAAAATACAGTTTACCTGGATGAATCCTATCTGACACATATTAAAGATTAAATAATGAAGCTACAATTTTTATTTATCTCATAAATTCACCTCTTAACAAACATTACACAACACTATACATATCTTATATACACTTCTGACGGTCAAAGCATATATTCACAAACTTGTAAAACTACTTCTATGTTCAGCAGTGTTTCCTGAGAACATACCTTTCATTTGAACTGCCTAATCAGATGAGAGTTTAGATGACTGACTGTCATTCCTCTCGTCCTGCTAGAAGTGAAAGAGATTTCAGGTCTGCTGTTCAACACAACAGTTCAGATCTACACATATAGTTTGAGGTGAGTGTTTCATCTTTCTTTTGTTGTTTGAGTGTTGTCTTATGATGTCTCATTGATCAGTTCCTGCTTCTTTAATGCTGCGCTGAAGTTACTTTGATGGTTTTATTTAAAGCTCCTCATGTGGTGATCAAGTGTGTCTTTGAAAGTTGCTCATTCTGATATTGTTTTTCACATGCTGTGAAATCACTGTTTCTCATTTTCATTAGTGAGTCTGTGATGCTCGAGCAGTATTTCTTTTATCATGCACTCTTCACTCTTTGAGAGTGAAACTTTCACTCGACAGTTTTGATGTAATACTGTGTCTGTGTGATGAACTCAGACTCATTCAATGAAACAAGCAGCATTTCTGCTTCATTAAGTTATTCACTTCAGTTCACTGTAAGTGTAACACAACAGTTACAGAAATATAAATACAGAAGACTCCCTCTGCAACAATAGTGTCCATGAATATAGCTTGTTCACTTTTAAATTCAGATCTGTGAAATATGGGATTTGAAAAGTAGCTTTTATCATAGTAATTATTTATAATGAATTCACACATAATCTGTGAGTGACACAATCAAAACCTCCGAAGAGGAGACGCTCGTCTGGAGTAATGTAACCCTGAAACATGATCAGAGACATAAATCTGCTTTCTGTAAACCCCTCCAGCTATTAACAGAGTCAAACCGGTTTCATTTGTTTTCCTGAAACGGTCCTAGTTAGACTGGTTCTGAAGATGAACATATTTCTGCAGTGCTGACAAACTCACCAGTTATGAACGAATACAGCAAATCCTTTATCTTTTCCCCTCAAATACAGTAAACAGAAATATTAGAAGGATGGATCATTTCACCATGTTTTACTATGATGAGCTGCTGTGCTTCACAATGAAAAACTGTAGGACAGTTAAATGCTGTTAAACTGCAGTACATCAGTAGTAAGCTAATTTATAATAGTGTACAGTATAATTCTCTTACACTTCACACAGACACACGAGAGAAAACTAGTTCTTGAATCAAACACAGACACACACAGCAGATCTTCACTCTTCATCCTCATGGTCATGCGGAGTCTAGTGTCCTCACCATACTGGACTTTCTAACTTCAGTACAATACCTGGATATCACAGGGAAAACGCCACAGCAAGAGCATAACATCTGAACTCTATCTAAATAAGAAGTTTTGTACATTTACATTGTTTACATTGTACAAGTTTAATGATGTCTTGACCCATTAGACATTGTCTTAGCTTGGGGTTTCTCCTCCCATATACATAAATCAACATGTTATCTTCTTAGTCACATGCTCCCAGACCTTCCTGCTCTTGCAGAGTATAATTGACTTCTATAACAAGAATATTATCAGTTTTTACCAAGAATTGACTGATTTCACTGTTTTAGGCATGAATTATCAATCCCACACATAACAGACACAAATATAAACCTATAAACAATGAGTGATTAGAACATGATAGTCTAATGCGTGGGTTACAAACATGACATGGACTTATGCAATGGAATGGTGTTTGGTTATAATCCCCTTAGCATGATTTTAGGATGATCTGATGTGTTTTATATAAGTAAAGACAGTCTCTGTGCTAATCAGTAAGTGGTGAAGAAATTCAAGGACGGGGTCAAAGGTCTCTGAGGGAGTCTTACTCTGGATTCTCTCTACTGTAAATTGAATCAACCTCTCTATGGTGTTCACTCATAATTTTACTCATGAGAGTCGTGATGTGTTTTCTTTTCGAGTAATAATAATCTGGGGTTAAAGTTGATGATGTTGGAGGGGCTTTCCTAGTGTTATTTGTTCAAAGCTGTGAGGAGTTAGTTAGTTAGACTTTCTTCAGGATTCACTCTTGGTCAAAAAAAAGAAAAAAAGAAAAAGAAAGTGAAATGCATGGCAGCACAGGGTGCCAGACGTTTACCATTAATGTAAATAAAGGTTAAAGAATTTATTTTTTTTTTTTTAAGCGATCAATAAGTGGCAGAAGTGGCTGTCAAACAAAAACTGCAAAATTAAGGTAAAATGTCCTAAATTATATCCTAATTTTTAAAAAATGTTTTACAAAAAAAAAAAAAAAAAAAAAAACCCACTTACTTTACAGGTATTGGCTGGATTATCACTGTGAAACAGTCTCTTTACATTTATTTTTTTTTAACTATTAGTTAATAACAGCACACGTGCTTTAACTAATGTAACTATCACTGCATCAGCAACTACACAGTTATTGCCTTCAAAAAAACCAACATGCAGCATAACATCAACATTTCTTAGTCTTCTCCTGGACTGAAGCACACACTCTACTCTTCAGCACAATGGTAACCTCAACAGAAACCCTTTAAATTCCAAAAGAACATTAAACACTAACAGATCTCAGCATCTTCGCTTATTAATAACCAGTCTGACTTTATTTCTTTCACACAAAACTTATTATTAAGAATTAACTGAGGTTTAGGTGATGATGTTTTATTGACAATAAAAAAGTTTTGAAGTCACCATTATGGAGATCAGTGTTTAATACTTGAGAATAACTTAACTTAATAACTTAAAGGTCCCATGACATGCTGCTTTTTGGATGCTTTTATATTTTAGTTAGTTAGTTGGGTTCTTGATCCTTGACTTTTTTACATCAGTTTTTCTCTGGCTGCTGTAACTGTGTTTCTAAAGTACATTTGTTATAGCAAATCATGCTAGAGAAATTCCGATCAGATGAATTTGGTTACCCATTGATGATGAATATCTGAGTGTCATTACAAGACTGCTGTAAATAATGCAAAACTAACAGCTAATATACTCAGACATTAAACTCTTGATGAGATCATTGAATCAAGCCACTATATGATGATTAAATCATCATCATCAATAAGTAACCAAATTCGTCTGAGCAGATTTTCTCTTGCAAGTTCTGCTATAACAAATGTGCTTTAGAAACACATAGTTACAGCAGCCAGAGAAAAAATATAGTTCAGAAGTTAAGGCTCAAGAGCCCAACTAAAGCAAACGCTTATCTCCACGGTGACTTCAAACTTTATTATTTTCAATAAAACATCAACATGTACACCTTCTTCATTCTTAAGAAGACATTTTGTATGAAAGAAATAAAGTCAGACTGGATTGTAATAAGTGAGAATGCTGAGATCTAGAGAGATCTGTTAGTGTTTCATGTTCTGTTGCTGCCAGTCTTGTAACATGTTATTTATTTACTTATTTACTTATTTATTCAGTGAAGGTGTTTGAAAATTAATAATATTGTAATAAAATATCAATAAATCGTAATAACTTAGAAAATACCTTTAAATTAATAGTGTTTCCAGCTTATTTTAAAAAATGAGATTTTACATTCATTTTAAGGTTTTTGTTTGGCAGTTGTTGCTGTCAGGCATTTGACCATTTCATCATCTAACAGTTCTGTTTTAATTGTATTAATTACAGATTATTATTATTGTAATTTTACATAAATGTATATCTAATTTAAGAAAAGAGAAAAAAATACTGTATAAAAATAAAATTTTCTGTATAAAAATGTGAATTTTTGGCATTAATGTCACATTGCTTAATATAACAGCTGAGTAGTTAATTTAGAGATTATTTTACAGTTTTGACTACAATTTAAAATAAAAGAAAACAACCTGAAACAATTCAGCTATTTTCCGTAAAATTAGGATTTTTTTTTTCTACAGTGCAGTTTCGGCACACTTCTGATCACATTATTACTGTCTGATTTGCCCTAAAGGTCCTACACAGCATAATCCCTAGAGTTAACTGAACACTGCTCAGAGAACATTTGGTCCCACTCTAAATAGTGTTAAAGTAACACTGACGCAGAGTTAAAGATAATGAGATAATTAAGCGATTAATTAAGTGATGATTGAGCATTAGTGATGAACAACTGCTGTTAACAATTAATTTGATTATTTTACATGATTCTTGGTGTACAAAACCCAATATTATTTGTTTCTTTAAATTTAGCGAATAATACATCCACAGAAACACATTTAACAACTCATATTTTATAAATGGTGCTATATTTTGTTTACTCAAATTTTCAAATTTCAAATAGTTCCTTATTTATTTTTGGAAGGTGTCTAGTGACAGAGGAGCTTTTAAACACCTTTTTCTTCCTGTCCAACAGCAGTGAGTCAGTGAAGGACGATGGCATCTGTTGAGCAGCATTGTGACACACTAGATGAGCCGGAAGAAGAAAACATGAAACACAAGCAAGGTAATGAAGAACAGAATACCAGTAATGTTAAAATTCCCAGGTGAAAAAAAGTGCAGTAAAATACACTTTATTTAAGTGCACTTTGTACACTTCCATAATGTACTTAAAGTGCTCTATTTTCGCACACTAAGGGAACGGCAAGAAACACATGAACATAAGTAGAACTGACAGAGACAGACTGCACAGACTAGGACTTAAAAACGGGATGATTGGGGAAACACAGGTGTATGGGATGACTAATCAAACTAATTAACAAAACGAGGACAGGAACATGACCGAATAAGGGAACAGAAACAGGGGCAAAACATGACACAAACAGTCCAAAATCCTGACATTACGCCCCCTCCCGGAAGGTGCGTCCTCGCACCGTAGCAACAACAGAGGGAGGCGTGGGTGGGAACTTGGGAGGAGGTTCCGGAGGGGGCCGGCAGACAGAGACCAGGGAGGTGACGAAAGAGGGAGGAGACAGGAGGAACCTGGAGCAGGAGGAGCCAAGCAGGACCCAGGCCACAGCCATAATGTCGACCCATGGTGGAGCCGACGGAGGGAGGAGCCATGGAGGAGGAATGGCTGCCGAATCCAGGGGGCAGAGCAGGTGGTGGAGGAGCCCGAGGCGGAGAGCCAACGAGCCAGGGGGATGCCGAGGATCCGGGGGGCCAGGGTGGAGCCGAGGACTCTAGCGACCAAGGCGGAGGCGGAAATCTGCGGCGGAGCCGGAGCGACTGAGGACCAAGGTGAAGCTGGCGGGAGGAAGGAGCCCAATACAGCCGGTGGGACGGAGCGACAAGGTGCAGCCGGAGGAGAGGAGTCCTGAGGCGATGGCAGGTTGACACCCAACCAAGGCGGAGCCGGCGGGAAGAGGGAGCCCGGTGGAGCTGGTGCATCGTCGGGTGAAGGTGGAGGCGAGGGAGCTAGGATACGAGGTGGAGCCGCTGTGTCTACAGGCCGAGGCGGAGTTCGGGCCTCGGAGGCTGGAGGCGGAGGTGAGGGATTCTCCAGCCATGGCGACGCTGGAGGATGGCAGACCCGCGTAATGGTGGGATGAGGGCGAGCAGAGTGGCTGCCAGATGACAGCGGTGGAGGAGGCAGGAGCGGGTGGGCATATGTGAGCGCTTACGAGGAGCTGGCACTGGAGTGCGCTTTCTAGGAGCGGGCACTGGAGGGCGCTCAGGACTGGATTCGGGGACTGGAGCCGTCGTCCGGGTAGCTGGAGAGGTTGGCGAGCACCAGAAATAGTCTGGTGTGGCCCTCGAGTGATCTCTCCCCCTGCTCCAGCAGGAGGAGGAGATATTCTGGACGAAGGAGGGGATCCATGGAGGAACATTACGGAAACAAAACACTGAGGGAAAAAACACGGAAACAAAAACGGAGGGAACACACGGAGATAACTGTTTTTGGTCGGTTCTTCGGTCACAATCTGTGATGGCGAGGAACGATGGAGACGAGGAATAAACGAAACAGTCTTTAATCCAAGAAGCACAGGATACATCCAACACTGGGAACGGCAGGAAACACATAAACATAACAAGTAGAACCGACATTGACAGACTGCACAGACTAGGACATAAATACAGGGGATGATTGGGGAAACACAGGTGTATGGGATGATCAAACTAATTAACAAAATGAGGACAGGAACATTACCAAATAGGGGAACAGAAACGGGCAAAACATGACACAGACAGTCCAAAATTCTCACAAGTACATTTGAAATCATCTTTCATGCACTTTAAAAAATAATTATCACACATAGAAAATACATTTTTAATGATTTAAAATATAAGATTAATATATAATGAATATATACAAAATGTATTTATAATGTATTGCCCATATACCAGCATGGCGCCGCAAATGGCAGCAAGGACGCTGAGCTCCGCGATTCTTCTATTGTTTTTGTTTGTTTGTTCTGTGTTTTGTCATTCTTCTTCTATAAGTTTTACCAGAGACGAACTCCTTAACATTAAGCAACACATCCCAGCCAATATTTTTCCGGTTTTTGATTATTCGGACGTTTTGTTGGACATTCTAGTAGGAGGCACAGCTGTGTTTTTCAAACGCGCGTGCAGACGCAGAAGAGGGAAACGCGCCAGCGCCCTAGTGAAGCTCCGCGTGCGCGGCTTTGAGACTGCGCTCCCAAGCATTCATCTTGCGAATGTCCGTTCCCTTCCTAACAAAACGGATGAACTTCTTCTCCTCACCCGCACCAACAAGGACTTTTCAAACTCTGCTGCACTGTGCTTCACTGAAACCTGGCTGAGTGAAGCCATTCCGGACAACGCGCTTCATCTGCCGGGCTACCAGCTGTTCAGAGTGGATCGCATCGTGGAGTTAACGGGGAAAACCAGAAGTGGTGGATTGTGTTTCTACATCAACGAAAGTTGGTGTTCAGATGTAACAACGCTGAAAAAGGTATGCTGTCCTAAGGTTCCTGGGCACCACTATTTCTCAGGACCTGAAGTGGGACACTCACATAGACAGCAAAAAAGGCCCAGCAGAGGTTGTACTTCCTTCGCCAGCTGAGCAAATTCAACATGCCACAGGAGCTGCTGAAACAGTTCTACTCTGCTATCATTGAGTCTGTCCTGTGTTCATCCATAACTATCTGGTTTGGTTCAGCTACCAAATCAGACATCAAGAGACTACAACGGACAGTCAGGACTGCTGAGAAGATTATTGGTTCCCCCCAGTCCAACCTCCAAGATCTTTACACCTCCAGAATGAGGAAAAGGGCTAAAAAAAACATACTTGGTAATAAAGCTCTTCTGATTCTGATTCTGATATATTTGTATAGATTAAATAATTCATTTTAATGTATCGTAATGATGTTAACATTCCCTTTATATGATATTTAACTACGTTTATGGTGTCTTTAAATAGTTCTATCAAGTACACTATTACTATTTCATAAATAGCACTTTTTTCCATATTTAAAAATATATCACTACAAGTAGGCTACTTTATGCTAAAAGAGCAGTAGACAGAGATCAAGATATTGGGTGCAAGAGAAATAGTCCACTGGTAGTGCGGTGACTGCAATGGGCACGAACAATCGAGGACCGGAACCAAGCAAAAATCCAACCGTAACGACAGCCAACGGTCCAGGGCTGCGTTTCCTAAAAGCATCGTAAGCCTATGTACATCGAAGACCCATAGCCACCAATGGATCTACGGTCAACTTAGGCTTGCAATGCTTTTGGGAAATGCAGCCCAGAGCAGGAGCGAGGAACAAGGCCAAAAAGAGCTAGAGCGCTTCCAGGACAAGACACCACAAAAACACCAATGATCTGACAACACAGAGTGAAGCCGGGCTCACACTGTGCGATTTTTAAAAGTCCTTTAGGATTGTACTTGTCAGACTGTACGAACATGATGATCATGTCACACTGTAGGATCTCAGTTGTCATTAATGTCAGACTGTACGACAGTCAAGACACGTTAAAAAACGAGTGCGCACAAGAAAACTTGTCCGGAGTTCTACCAGTGTTGGGGAAAGTTACTTTTAAAAGTAATGCATTACAATATTGCGTTATTTCATAAAAAAGTATCTAATTACGTTACTTAGTTACTTTTTATGGAAAGTAATGTGTTACGTTACTTTTGCGTTACTTTTTAAATCTGGACAGGGCTTGCTTGTTTGTTTTTAAAATAAAAAAAAAGTTATATTTTTGGCAAATATAAAAGCCTTTTCACACCAACAGTGAAATGAATAAGCCTCAAGCTGAAGGAAATGTAAATTTACGTCCGTACAGTACAATACAGAAGAAGAAATTTCAACACACTTCAGCAATAAAAAAAGACACAAATGTTTGTCTAGAGTAATTTGTGCTTATTAGTACGGTTGAACTGGATCATCGAAGGTCAGAAGCAAAGACACTGGTTAATAGAATGGGATTAAATACATAAAGGATATTTGTGTTGTTTAACATTTAATTATATTCTCTTGTAAATTAAATGCGTTACTTTACTAGTTACTTGAAAAAAAGTAATCTGATTACGTAACTCGCGTTACTTGTAATGCGTTACCCCCAACACGGAGTTCTACATTATCAACCCATACACGTTCAGTGACTGCGAGCTGCATTGCACGCGGGGCTGATATGTTGGCTGAAATAATGAAAAGTATATGAACAGCAGCAATACCTGCATATTTAAGAAGAGTAGTGTAAGCAGCACTACACACCCACATGAAAACAGCAGCGCAACCGGTGTTTATCAGAGCAAAGGCATCGTATCATGAATTCCGTGAGCGGAGGACGAGAGCGCCGGAGTTTATGCGGTTAGAAGAAATCTCTAGCATTAATTCTGATCATGGCTTGTCTTGAAAAACGAAGACAGTTTGATGTTCATCGTAGGAGACGTCACACCGCAGGACTGTGGGCCAAATCTTATGACACTGCCAGAATTTCTTCTGAGGTCAAATTTTATCGCAACGGCCATTAATCGGCTGTCAGTGAATGTCAAACCAGTTATCAAAGACTACAGACTCTAGCCTAGAATTATAGGAATCTTCTAGGATTTTCAAAATTTGTCTCAGACGACCAAATCGTGGCCAAAATCACACAGTGTGAGCCGGGCTTAAGAAGCAAGGCCATTAAATAGCGAAACTGATGAGCCACAGCTGCCGCTGATCAGCTCATCAGCAGAGAGAGGGAGAAAGAGACAGCAAACCTGCGAACCGTGACAATTAGTACAATTATAGTAGCCTAAGCACAGTAACCTACAGGGCTTTACTTAAGTAATGCATTTCTACTGTATTTTTCATGAAAATCCAAATAGAACTTGGTGATAGTATATATAACAATCCACTAAAATTGTATTTATAGCGATTGTAGCATACTTTTAAGCAATGCAATTATAAAACACTTTATCTGACTACACAAGTGTTAGTGCTAATTAGTTTATTTATATTAAAGGCACAATATGTACAATAAGGCACAATAAGTTTTCGCCACTAGACATCGCATGTTCAAAACAATAACAAAGGCAAAGCTTGATGATGCTGTGAAGAGGGGTGGAACGATGGGCAAAGTCGTTTTCACTATTAAAGGGTTAGTTCACCCAAAAATGAAAAGTAGCCTGTTATTTACTTACCCTCAAGTCATCCTAGGTGTATATGACTTTCTTCTTTCAGACGAATCCAATCGGAGTTATATTAAAAATTGTCCTGGCACTTCTAAGCACTTTCATTGTAGTGGGTGACTTTTCTGTTCAACAGTCCAAAACACTTCAAATAAAGCGCTCCAATCCATAATAAAACGTGCCTCACACGGCTCCGGGGGTGAATAAAGACCTCCTGTAGGGAATCCATGCGTTTTTCAAACGTAATAAACACTTTTCTATCACTTCCGCTATCTGTCATATGTGGAAATTTTTCAATCATTCAAAGCACACTTTTAAGAAATACACTAATAAAAGGACTCTGTTTATTTTTTCAGTAGTATACTTTATTTCAATGCACTAAAAATCAATTTAAATCTCAGTGGTATTTAGTATACTTTTGCAATTGCTCTGAAGTACTACTGAAGTAGAAATATACTTTTAATTAGTGTATTTATAGTGTATAACTTTTACAATTTTATTTAGCAAAAAAATAAGAGTGTATTACAAATGTGCTTGCTGGTATTTAAGTATTTTTTTAGTGCATTCAAGTATACTTTTTTTTTTTCACCTGGGAATAGTCATTTAGGAAATGTAATGAATCTCTCTGTCTGTATTCCAGTCCAGATGAGCAGTGGTGTTCACACTGGAGTCAGTGTTGATCTGAATGCTCAGACAGGAGCAACTGTAAATGCTCCTGTACTCACTCACATCACAGGCCCAGTGACCTTCAACTACAGCACTGCAGGACACGGTACTGTCAATATAACTGTGCCTACTGAGAAACACTGCTTATTAGCAGAAAAGTAAACTAATGCTGAGTGTTTGTGAACCCTATTCCTATTAAAGTTCATGTAAGAATTAGATTTTTCTTACTTGTTAGTGTCTTGAAACGGGTGTCTAAGATAAACTCACACACAAAGAAGATGAAGGCAAATAGTCCTTTAATATAACCTTGAACAAAGAAAAACTATAACGCGGCAGGTAGGAAAACAAGGACAAGAAACATACATCACTTGAAAAATAACTCCTTATAAAAATACAAAGGAGGCTGTGTGACATTTCTTCACTCACATTCTGTATGGTGACTGAACATAAGGGAAGTGAATGGTGACTCATGATACACTCAGGAGGAGAATAACAGGGAGGACTGTGAGACACCTCTAAATATCTCAGTTCATTTATGGTAATATTGTTCATAGGCAGATATGCTTTACAGTATTTTCTTTCATGTATCTGTATATTTTGTCACACATTTTGTTTAGTTCTTTTTTACTTTTCTACTCACTGTTCTTTTTCTCTCTTCTCACAGAGCCACAGAAACTCTCAGAGACAGCAGAGAAAGATACTGAAAAACAAGGTCTTATCAGTCGTATTCAAAACTTTTTTTTCACAATTTTCACTGTATAAATCACAGTTAGTGTAAGAATATCAGTGGCAGTGACTAAACACTGCCATGCAATGGTGTTGTTCATAATGTTGGGCAGATCAGGTTTGGGAGCAGTATTAATATTAGAACAGAGGTGAAATGTGAGGAGTGATGTACAGTGTCACCAGATCTAACCAGATTGACCTCCTCATCAGCCAGAAACTTCAGCCAACCTCCGTTTGTGACCAGCAATGACCACGCTAGTATACCCTATATACACAGAAACAGTGCATTCACAGCCAGCTGTTCCTGAAGCACTGTCCTGTGTACTGAGTTTACAAATTGCACATTGAAAAAAGTCAATATGTCTGGGTGACATTATTTGAATGCTTAAATCGACGAGAGTGATATATTTATGAAAAAATGTAGTGAATTAAATTGAAAACCATGTAAACCCGATTGTGTAAACCAGGGGTGCCCAATCTCAGTCCTGGAGGGCCAGTGTCCTGCAGAGTTTAGATCCAACTTGCCTCAACACACCTGCCGCAATGTTTCTAGTATTGCCTTGTCCAAATACCCACACTTGCGGTCTTGGCCAATTGAGAGCGCGTGCGCGCGACAGGAAGTAAGTCCGGAAGACTGTCCCAGGTCTTAAAAACGCCAAAGCTCAGTGCCCTTAATGCACACTAAATCCACACTATCTCAAATACCGCTTGTTGATTTTAAAATGCAAAGAATTGAAAATAAAAATAAAGCTATGTAAACGCTTGCATTTTTACAACACTATAAGTGTGTCCCTATTCTACACACACATGTGGTCTTCATGCTCACTTGAACACTTGGGCCAAATACAGGAAATGCGTCATATACAGTGGGTACGGAAAGTATTCAGACCCCCTTAAATTTTTCACTCTTTGTTATATTGCAGCCATTTGCT